>NC_046224.1:35057165-35375081 GCF_009819885.2 Catharus ustulatus
TTCTAAACAGCAGCCAACACATAAAAAGGAGCAACTATGCATTCTTTGAAATTTCAAAAGAAGAAAAACAACACTGTAGCAAGAGCAATGTAATTGGACTTGACTGGGGGACAAAAACTGCCACATTGGCATCTTCTTTTCTCCAACTGGAAGGCAATTGTAGTTATACTACTTCCCAAATCCGTTGTTAATTACAGAGAAAGTCGCTGCATTTTAATACTTCTGATAAGTTAAAGAGATGAAGGTACATGCTGGTCGCAATTTAAAAATGGTCCACCACAGCAATATTCAAACTCAGTTCATTTGTTGCCTAGAGAAAACACCCACTAACAGAGAGTAATAATATTAATGCCTGCATCTCCCACAGCAGACAGACACATAACTGAGACAAATTATGCCCAATCTAGGTAGACTGTTTTCCTCCATTTAATGATGTTCTTAGAGCTCTGCTCTAACACACGTTCAAAATCAGTTTCAAAACTGAGAAAACACAGCCAGTCCTATTAACTTCATATTCATGCATTTTATTTCTGCTTACGTGACACTTTCATAGTTGATAGCCTGCAATTAAACAGTACATAAATACACTTCCCTCAGCAAAAATTTGTCACTAAATGGGGAGCTCTTGTTGACAAATCAAACATAGTATAAAACGTTGCAGCAATCATTCAGAAGAATCAGCTTCAGATTCCTATAAAGCTACAGATTAAAGGTCTGATTCATCCACCTTATACTTTCAGTCTTAAAATAGAAAAAAGCATGTATTTCTTACTTAGCATATATTACCAATTTACTTCATCACAGAATAAGAACCTGAACTCAAATAAGGCACTTCACTGAGCAGAAAAGATAAGCCATCAGCGAACTAAACAAATATTTTGTACACCCAAATTTTGAGTATACTCAGAAGTGTATTAAAGCAAATTTTAAAATTAAATATTAAAACAACCCAAAATTTAAAAAAATCAATTAAAATTAATTTTGAGCATACTCAAAATTATGCCAGAAACCAAAAGAAAAGAACATGCAAGTTTAATTTCTTTTTTTTAAGTTATCAACTCCCACTAATCATTTTATTTACACTGCAGCTCCCAATCACAAGATGGGCAGAGCTCCTTTTGTCCTCAGACCACAACAAACCTCCAAGACCACACCATCATCTTCACACTTCCCTCACAACTATGCTCTTTCTAAGGTCAGTCTGTTCATGAAACTGCACTGAAGGTGAAACTCATCAGAATAAAAGCAATTAAAGAAATTGAAAAATATTTTTCAATATCCAACAGGGAAAATGTGATTCCTGCCAAAAGTACTTTCAAGTAGAACTGGAAGTCACCTCTCCTTCAGCAAAAATTAAATTGTGAAGGAGTCCAACTTAGACTACAGAAAGTTCTGAGTTCCCAGCAAAAAATCACAGCACAAGAAAACACATTTATCCGTCTCAGACAAACCAAACTTCATTTTTCCTGAAGTACTACAGAGAATTTTTTCTGAAGCACCAGAATGGAGTTGCCAAATATTTACATAAACCAATTCTAGGCTAGCGAGGCTAATCTTATCAGGCTCCCTCTCAAACCACCAGACTATGCAACTTTGGTTTGAATTACTTTTTAAAAAAGCTTTTTTCCTTCAGTTCTCCAAAGCAGAAGTTAGGCAAATTAGTCTTGGAAGTGTAAGCTGATTTTGCATAATACTGATAAATTTATTAGCAAGCATACTGTAAAAGTCTGTGAGACATCCCGCAGGCAAGTCCCATGGAAAGAAACTCTTTGCCAACAAAATACTGTACATATCTCAAAGAGAAATGAAGTATTTTTGTGGCTGATACTACCGAACACAGTCTGTCCCTTTTTGGAATGGATTCTGCAGTAGAGTACCAAAAATAAATTTTTGTAAGTGCTGAATCCATCCAAAATGCTCTGTGCTACAGTAGGGGAAGAACCATAAATGTGCCCTTCAGATTTCTTTTGAAAAAAAAAAAAAAAAGCCAAGCAGCCTTTTTTTTTTTTATCAAGTGGGTCTTAACACAGCCCTTACCTCCTACATAATAATCATTTTTGGCTATTGATTTTCTCCAAAGAGAACCAAAGAACATTTGAAGTGCTCAGACAACTATTTTCCTGGAATATGGCACAAGCTTAAAATGTTAGCAAAAGAGGTGACACGAGAAAACCTTGCACTTTGGACACTACATTCCAATGACTAATACTTCTCAGAAAATTTTGAGTTTCCTGAGCTCAAAGAGCAGTTTTTCATTGAGAGACACTGCTTACATACTCCTGCCTTTTCAGGCAGGGGGCAAATTAATGTTCTACAGCTTCCATAAACTCCCTGGAGGCTCTCTACAACAGACTTGTCTGTATGGTATTAACAGTAGCAACAGTATTACAAAAGCAACCATTACTGCAGAGCAAGATGCAGTTTTTAGTCTTTCAAAATGTGTAAGAGACTGGCAGGCCCCAGAAGAAGCCTGAATGGCTTTCTCACTTAGGGACTGACACTTCTAAAGCATAACCTGTGCTGTCAGTGCTGTGAGCCTTGCCAGAAGGCAAGAGAGGGTCTACAAGTAGCTGGTGGAAAAAAAACCCAACCTCTGCCACTGTCTTTAAGGTTCCCAGCACAGACTGGCCTTCTGAGGCACCTGCCTTTTGGCAGCTCTATCCTCTCTCTTTCTAGTGGAAACACACGGCCTCCTACGATGGATGTCTGAAAGTCCTGATTAGATTAAATGATTTCTGTTCATAGAGTCAATACCACACAAATTCATTTCCCCATTGATTGTTTCCTGGCAATAGCTAATATTCATTTTGGCTTCTTTATATAGTAAATCTCATCTGCTTCAGAGGTGCTGCTCCATAGCTCCTGAACAAGAGCCATGCAACAGATTCTTGTAAGAATGTTTCTTAAACAGCCTCTGAGACTGGGAGAAAATTACAGTAATTTCACGAATACAAGCCGCACCAATTTGACCAAAATTTTGGTGGAAACCCGGAAGTGCGGCTAATATTCCGGGGCGGCTAATACATTAACAAAATTCTAAAAGCTGCCAACACGGAAGTGAGAGCCCGCGGCAGCCCCAAGCCAAGCTGGAGCCCGGCCGGCCCCGGCAGAGGTGGGAAAGCCTGGCAGAGGCGGGGCCAGCAGTGTGGGGGGCGGGCGGCAGAGCCTGAGCCAGCAGGGCGGGGCAGGGGGGCGGCAGAGCCGGGTCAGTAGGGCGGGGGAGCCTGGGAGAACTGGGGCTAGCAGTGCAGGGGAGCATGGCAGAAGCAGGAAGGCCGGCGGGTGGGGCTGCCTGGCAGCGGGGGAAGCCCAGCAGAATCGGGGCCAGCAGCATGGGGGAGCCCGGCGGTGCGGGGGCCTGCAGTGCCGGCCAGGGCGAGGAAACGCGGCGGCGGTGCAGACGGGAGGGGGCGGCCGGTGAGCCCGGCGGCGGCAGTGCCTGGCCCGCCGGCAGGGCTAGGGAACGCGGCGCGGCCGGCGAGCCGGGCGGCGGCGGTGGCAGCCCGCCGGCAGGGCTAGGGAACGCGGCGCGGTGCGGCCGGCGAGCCGGGCGGCGGCAGCCCGCCGGCAGGGCTAGGGAACGCGGCGCGGCCGGCGAGCCGGGCGGCGGCAGCCCGCCGGCAGGGCTAGGGAACGCGGCGCGGCCGGCGAGCCGGGCGGCGGCGGCGGCAGCCCGCCGGCAGGGCTAGGGAACGCGGCGCGGCGCGGCCGGCGAGCCGGGCGGCGGCAGCCCGCCGGCAGGGCTAGGGAACGCGGCGCGGCCGGCGAGCCGGGCGGCGGCAGCCCGCCGGCAGGGCTAGGGAACGCGGCGCGGCCGGCGAGCCGGGCGGTGGCAGCCCGCCGGCAGGGCTAGGGAACGCGGCGCGGCCGGCGAGCCGGGCGGCGGCAGCCCGCCGGCAGGGCTAGGGAACGCGGCGCGGCCAGCGAGCCGGGCGGCGGCAGCCCGCCGGCAGGGCTAGGGAACGCGGCAGCGGGGCGGTGCTGACCGGAGAGGGGGGCCAGCGAGCCCGGCGGCGGCGGCAGTGGCTGGCCCGCCGGCAGGGCGACTACGTAAACAGCGCAGCGGCGAGGCGGCCGGTATGCCTGCCAGCGGCGGCAGTGGCTGGTCCGCCGGCAGGGTGACTACGTAAACAACGCAGCGGCGAGGCGGCCGGCATGCCTGCCAGCGGCGGCAGTGGCTGGCCCGCCGGCAGGGCGACTACGTAAACAGCGCAGTGGCGAGGCGGCCGGTATGCCTGCCAGCGGCGGCAGTGGCTGGCCCCCCGGCAGGGCGAGTACGTAAACGTAGCGGCGAGGCGGTGCTGACGGGAGAGGGGGGCCAGTGAGCCCGGCGGCGGCTGCAGCACCACCCGGCCGGCCCCGTCAGCAACCATGAGCGGGCCGAGCCTTCCTGGCCCCGCCCCGAGCCAGTAAAGCCCTCTATGCCGCGATCCTGTTGCTAATTGGCCAATTTGTGAAAGCTGCGCACGGATTCTCGCTACGAACGAAAGTGCGGCTAATATTCGGGGTGCGGCTTATCTATTGACAAAGACAGTAACATTGTCGAGGCACCGGAAGTGCGGCTTATAATCCGTGCGGCTTGTATTCGTGAAACTACTGTAAATGGTTCTTTGGGTACTCTTCCGTAATGCAGAGCTATACCATCCACTGGAGAAATGTACTTGCTGCAGCATCTGAAAGCATGATTCTAAGGCCCATCCTCCTTCCTGTGCACTCTGTATTACTCTAAAAGCAATCCAGTGAAGAAAGCACCTCTTCTCAGATCCTCACAACTGTGTGACCAAGCCACACTTTCTGTCTGCTGTTGGACTACTTGGATTGTTGCTCATTCTGCTGTTACTGAATGTACAATCATAGGTCTTCAGAGATCTGCTAGCATAACAAAATGGTGGCTAACAAAGTAGTTTTCAGACAAAGGTGACTTCAGACAGTATTTGTGAGAACAGTTTCAGTAAAGAGCGTATTTACTTGTTTTTACAATTTTCACCCTAAATGCAGTAGTATCTTGCTACCATGACAACCCCCCCTTACCTAATTTGAGTTCAAGCAGGTTCTTGTCGTGTTTTAAGGCATTTTTTGTAATTCTTTTTTAATGATCATACTATAATGTAGAAACAGCATTTTCACAACAAGTTTCTACACACGTTCAAAGTACAACAACCAAACTATCTGCCTTCTGACATGGGACCTGTTAAAAAGAGAGTTCTCATCTTCCAAAGGAATTCTCAAAAGCCTCCTTCACTGTACATTTTACTAAAGTACTCTTCCACTTACCCTGTGGTAGTTTAATGGGATGAGGCCTGGACATTGTCACACCTAATTTACATCTTTTGGATTGTAAAAACTTTGAACTCCAACCTAATCAATATAAAATAAACACTTCAAAGTTTAAACATATCTTAAAACATAGGTTTTAACTGCATTGCCACTAGCTCATCTCACTTCCAGGCAAGGGTAGGTGGGTGGGTGGCTGGCTTTGTTCTTCCTTTTTTCCTCCCTCTGCTTCAGCATTAGCAAAGAATAACCATAAACACTTTCCATAAACACAACTACTCTACAAAAGAATACTCTATTTCACTGCAAATGGTGAATTTGGAAAATTACTGGATCAGGAAAAATGAACAGAACCTTCCAGTATATCTATATTTTTCTCCTTACCTCCTGATAAAGGTCACTGAGATCCTCATGATGTGCCTGCTTAGAGCATCCTGGGAACTCTCTGACACAACAGGAGTCAGGTGGCCAGTCCAATTCTGTCATTTCCAGCCAGTCTGTGAAGTACACCACGCCACAACATTTAAACTGCAAAGGAAGCATTAGCCAAGATTAGCAATAATGATGCTACTTCTTCAATAGGTAAAGTAGGTCAAGAAAAAAACCTAACAAAGCTCCTAATACCACTTTCAAAATATTTACATAACTAAAATTTACAGAACTAAAAACATCCATGAGTGCTTCCATGTATCTTGTTTTGCTGAACTACTGACATAAAAGCAACGTGAAAAATGTAATGAACCAATGAATACTTCAGAAACAGCCAACAATACTGCACTGTCCTTTAAATCTCACTTGCTTCCTCAAAGAATGCTTCACAGAAATTGTCCTATCTCTGGATTCTCCTATCCTTACTGCAAGGAACTAAGATAAGTTCATGTCAAAATGGGGACAAATGAACAAGTATTCCTGTGGCTGAAAGGAGTAGCAGAAAAAGGTCATACCAGTGAGGATTATTCTTGCAAGGGGTACAACTACAGACACATTTATTGAAAATAGAAAAAGCAGAGATTTACCTGAATATAGGGAAATAAATTAAAAGAGTAAGCAAAAATGTATAGAAACCCCAAATGCTGAAAGCAAAACTGAAAATGGAAGGAAGGGGTACCACATTAAAATAAATGCAACAGAATCAACCATAAAAATAAGAAGTTTGGCTGCAAAGCAGATGAGGTGTAATTGGCTATAAAACCCACCAGGACCAACAACCTGTCTTCTTTGCAAAGCACACCCTGAGATTTAAAGCCAAATGACCAGTCTACCATATTTTAGCGCTGCTTTCACAGAGAAAAGGGTGAAGCATCTACAGTAGACTTGATCTGGCACTAGATGTGGACTTGACCTGACTGAGAAGATGTTCTGCTGCAGAAACAAGATACTACCTCTCTCTGCCTGAACATCCTCCAGGACCAGCCTGAGTCTAAGTAATTCCCTGAGTCCTTTGATCCACAGCTGTCCCTTTTTACCCACTTCAAGAGCCAGGGTCCTGTATTCCACACCACTCATTGTTCACAATCAGACATGCTGGCACACACTGCCCCTTAAATTCACCAGTCCTCTTAAAAATATCACTTCTCTCTTCTTTACCACAGCTCTCATGTCTCAGTTTTTATTGGTTTGTTACTCAAACTCCTCCCAGCACTAGAATTTAAGGAAAGCTCAAGCTTTGGCTCCTCACTGCAATTGCAAAGACCACCTCATTAAACATCTTTTTCTTACTCTTGTATCTTTTCTTCCCCCACCCAGTTCTTCATTCCTGACTTCAGTGACCCTTTCCATCTTCCTTAGCATAGTCACAACTTTGATATTAGATCAGCAAGAGGGTTGGAGGTAAACATACTTCCCATCTCCCTCAGACGTTAAAAGTTACAGAAGAAAGAATACCAAGCTAATCAGAGCTGAATCTCTGGTAACAGAATTGTAATTACAATTCTGCTGACTGAAAAAGGGCCACAAGTGCTTATTCAGATATAAAGCACATACCAGGCTCATACATCCAGCATCTAAACCATGAGTAGATGGAATATACATGAGAGCCCACCAATTAAGTAGAAACTGTAAAAGAGCTTTCTCAGTTCCCCAAATCATTCATCTGGTCACAGGTGCCATAAGGAAAATCTACCTTCTAAAACTTCTTCTAGCTTCTGAAGGAAATTCTTTTCCCCTAGAAAAATTAAGGCTTAGTTGAAGTTTTATTACTAATATTCATATTATAACCAGCCATTATGATGAAACTACAACTAGGAGAATAGGTACTATTTAATTTAATCGACCCATACATTTAAACCAAGTACCAGCTCTATTCAAGGCAAATTGATTGAGACCATTTGATTATATTATCCCAGGTACAGAAAAGACATAAACACTCTACCTGCATATGAAGAATTACTCAGCTTCACAGAGCACTCACATGGCCAGAGCAAGGAACTGGGGGAGGGGGGAGTAGGTGCTGGTGTGTAACCCCTTTCTTTCAGGTTTTAGTATAAATACAGACTAACCAAGTGCTGCCAGGAAATGTTTAAATAAACAGGAAAGCTGTGCAACAATGATAGATTTCAACATTTCAACAAGGGCAGCACAATGACAGGCATTTAAAGAGTTCTCTTCCTGCACATGAGTTATATTTGGAGTTAATGGGTTTTACCTTGGGCGATTTCATGTTTCTGTAATATAATACTTCATTCTATAAAAACAGTTCTGAATTTTAGTAGGCTAGAGGGCAAACCTGTGAATACACAAGGAAGCTTTTTGGTTTGTTTCCCACCCCCCAGTCAAAGGAAATAAAACCCCTCATCACTTTCACAAACCTCGGCCAAAGAGACAGTGTTGGCATCTTTTTGGAAACTTCCTTTCCCATTCCTTTCCAGCTAAACATATCTTAACCATGACAGCTCCATGAAAGGAAACTAACAGAGCCTATGGGAAGGGGAGCACAGTTTAATATTAAAACAACATATAGACACAGTCATTTTACTTCACCTGCAGATTTTTAATTTTATATACATCATATGCTTTAATGCTATAAGAATCCTAAAAGGTATTGGTGTCCTAACCTTACTGAAAAAGGATATGATAATGTTGACAATTGAAACGAATTTATTAACATTCTGTTTTTGGTGTTTAAGTACCTTTAGGGCCTACAAAAACCAAAGAATTGGGTAACAAGTGATGTTTAAAGACAGCATCACTACGCAGTGTTTCATACCAAATGAACTTGCATTTATTTGCCTATTCACTTAAAACCAAACCTTCTCCTTTAGGAGATAAATAACACTCACTGAGCAGGTACTACCTTAGTTCATGAATTAACCAGCATCTTACCTCCCTCTGGAAGAAATTCCAAGCATGGGTCAGCCACTGGTACCTAGGTAGGCCATAATTGGTCATCCTGGCTTTCAGTGTGATCATATCAGACCACTGCACTGGAACCTGGAGCGAGGAGAGAGAAATGACTCACACAGTGGATCAGTAGGCTTGTGGTTCCAAACCCACAGGTTCCATCTATACTAAGATCTTTACAGTGCAATGACTAAAACAGCTATGTACACAAACAAAACAGGAAAACAAGTGTTGCAATTTTTATGATACTACTATATTTTACAAGCCTTTCTTAAAATAACAAGGAAAAGTTATTCATTTCCTTTGCTTACAAATAAATGTACACTGAAAAGCAGTTACATTTTGGAGAGATTCAGGGATGATATGGTACAATTTATTGATATTACCAGATTTTTTACTTTGCATAAAACTTGAACTGAGTCCCATCCAAGTTGTCAGGGATGGTATTTGTCTGCTCTAGTTTAGGTACCCCCTGGTGTTGTCTTAGATAGCAGAAATAAACAGGGAGCCAAGTGGGAAAATTCATCTCAAGATAAATAATTTAAACAGAGCAGATGTATAATTCCCTTGAAGTCTCAAATCCACTTCACTAAAGTGAAAAACTCTAAGTGTCTAACTTCTACATAGGTAAAATTAATTGAGATGAATTCTATCCCTGGAGTTCTTTCAGCCATTTCCTGGCTTTGTCTGGAGTCCTGTACAGAGGTATCCCAAATGTGCACGATTTCAGTAACTTGCCCAAAAACATTAACAAGGAAGTATAGGCAAGGCTCTATGACCTTTTATCCCAGACACACTCACAGCCTTGTGAAAATTTTTTCTTCTGAAAGGATTCTTGTAGTATTTTTTGTGACAACTGTGAAGTGAGGTGCTGGTGCACTCCATTGTCTGACTATGACACCTCAGTCAGCAATCTGTTGCAAACAGAGGCAAGTGCTATGGCACCTGGCATGTAGTGAAATTATGAGTCAAAATCAAAACCTCACTTTAACTCAGCAGCAGAAATTTCAGTGTGCCAAAACTAAACAAGGATCTGAAGACTGCAGTCATCATCCTATGCCATCACATACGATCCATGCTGAGTTTTGCCTTGTCTCCACCAACCTTAATAGTCACAGTGAAAGAAACCACAATTGCAATATCAGCTGTCGGATGGGAGGGGAGCCCAGCTCCTCTAGAAGCCATGATTTTGCTCTGCTATTCAATTTGAAGCTAACAGACAGGGCATTCTGTAAATAGCAACAAATGGTATCTAAGAAAAGAAAATTTGCACACTAATTCCCCAAGAAACCTGGTCTTCATTGTGCTAGATCTTCTGTAAAAATATAGAGACAATCTATATGCCTGCCTGAACCCATAACACAAATAGGAACATTTGATAACATGTCATTACCATAGTTAAGTTATACCACATTTTTGATGCCATAGTAAAGCTTCACATAGTCCATGTAGTAGTAAGGTCCCAGAAATTTAACATGCCTTTCACTCAGCAGATTTTTGCATTGAACTCACAATGGTTCACATGAAAAATATATTAAGAGTAGAGTACTAAAAATTCATAAAAACATTATCACAGAATATTTCTATCATAAACATTTACACAGGTCACTGTAATAAATTAATTTAGTTTTGTACTCAGCGCATTTCTCTTTCCTCTGCATCATAAGTTAGCACTCTGCTTTCTTTGGATAATATTTGATAGTGCTGCAATTAAGCTCATATTTGTTAGGCTATTTTTTTATTAACTTATTGAGTTAAACACATTCTAAGGTTATGTAAGCAACAGAATACATCCAACTTCTTTAGGAAATCAATGGAAAGCAGGAAAAAAATAATCAAGAACTGAGAAAAGGAAATTAAAAGCAAAGTAAAACAATCTAAACTTCACTGCAGGAAAGCAATTTAAATGCTGGAGCTAAGGAGGAATTTCAGAATCTGTGTATTTGCTGCAAGAATGCAAACAGGCAAAACTATACAGGTAATAGGTACATTCATGCACCCATTAAATATCTTCCTGTCAGCTCATATACATGCTAGTGCACAGTAATACATGATTGAGATGCATTCATTTGACTACATACCAATACTCATATGTAGACAAAAAAACCTAGAGATACTGGTTTGATTTCAACCTAAGTTCTATAAAGCTCAGTCAGGCACTGAAACGTAATTACTCATTATTATTTTTCTAATTACTATCAAAGCTTGATCAATGCCTAAATAAGCTAAGGAACCACACTGGCTTTTCAATCTTGTGGGTGGAATAAATTAGTCATGAGGCATACTACATACTGAGAGCTATCATGATCTGGAAGGAAAGCTGTTTATGCAAGGACTTTTAGAGAAACTTCTCCACATACCAAAGAAAGCCCACACTGGATCAGCAGAGGCAGTTCTGCCTCAGTGACATTACTGACAACATCACCCACACTACACTACACACCCACCTACACTAATGCCAAGTGATCTCTGAAATCCACCAGGGGCTCATGTGATTTAATGCTACAATAGCACATCAAGACAACCCTGCGGTTATAAGAGGGAATCGTCTTACGTTTATCAAGTAGGAGGAAGCACTTTCTAGGGAATGACCTGCACAGGTATGGAAGAACCACTGAAAAAGAACTGTTCTCCTCATAATTGCCACATTCCCTATGGTTCTCAGCAGCAAGGAACCCACCTCATCACATGAGGAGCAGTAGTGTTAGGACAAAGGGAATTATAACAAGAAATCAGATGGAGAGTGAAAACAAAAAAATCCAAAAAGACACAACTCAAACCAGTATTTCAGGAGATGAGCAATAAAAAGACTCCATATATACAGGGAAAGAAGAAAATAGACAAAGAAAAACATAAAATAGCAACTCTGTTTGCTGTGACCCACTACAGAAGATGCAGACATAGAATCCAGTACTGTTCAGTTTAGCAAAAGGCTGAAGGGACAGCCATGCTTTCTTCTGAAGGGAAACAGCATGACCAGTGACATAACATATGGTAAAGCTATGCCAGCCTTTATCAAACTGTCCCAGGTTTGGGTACCAGCAGAAGAGCAGACAACCAAAAGCTTGGGGGTCAGACTAAAGCACACCATAACTTCAGGTTTTCTAACTAAATAGTGAAGGCTCAAAAAGCATGTTCCAGTGGTGTGAAGGCTATGTTATTTCCGGCAGTTTCCACTGACAAGACTTTTGTCAAACGATGAATGTTAGTTGTAACTAGTCATCCTTGGCAAAATCCCTGCAGAGGGCAGCTGTGCCCATAACATGAAGAATGTCTCTTGTCTGTATTCCCAGTCTTAAAATTAATCAACACAAGCTGACATTTAAAGTAAAAGAATAGCCTCAATCTCTATTTCATTAGAATGGTTCTCTGGAATCTGTACTGCAGGGGAATGAGTTCTGATGTCCTGCTATATAACTTCAGATTTCAGATCTGCCAGAAACTCCTTTCGTCCAAGTAGGTATAAATATCAAGAAAGCTGCCTCACATCTTACTGCAGTATAATTGTCATCAGCTGTTGGAAAGACCATTATATTGGGCATATCTTGGCAGTTGAGAGAAAAATATTTGTCCCTCTATTCATAAAAATGTACCAGCAGACAGAGTACGAGAAGTAAGGATATAGCAACTAAGAGTTACATTTCAGTTTAATTTACTCAACACTTACCTATTTTCTTGCATGATGGTTACAAGTCCTCGGTTTGAAAATTAAAGGTTGGTGTAGTTACAAAAACCAGACAGAGATAAAACCTTTTCACAAGTTTACAGAAGAGTGTTTTATAGTCAAGACATGTTTTGCTTAAAACTGGCATTTATAGCTTGTGGAGGTAGTGTGCAGATTTTAGCAGACAGCAAGTTCTCTATGGAAAGAACACACTGTCTGTTTACAATGTAGTACAGTCTTTAAAATGCAAAGAACTTTTAAGACCAAATCCCTTCAAATTGTCTCTTCTTTCAAAATCCTTATTTAAGCCTCAAGTTCATAATTTATCCTCAAAAATATCAAAGACTTTAATGAGAACCTACCTGAGCAAGAATTAACAAAAAATTAAGTTCTTAAATGGGGGGAAGAAGGATTTGGCTCTCAGATACAGAGGGGGTAAGGAAAAACCCAGACAGGGCCTTCTAGACAAACTCACCCAGGAGAATTCTCTGTTTAAAATGAAGGCAATCAGTTGAAATTAAACTGTCAGAGTAATGAACAGAGATAAACACTACAGCAATTAGAAAACAGCTAGCTAATGGAAAACTTAGTTTTCTTCTGCTGAAAAAAATGCAGTCTCCTTTTCTGACTCACCGTTATTTCCTGCTCGTAGGTCCAAACACCACAGGCCAGTTCAACGCAGAATATTACAAGCAAACTTCCAAAATACTGCAGAAAACAGAATGGTCTTAGCTATTTTTTATCCTCTTTGAAATAAAACAAAAGTGAAGTTTAATATTGTTAGTCTTTTTTTCAAAGTTAAAGAACATCTGAAAATATTAAAATTTCACATGATTCAGGACATGGAAACAAAAATACATTTTTTATAACCAAATTATGAAAGAGTCAGACAGCAAACTTTGTAAAAGCTAAGATCATAGGATATTTCTTTCTTTAAAACTATATTCTTATCAAAGTGACTTAAGTATATGAGGTCAGGTCTAACGACACAAACATTTAGAGATTATTGAGATATATTTTACTATTATAAGATATAACCCTTGAACTATTTAAAAACAGGAAATACAAGTGTAAATAAAGAAGTACAGACCTTGGTAATGATGATTAAGAAAAACTGGTTGCTTCAATTAAAAAGAGTGGTAGTATCTTCTATATAGCATCAATGAACCCTTTCTGAACTGCAGGATAAAGCTACATGGAATTTAAGGCTGTTTTAACTGGTGTTCCCTATTAAAAATAATTCTTTTATCTTTTATTTGAAGCAGAAGTATACTCTCATTCATTACTGACTCCAAACTTTCTTCCAGGTCAGTGGACTGACCTTCCCTTTGTTCTTGGTACACAAGACTTTAAAGTTACAATCTTCATGAATTTTAACTTAATTTGAAAATCAAAGAAACACCGTGACAATATAAAACAGAGTAGAATAGAATAAATATATATATAATTCCATCAGCAGGATACATGTCAAATGGCACCTAATTTAGCTATTTCATTCTATCTATTTAGGACTCAAAACACAAACTTAAGGTAAGTGATTTTTTTTTTCCTATTAATGGGTAAATAAGATTTATTTATTCTGTTTAAAACAGAGCATAAATCCAAAAATGTTAGGCTTTAACAGTCATCTACATAACACCTTTTTCATTCATCTGATCTGGAACTCAGTAATTCACCTTGGCAGCTACTGGTCTTGCCCTAATCTCTATATGCTCACCAAATCTAACTTGCTGAATTAGGCATGTAGATGTGCACAGAGATGTACAACAAGCACATTTAAAAATACTCATGTTAATTTTCAGGAGAAACCTGTACCCATACCCTCCCACTGCAAAGGTATATCCAATAAAGATAGTACTGAAAGCAGGATTCCTATTTTACTAGTCTTCATCATGTTACATTGCATCTTTACACTCATTACAGCTGAACAACACATTGCATTTCCTTACAAATCAACACTGTAAGCAGGTCTTCAATAACCAAAATGTTCATCCCCCAAAAGTCCAAAGGAGGAAAGACATGACTCACACCTTCCAAGAACAATGATGTTTCCTCTAAAAAATAAATTCATGACGTTCTATGCAATGTATCTACTATCATATCACTGCAGTGCCTAATAGCTATGCAGAGAGTTCTTAAAACAAACATGGAAATTTACTTTTTCTAAGTATTCACTTTGAAAGCAGGAAAGAATGCCACATGCTTCAGTGCCACATGCTCTCTTAATTAATAATTATAATAAAAAATGTTTAAGGGTATTATGACTAATACTGACATTTTTGAGAGGGAGAACAACTAAATGTTTCAATGAAAAATGCATTTCACTTCTCAGCTGTCAGAAGAAATTTCAGTGTGTTTATGCTCTAACTGAATAATAAGCCTGGGACTGCCTGCCATCTTACACAAAAATCACTGATTGTGGTGAAAGCGATACATCTGGGGGTGTACATATAGCACTCTCTGCAAAACTCTTAATTTGCAGTTCTTAGTAACATTTAATTCGCTCATCAAGCTTAACATTTGAAACTTCCTCATCTTTCCTAGTATGCAAGTTAAGAATGTTTGTGGTAGTAATAGGAGACAGAAGAGCCAAACCCAAGATTATCTCCTATTACTGATTAGAGCCCAAGATAGAAAACTATTTAGCCAGATTCACTCATAAACCACTTCTGGCTTTGCCAGGGACTGAGCACTCCTGACTAGCTACATCTAGACACATCAGGGCACTGCAGAATCAAGCTCTCTGTCCTGAGAAAGCCCATCTCGTTCCATAACATAAAAGAGAAAACAATAAGTTTACACACATAAACGCCATGCTCTGAATTGAGTGACTGCAGGCACACCAAACTTTCACACAGGAGGTTGTTTCTCTCCACTACGGAAGGGGAGTATTATACCTCTCCTCTATATAACGGTTTGCAAAACAAATACTTCTTATGTAAGCTTTTTTGGGGGGAAAAATATCCTCTAACCATTATTTAAATGTATTACCCCTAATTTCCATCTTCCAAACCTAGAAATTTTTACTGGCTTCAACGCTTATTCCTTGTCCCCAGTTACATTCCCACAAGAGTCTGACTGCTAAATGCATCTTCCTGCATTTCCATGCTTCTGGTTCTTGCCAGAAACAGGGACTTGGTTTTGAAGCAGACTTAACATTTCTTCCTGTGGGCTGAGTGGTTACATGTCATAAAGATGAGTAACTCACTGAGGAGAATGGTTGCATATCACACTCAAAACTGCACCAGGACGTTCCTGATAGTGCCTTCTAGAGAACATCTCCCTCAGAGTATTCTTGGCCATTGCTGAGATATTTTCTACTGTCTCTTCATTTCTTTCCTTGGCAGAGAGAGGGTAAGAAGGAGAAGGCACATAAGGGAGTGAACAGTTTTGCAAAGACAGCTACAAGCTATGATAAAATAAAAGTACAATTATGACTGTTTTAAGAACTGGAGACCCTTTACAAGGCAAATCCTACAGATATTTCCCTTTTGTAGACAATTGTTAATGACTGTCATTCTTTCCTTAGTCTGACTATGTGAAGTAATCAGAAAATTGGAGCAGTGCCTTGATCCTGTTACAAACTCATCAGTTTCACTGAAGGATTTCCTCCAGCAAAACTGTGAAAAACCTAAAATGCTGCTTCCTTGAGAGAAGCTGAATGACAGAAATGCTGGCAGAAAACACTCTTTAGAGAGCAATAAATCATAGCAAAAATACTTGCCAACTTAAATAAAGCATTAGCCATTTACTGCTCCATACATCATGCTTGTGGCCAAGATACTCAGCTTCAGCATCCCTTCACTGTAAAGTGGATGTTGTCAGTTTGCAGGAGCTGGTCTCCTGCAACCTTCTTGTTAAGCCTGCTCTACCACAGGTGACAGGCTGGAAGGAAAGAAGGAGGGAGAAGAAAGGGAGGCAGCATCTCTGTAAAGCAGTAGTTTTCCAACAGGAACATTTCGTCTAATACCTGGAACATTACACAAGCACTTGGATTTGCAGCACTGACAAACTGAAGAGGCTTACACAACTCTGTTTTTCCAGCACATCAGTCCTGAAAGAGAGGTGAAAGACCTGGGGACTCAGAAGAATCATGTTCTCCATCCTTTCTTATGCAAGAGACTGAATATTCAAGAAGTGGGAATAGAAACAAAGTCATTACTGTGAAAACCAGTTTCAAAGATGTAAAAGGCATGAAGGGCCTAGGAGAGGTAGTAAAAATATTCCGTATGTAATCACCAGACCCTGTTCTGCTGAAATACTCTTCATGTGGTACAGCTGCTGAAGTGACCACAGCCAATATTCAAATCCTGAAACTTCCAGTGCAGAAACCACACGCAGCAACAGCATGGAATCCCATCACTGAAATACTAGCTACTAGTGCAGAGATGCTACCAGCTTATATTCACCTACTGCAACTTGTAACAGCCTCCACAGAGCTCTTGCCCCTGGGAAAGTCAAACAACCCCAAGTTGATATCTACAGGGAATTCACATATGAAGACAGAAAGGATGGGGATGGTGAATGCCAATCCCATTATGATGAATTCAGCCACAGAAGGAAGGTAATCATCAAGCAAATAAAGACAAAAACCAAACCAAAACATAACCAACATCTACCACACCAAAAAACAGGGACTAGTTAATATTGAATAGGTTTTGTCCTAATTTGAATAGTTAGCTGCATAAAGGCTATCAGAACCTGATAAAGCACTAAAAAATGTACACAGTATTTTCAGATAGGCATTAAAAATCAAAGTCATTAAAACCTATTTTTATAAAGATCTGTAGAGGCTAAGTAAATATAACAAAAAATTTTAGTCTGAATAAAATTTCTGCACACCACAGTGGCACACAAGTTCTATATATGCCACTGCATGCCAGCGCTCCATACATGGAACATATATTCTCTGGTATATGCTCAAAATGTCTTCCTACCTCTCCATCTAAGACTAAAAACTAAGTCACAAAATTAGTTTATCCTAAGTAAATTGTAACAGGTTTTTTTGATATTACAATTGTTCTACCGAACTAAGCTAACGTCCACCACCACCAAACACATTCCAGGAACATATTTCTTTCTCGATCATCTCAATCACTTAGATAAAAACACAAATAAAAACAGCAAATGCAAGCACAAAATCACTACTACTGAAGCTCAGGCATTTTATATTTGTTTAAAGGGTTTTTTTTCCCAATGACTCCCATTCTGTTCATAGATTAATAGCAAAGAGCACACACATGAAGTGTCTCCCAACATAAAATCTCTCCCTCATGGCTTTCCCACCTGCAGAGTACAGGATTTCTTTTTTGCAATTGTGGGCAACTTAGGGAAGGATGTAAAACACGAAGCACAATCTTTTGCAGATATGTAACATAAAACTCTTGTAAGTAGTTCTAGACATTTTGTGTTGAATGCACATGATACCTGCAATTAATAAACTAACATAATTTGTCTGCTTTTCAGGCAACAGGTGAAAGGAACTGGTCAAAAATAACCTATTTCTGTTACTAACATGACAACACGATGATGGAGAACATAGTACGAGAAAGATTTTAAATTCTTCTCAGAGATTTTTTCACTGCAGAAATACTGAATTCTAACTACATTTAGTAAAGGAAAACTGGAGTTAAACTCTAGTGCCCTACAGTAGTTTCCTTCAGTGCAACAGCTTTGGGCAATGTCAACAGCCAGTGCCCTACTTCAGCCACCATGACGATCCCACCAGCAGAGATACACAACTTGCATGACTGTCCTCTGAACCCTGTGTAAACATTCTATCAGAAACAAAGCTAAGACCAGGAACCCTAATAGAAATTTGGTGACCTGGGGTATTTTGGGACCAAGTCACTATGGCACTCTGCTGTCAAGCAACTCAAGCAGGTAAGGGTTGCTGTACCACAAAGTTGATTGTACCCATCTATATTCTGGAAGCAATGGCCTTTTTCCCATGTTTTTTCACTCTGTTTCAGTAATTTGTTGCCAATGACTTATGAAATGCTTCATTAGTAAGCAGTTACTATAACCAGTAAAACTGTGCTACTAGCCTATGATTCCCAAGGACCTGAACACATCCGCAGTCATGCTGCTTTGAGCCTGCTCCTACCAGTGATTGTTTACTGTTTGCAAATATGATTTGAAAGCAAGAGCCATGAATGTGAACAGAGATAGGGCTCTGTGTCAACCCAAATTTCATCCGAATTAGAAAGGGACAAGAATGGTTTTGTTTATCTTTTTCCTCACTCAGATCTTTCTGGTTTTATGCTGCATCATGCTCTTCTGTTCTGACAGCTTCCTAGTTAACTACTAACCTGAGGAGACTTCACCATCTACTTATCTACTAATCCCCAGAGAACAAATACATCTCATCACACAACACAGTCAAAATACTGACTTCTTAAGCCCACTTCCAGACAGTGAGAAAGCAACAAGAGCGAAGTCTGTATATGAAAGCAAATAGCAGTGGCAGGCAGGACTAACTAATGGAGCCAGAAGTTGCAATATAGCGAGGGAAAGAGAAAACACGGGGAGCTTCTGTAAAACCTCTTCTACAAGACTATAGAAATCCTTAATTTTCTGCTGCATCTTTCTTTAAAGATCAGTGTTTGTATTAAGGAATCATCATTCACATCACCTACATTTTATTTCATAAACATCTTTTTTTTTCAAGCTCTACCACTCTCCTCCCAAACACCTTTCTCTCAAAAGATAAAAAACCCTTTTTTACCCCGCTCAGACTCAAGGAAAAACCCAGCCCTTATGCCAGAGCAAACAAAGAGCAGCTGATCAACAAATCTATTCTCTTCAGCTTGCTGTCTCACACTGCTGTCTTGAGCAACATGTTCCATGTGGCATTAGAGGTGAAGAAAGCTCTGGAAAGGGCAGAGGCTGAAGGAAATTCCAAGAGGGCAGCTGCAGAATGAAACCTTACCGTAACCTCTGAAAGACCAGAGTATATGGTATGTAAAGCAAATGCCAGCAGATTTTAGGAGTTATGCACAGCATTTCCCAATAGCTAACAGCCTGAGAACACCAGCCTTGATCTTCTGAGATGCAAGCTATCCAAACATCTCTCTGTCCCTGGGAAACCTCAGATGACCATCACCACTGATAACTAACAAGAACCAGAACTGTTCCATGTAAAATGTAACAAGTCCTTCCTCCAATAACTCAGAAGCTACAGTTCCCATTATTTTTGTCTGTTTACAAGATAACAAGGTTATTTTAATGATTAATCCAGTATCTTTTTAAAAATAGAGCAAAAACTCATTAAACAGATTTAGACAAGCCGCATGGAAAACTGACATCCTGTATATCCACTTCAGCAGTACAAATTTTCCCCTGCCTCTCTCCCCTGCACCTTCAGCCCTGCTTCATTAGTCATTTTGATTTTAAATTTGGTTTATTTGCTTGACAACACAGAAATTTGTGAGAGATGCAGCCTAAAGTCAACAGGGAAATGAGCTGAAACCATCTACTTGCAACATAAGCTATGGAATGTCATCCAGTTCTTCAAAATAAATACATTTCACACAAAAATTATCAAGTATCTCTACTATCTTAGATTTGGTTTCCTAGATCACAAAATTTTATCAAAATGTCTTAAAGTCTAGATCTTTGCAAAGTCCACCTCTCTTTTGTAAAACTTTATTAATAATTTTTAAATTAATTTTTTAAGGCAATGAACATTTTAGTTTTTAAAACTATGTATCCAAGTTCTTTTTACTATGCCATTCATTTTTTAAAAAAGTAAATAAAATTATTTATGGTTAGATTTTTTTTTCACAGCCTTGATTCTTCTGCATGATATTCTTTACCTGTTGTAATTTTTTACTTGAAGTTACCTTTGCTTATATATGTAAACTGGTATTACTTTGGAAACAAGCAAATACACACTTCAAACAATTATTAGGATTTATTTGCTGAGGGTTCAATTACCTCAAGTCAGTGCACTTCTCACAAGGACAGCTATTGCAAGGTCATGGTAAATTGCTAAACAGGACATAGGGGAAGATGGCCATTGGACCATGATTTTCTTATGGCTTGTCATAGTCTATTCCCCTTTTTTCTTCCCCTATTTCATAAGATTTATATCAAAACCTAAAGTTTCCTATTGTGCACATATTTTTCAAAACACAGCTTCCTTCATTTGTCTATCTGCTCTTTATTTTCATTTATTTCCTACCAAGGAAATTACACACCATTAAAATGTTTCCTTAGTCAACCCTAACGGCACCAAAGAGCGCTGCATTGCCTCTGCAACACTGCTGAGCATTCAAGGCAGCTGCTCAGTGCCTGGATGAAAGCAGCAGATCACCACCATGATCACAGCAAACATTTGGATTTAAGTCAAGTACTTGCAAGAAGACCTGGACTGTCCCACCAGTTCAATTCCTGTCATGCTTCCCCATGCTGCTCAAATACACAGCTGCTCTTGCTTGCCATGTATTCCACAGGCAGCACCTTCATCACTGCACAGCTCCCAATATCCCACATGGCCAAGCAACTCATGTCTCCTCTGCAGGTGCCCTCTCCCACTTAAGGAAATTAGGCACGGTTTCAAAGCACTTGCCTTTGAAAAAGTCTTTTAAGGACATACACGGCAAGGACTTATTTATGTCAGGGAAGACAAGGTCAACAAAATACAGCACGCTTACGCAGGCAGTCAGAGAGGTTGGCATTGAACCCCAGGACTAATTTATTATACAGAGATGTGAGCCCTACAGAGTGCACACTTTCCTGCAAAGCTTGGCTCAGCTCTTTGGTGACACTGTGGCATCACTAAAATCCATCCCAAAATCAAACAACTCGTCTGAACCTTAAAAATCATGATCTAAACAGGAAAGACACACACTCTCCATTTCAAGGCAAAGAGACGTGTAGTAATTAGTACAGGCATGATCTCCACCAGTTTAACTTAGAATTCTAAGTTAGAAATATAGAAAGAACAAAAATAGTCTCTTTTTTTTTGAGAAAGTTGCTCATATCTGAAACTACTGGGGTATAATAAAAATTGGTGAACTTGAAGTGTATTTTCTCTTACCAGTGGAACATCAGAATGCAAGCTAAATGTCTAGCCCCTTAGTTACTCACTGGCTATCTGAAACCGAGGTTTAGCAGAATACTGTCTTCCCATGAAACTTGAACTACAGTATTATAAACACATTTAAACCAGTCTTTCAAACAAGGTAGGCCAACCTGTCTTGTGAATCTCTGTCTTCCTCCCACTCATACCACATTTGTAAATGGGCTGTTGATAAAAGCCATAAAATACAAACTCAGTCTGTCCAGCTTAATACTAAACTGCATGGGTTTACTCCAAATATGTTTGTTAGTTGTTTCTTCTCCTCAATGCTGGGTATCTAAATAATTTAGAAATACTTCTGGTTGGTAAATAACAATTCCAGTGCCAAGTGTTAGTCCAAGGCATTGCAGCAGCTGCAAGTGTGCTGAGTCCACATGGATAGGAATGAATATCCTCTATTACTAGAGAGCAAATAACCAATACTATGTATTAATGCAGAAACTGCCACAGAAAGGGGAAAAAACAGATAGTAAAATTTGTTATCACTTAAGTCTCATATTAATTCCTGCTAACTGTAGTCAGAAGCACTACAGAATAGTTGATTCTGTGGTACTGTAGAGCAGCTGACATATCACACAGACTAAGAATTCCTTCTAGGAAGAATACATTAGCAGTTATTGGTATCTTCCAACATAGCAGATGCCCAAATTTAATCACCCCTATCACCTCTGCATCAACGTGGACTGAAATGGGTGTATCTGTATACAAGAATTTGCCACAAATGGTAATACAGCCAACAGTATCTCAGCATTCTCTAGACAGACTTCACAGAAGTTTAATGATGGTTTGCCTGGTTGTGTTTAGCTTAGTCTACCAGGATCCAATTTATAACCAGGTTCCACCACAACTAAAGTAATAAGCTGTTTAACCACACACCAACAGGGGCTAACAATGTTTAGCTTTGAGGAATATTTATTACCCTGTCAACTATATGATAAAAATCATTAACAGGATTTGCCCTGTTGACCATCAAGTACTTTCAACATTTTTCCCCTTTGTGAAAACATACACGGACTAATTTGAAAGACCAATTACCCTTCAGGACATATTTCTGAAGTAATTAAAATGAAATTATCGTTGCTTTAAAATGCTGGTTGTACAAAAAGTCCAGAGCATGTACCCCAGAAGACTGAGGTTTCACATTTTCCTACTAAAAAGCTGAGCAAACATGATTTTAGTGTATACTTATGCCCCTATGTGAAGATGGAAAGGTTTCAAGCATTTAATTGCATGACAAAATTTTAAAAATAAATGGAAATGATTACGTTTTCAAGTGTATTAAAACCAAACACTATATATATTTTATTGTCTTTACACTTTATTACATTTTCCAAAAATCCATTTCAATTAACATCAGCACTAGCAATGAGCATGCTGCCAGGAACATCAAGACTTGTATCCAAATATCTGTGCATGCCATCATTATGGCTTTCACGTACTTCAAAAAGAAGACTAAAAGCACGATTGAAGAGGTTGTTAATGTTTTACATGAAGGTTCTTTTCTTTTAGTTCATCTGGTTGAACAAAAGCTCATTTTGTTGATCCATCAGTTTTCTCATTAGTCTGATGAATGAAGCATTGACTTATGTCTGCATACTTCTGTATAGTATAACATAACTGCATTCATTTAACAATCAATCAAAGACAATGACATACTTAGGAAGATATAATTCAGTTTTGCTTATCAGTTTATTTAGCAAGAGCAAATCTCAAGCTCCTGAAAATGAAATATTGCAACATGATAGAAATGTCTTGCTTTGATTTAGTGTAACTTGACTGCCTAAACACACTTCACATGATTTATTTCCAGATGGTACTAAAGGCTATAAATTATTTCTTCTTTTCACTTGCAGTGTAAATAAACTGAAGGCCAAAACAAGTTTTAACTTCATTATCTCTTGAAATAGTGAGGTGGGTTTTTTCAAAGCTTATACTGCAAATAACTTTCTTTCCCCAGACACTATGTGGCATTGATCTACATCACATAGCTGTTTTTACCTCTTAACTAATTTAATTAGTATTAAAAACTACCACCACTACAAAATAAAGAACACATTATGAAAGTAATCTTATACCCTTACAAAAAACCCTAACATTTTGTAAATTTATCATATTTTAATACTTTCATTATTTACATGAAATAAAAATATGCACTAAGCCCTTTTGAGGTATGTAAAAAAGGTTACTAGAGAAATAATTATATGGTATGAAATTACATTAATCCATTACTCTTACACACATGTCCACAACTAAGTAACTGTCTTAGAACTTGTTTCCATTTATTTTAACACTGCAATGTTAAGATCTAGAAATAAAAACACATGACTATTCTGTTACCCTAAAATGTTCAGATTTAAATGACAGTTTTCCTCAACAATGCAGTTTTGGAAGAATAATCTTCACATTGCATACAGGCTGAACAAAATATCCAAGAGGAGAAACAGCATTGCCCTCTTGCAACTGAAGAACACTCCCATTGCAGACATTCAGCCGGAAATATCAAATAAATCTTTTTCCAACCCTCTCAAATTAAAAGAAAAAAATAAGACATTTTAATATAAAATCCCAGTACAGTTTTGCAACTGTTTATTCTGCAGTTAGAATATTTCTACTAGAGAAAAGCAAAGGTTCCATAAACCTCAGCCAATTTCTTACAGTGTTTTATGGTCATTTTGTGCACAATCTGTGAGGTTTAGGTGCTACACACGTAAGCCTGCACACATCCACAAGAAGAATTCAATTGAATGCACTCCATGAGAACCCAATACACACTACAGTTAAAAAAACAGCAGGAGCCCAACTCTACTTGTAAGGGACCCTGGATATTCTCAAGAGTTGAAGGATTCTATCTGTCCAATTTCTGCTACTGCAATTACAGTAATCAAGTCTAATACACCTCTTTCACATTCATTGCTCCCACTCTCTTGGACTTAGAGTGCTTGGAATCCTGCTTATCCTCATGTTAAAAAACAGAGTCCAATTCTGCAAAGAGCTACAGATGCCCTTTTAAGAAGCATACACATACATGGTACTCTTGGATTTCAGTACTGGCAACAGTCCAAAAGTGTTAACTCTAAACCTTTAAAATTTGTGTGAACTTGACGGGTTTTTGTTAGAGTGGCATTATTTTTGTTTGTATTTTGTTTTTGGTTGACTGTTTCTTTAATTGTCCTCAAATTCACTGACTTCCAGAGGAAGAACATGGTGTTTGGCTCCCTTGACAGTCAAAGCCACATCCCTGTTAAACTGTACACAAAGCTTGTGCAGGAGAGACTACTACACTTCAGTTGTTGTCAGCTTAGTTATATACTCTCCAAAGGAAGCAAAAAGACAGGCACTTGGAATTTATTTTTAAACTTGCTTAAAAGAAATTGTAACTGCAAAATTCCACATCCACATAAGAGAAGACAAAGCTTCTGAACATACTCAGAATTAACTTTCCTCAGCTACAAGTGCTACTACTTTACACAAACAGTCAACAATGGAATAAAGCAAAGTCTAGGTTAGGTAGCTATTGCAGATCTAGGAGTTGAAACAGTCGCATACAGGTTTATTTCAGAGTACTCAGAACTCACGTCCCTATAATTATTAGTACTGAAGAGTTTGAGTTATTTTTCCCTTCAACAACTCCTCTACTAAATGAAGTGAAATTTTTGCAATTGAGACACTACTTGTCTTTCAGTCATAGCATAATGCAGTCTAGGCAATAAATTATTTCCTACTGCATGCTTTGCAATTACAATTCCTCACCAATACCATAACTCAACAGGGTAATAAAAAATAATCAGTATTTATCTAGTGCCTGTGGATTAAAACCTTTCTAACATTCCTGAAACAAAACAGAAGTTATGAAACATACCCAGACAAGGAGCAACAGATTTCTTTTCACTGTTCCACAGTATCCCAGCATTCCAACTATGATGAGGAAACAGCAGACTGCAATCATAACCGGGTGGACCACAGGAAAGTAAGTCAAAATGACAGCCTCCTCCACCCTAAAAAACAATCAGAACAATAATCAAAAAAGTACAATCACAAAAATGTTATATAAAATAAAAAAATACAGCCATTAAGAAGAAAATGGTTGATTAGCAGATGCGTTCTTTCCAGCACCTTACACGTTTCACAAAAATCTCTTCAACATGGTTTAAAGTCAAACACTGCATTCAGGTACCAAAAACTGCATTGTCCAAAACCTCTCTGGAGCAAAGGTAATCTTCCCGCCCTACACTTGCACAGTATGCAGCACAATGAGACCCTGTTTTATCACCAGGGCTCATAAGCACTGCTGTAATAAAATTAACAGAATTTCTAAATCTCTGGACTGAATTAAGTTTTCAAAACTAAATAGTAATAACATATGATTACATGTTGTCAACAGGCCAAAGATTCATCCCTGTCAGAAGAGAAAGGCACAACACTGAAACTCTATCTTTCCCCTTTTTCTAATTTCAACCTATGCCCGAAACTGTGGCAAAAAATGCACCCTGCAATAAAACAACGATTAGTTTAACTGAAAGATTCTCAATGCTACAAATCCTAATGATGAAGCTTGCCACACAGAATGAACAACAGCTTCCCCAATCAGTAACCCACACAGATTAAAAGTTTAACTAAAGCTTTACCTTGTTTCTGCAGTTAAAGTGAGAACATTATTCAGGTAGTCTCTCAGCCAAGCAGAAACACCTAATATGCTGATGGACATCAACTAAAAAGAAAACATTAAGTTACTTCTCATGTGTTTAATGCAAATTGCAAGATCATTCATAATTTTAGTAGCGGATCAGTCATCACTAACATGTTTCATGCATTCATTTATTTGAACAACATACTGTCCCCAAAGCTGTACTTCTATATGCTTAGAATTGGTTTGCTGCCCAAGTACTAGTTAGTGTGCCAGTGACAATGATCTTCTTTCCACCTAGTGATGCTACTGCTGGCTCCTATCCCACCACTGCACAACCACAGAAACAATAGGGAGGACTTGCACTGCTAACATCAGTAACTCTTCAGGGCTCACAAGTGAGACACATCAGTCTGCATGAAACCATGAAGCCGTGCTCAGATACACAGCTAGCGAAGAAGCTAGTCCTGATACAGTGACACTCAAGAGGGGAGATTTATCTTTATTGTGTTAAATTTAGCAGAATCTGATTCTCCTGCTCATTCAGACAAAGTCACACCATGAACACTGTATCTCAGTTTTCAGAACCATAAAATGAAAATAAAACTAACTGCACTTCAATTATAAACCCTATAAAGCATTTGGATATCTAATATGCCAGGCACTTCAGAGACATAAAGCCACTACACTTTCATCAGGAGAGCTCCCATAGGAAGTAAATCCCAAAGACTGTGCCCACCTAGAATGGCCACCACCTCGTTAGACATGGATTTCTGTCACCTGATGACTACACTTCAGCACACCTGGAACTTACCAGGAGAAGCTGTGACGTTAGATTTTCTCGAGAAGCCAAACCCGAACAACATTCAGAACGTGCCACGCTGTGACAGAACCAGTTCTGCTGCTGCTGTAGCAGAGGCACTGCTAGAGGACAAGGCACTCCTCATCCAGTTTCACAGGGGCACCTAGGCCTAAACCACAGAAGACACAGGACCTCAGAAGCACCACTGTCCAGCCGAGGGAGGGAGTCCTAAGCATGCTGACTCTCCAGAATGCTACTGTTTTCATGAACTACATAGGGATATGACAGGACACACCAGCATTATACTTAGCTTTTTATCTCCCCTGTTGTCCCCAACAGCTACCTTCTCACATGCCTTCATACTGCCCTGAAGTTGTTTTGAAGAACAAGTTAAGTGGTTCAAATCTAACAGCGAAAGTCACTCTGTGTCCTTAATGGCTCCCTAGCCTGCAGCAAGCCCACAGTGGACTACTTCTGCCTTTGAAATTTCACAGAAGTCCCAGTAGCTATCCCAGAGCTTCTTCCTGGTGCACAAAGTACAGGCTCTGCCATGGTTCTGAGTGCTGTGAGCAGGAGCTGGGTGCTTGGCATACTGCAAGCATACTCCTGGAAGCTTGTGCATGCTACATGTCTACTGTATTCACTGATGTTCTTTACATTCTGTGGGATTTGTTTTGGCTGGTGCAACAGTAACAGTAAAGAACATTTCCCATTGCATTATTTGCAGGAAGTTGCAGGAACAAGGAAAACAAAATGACTGGAATCTCCTCCCAAATAAACTCCTCCCACCCATCTCCGAAGAAAGCATCAGGCAAGCATACCACACAAGCAGTCAAAAACACTAGAGAGGTAAAGCAGACTACAAGCCTATTTTCTTGTTGTCAAAGGGCAGCAGGAAACATTTTTAACCCTCAACATCTTCCTGAAAGGCCTGTTGATACACACAGAAAAGCATTAGCTCACACATCCACTCCGTTTATGGTAAAATATTTAAGATATATTCAAGAAATGTAAGATATAACCCAATTTGGTTACTTCATTTTACAACAGTGGTGTTCAGAAGTGAGAAGTCCATCAAAACAATGCTCAGTACCTGTTAGTAAGAGCCAGATAGCACTGCTACAAAAACAGTACCAGAAAAATGATCGCTTTCTAAATAATATTCTTCCTCAAATACCAGACTGGTGGACCTCCTCCTAGCTGCCCATTAGGCACTCTCAGGCTGCAAAAATTTTCTTTCAGCCATTAGCATGCAACAACACATTCTACACAGCAGTGAGAGGTGGTGCATTTCAAGGAAGGCAAAACAGCTCTTTCAGCAGAGGTCAGATTTGGCAGCATAATGAAGTGTGCAGGTTACTCACAGACTACAGGGAGATCACAGAGCAACCTGGTAAAAGGCAGATGGGACAGAAAGGATGTTCTGGAGACCAAAAGTACTGAGCAGAGTCCTGTCACTAGGGGAATCATTCAGTTCGCTAGAAGAAAAGGACCTGCATGCAAAGGCAAATCAGGAAGGACAAGAACTTTCGTTTCTGTTCTATCTGCCTAAATTGAATCTTCTCTACCAAGATATGTATTTTTACCCACATAAAATCCACGGAAAATCTAGACAGATATATCACCAAGCTAATGCTGTGGTCATTAAGCATTTCTATAGAAGTTAAACATCAGAGAACATGACTCCCTCTTCACTTAAGAACAGCAACTGGAATAAAAGGACTGCTTCCTTTAATCTAGGAAACAAAACCTTCACCAATAATGTAACTACATGAACACCATTTCAGTTCATAAGAACAAACTCTCTATGAAAGGCCTCTTGCATCATTCAGAAAGATTTTAGCAATTTAGATCCCCCTGGTTATTCTCATTTAGTATGACTAACTAACAAGTACTACTGTTTCTTGTTCATGCAAATTACATGCAAGAACATTCCACCTATAAAGTCTGTGAAAGCCAGCCTACCGCTCAACCTACCCTGTGCCTAGCATGATCTCACCACCATTAACTGCTTCAGGTGTTACTGACTTCTGCTACTCTGAAAATGCTCGAGAGCGAGGTCAGCATGACTCTGAAAAAACTGCAGGCACATTGCCTTACCTCGCTGCTACACAGATGTTACAAGATTACCTATGCAACACTCTCCCGCACATCAAATTCCTAGTGAGGCACCCTTGGGCACCATATTTTCAACAAAGTCCAAAGTGAATTATTACTCCGAATGAACTGAAAGTCAGAGTGATGTGACACACCTCATTCACAGGTATGAAAGTCAGTAAGTGCCCAGGCTGGGGCAGCAGAAAGGCATGGGTCAGAAAGTGAAGAAAAATACTCAAGAGGATCCTCTTGAAGAAAAGAGGCCTATGAAAGAGCAAACTGGTAACTCAAAATAGCAATTCAGCAATAAGTTGATTACAAAAGGTGGATTTCACAGCATATAAACCAGCAAGTGCTTGGTAGCTCTTTCCTAACAGAAGGAAATGATGGGGAAAAAGCTGCATCCCCTCTGATCAGCAGTAGTGAGCCTCAGGGCAGCAACACCTTTACAAATGAAAGATGCCTTTGAAACACCAGACTGCCCTGCATAATGACTGATGTTTATTTTAGTGACAAAATATTATCAAGTTCTAGTTTCCCATCCATCATCCATCAATCCTCTTGCTCACCTGCTCCATAGCCACAAGAGAATCACAAGAACACAACACACGCCTGGCCTCCACAGCCTCCTGCTGACTCAATGTGCAGATGTGCTACCCTGTAAAAGCACTAAACATCCTCAAGTGCCAGATGACATCAAGAAAGCTCCAGGCACCCACCACTTCAACCACCTAGAGCACATACAGATCTTCAGCCAGCAACACAGGAAGTCCATCAACACCAGCAGTACAACTGAGACCAGGCACTCAGTAGGCAGAAACAGTAACAGCCCCCCCAAAAACCTTGGTGTGCATCCAAACCCACCAGCAAGCATCAGCAGGCACATCACTGCAATTCACTGCCAAGTGATTTTCAAGAAGTCATGGGCAGAAGCAAGGTGCTGATTACAGCTATTGTTAGTCCATTTGAAGGATAGTAAAATGGTGGCCAAAAAAAACTGGCAGTCCCCTCTTCAGCCATTGCTTTGTAACTAATTTGCATGCAAAATACAGCTAAAATCTATTTCAAGCAATCAGATGAAAGAACATGAGTTTGACAAATAAAACTGCTAAGATAATTCTCACATTAGCAGCAACATCATTTCCCCAAAAAGTTTGCCTTCTAGCTTCTCTGATGACAGCCAATCTGCTGTGCTGTAAATATAATATGGTGGTGTGCAGTAAAACAAGTTTATTTGTTGCAGCTGGCTGCACAAGTCACTATGGGTTTAATTCTGAACTGTCACAGTATGTTGTATAGCCATCAACACGACACTGAGGCATTCACGATGATGCCTACTGTGATACTCTATTTTAAATATATTTTCATACTAATTGAACATAGGTAATAAATTCTATTTTTATATATGAGCAATATGCACACAATAATATATTTTCAAATGAATTTCTAATGTAAAGTTTCTAAAGCTGTTAAGGTTTTCTCAAACAAGTGAAATACAATATCCAACAGCAGATTTCAGCTATTAGGAATAATCGTTTCCAAGCATAGATTAAATTGTCTTTGGAACTCTCTTACATAAATTAGACATCAAAATGAAAATATAAAATGATCCGCAATTCATTACAGTAATTTCAGGACTATAAGCCGCACCATTTTGACTAAGATTTTGCTCCCACCCCGGAAATGCGGCTTACATTCAGGAGCGGCTAATATGTGAAAAATTTTCTGAAATTTCCAACCCCAGAAGTGCCAGCCAGGGTGCCGAGCCGAGCACCTGCCAGTAAAATCCGGGATTACGTGATTGATACAAATTGGTTACTGTGTTGCGCGGCGAGTGCAGGCAGGCTCCAGGCTGGCAGCGTGGTGGGGGGAGGGAGGCGGGGGCTCCATGCTGCCATCCCCGCGTCCCAGTGGGGAAGCAGGGGGCTCTGCTCCCGCCTGCTGCTGCCACAGGAGTGGAGGGGCTCCGTCCCTCCTGCCACCACCGCGGGTGCCGGCGGGCTCCATCCCCGCCTGCCACCACAGGGCAGCTCTGGGCCAGAGCAAGTGACCCTGGCGGCAGCAGCAACCAACCCCAAGCAGCCCCGCCGAGCGGCAGCACCGAGTTGGGCCACTCAGCCCCGCTGGCAGCCCCGAGCGGGTCGAGCCTGCACAGCCCAAGTTGAGCCAGTAAACCCCGCCATCCCACAATTCTGTTACTACCTGGCAACTTTGTTGCACGTGGGTCCTCACTGCGAACAACAGAGCAGCTTATAATCAAGTGCGGCTTACGTATGGACAAAGAACGAAATGCTGCCGACACCCGAAGATGCAGCTTATAATCAGTGCGGCTTGTAATCGTGAAATTACTGTAAGTATATATTTTAAACCATTATTTGGAAAGTGTTACTCCCAGAGTGTCTGATGCCGTATGTAAACTGGAAAATAAATCTGCATTTCCAATTAATAAATTAATATGGATTTCTGTCTTTAAGGGAGGAAGTACAATTGATCTTGCTATATCCACACCTGTGTTCACCCTCTCATAATTTCTTTTCATTCAAACATTCTCACACATTCATTTTACTTTTGCTCAAACTTGAGAAAGGGCTTTTTAAATTATTAAACTGGAAGAAAGATTAAAAGTATCTTCCATACCAAAAATCACTCACGATCATTTTTAGTCTGACAGATGGGCTAAACTAGCAGCGCTACAGAGCAACCTGTTTTGCATGAAAAGGTTTCTGGCTACAAGGAAATTACTTCCAAGATATGATAACATTCATCAGAATATACTATGTAATTTTAGTTAAAAAAAAAAAACACAAAAGAAAAATACAACTAAACAAACCCCAAAACACAAAATAAACCTTGTGAAAATCTTCCTGTTAAAATTGATTTGTGTAATCTGAGCCATGACTTACCCTTACCAAGGGGCATGTGGGATACATCACTACAAGGTCATAAGTACGCTGCAATGCTTTTACAGGATTTTCACTTCTAGGTTCAATATTCAGATCACTGAACAAACACAGATAACTCAGATCCATGGATAAACAGCTACATTTGGGACAGAGGGACACAAAGGCAGGGGGGGAAGAGGCCTTGTTTTTCTATATTACCTGGCAAAACCGTTTAAGTGTTTAGAGGAAGAAGAATTGCCTACAGAAAAGGAAAATTCCCTATTTCCTAAAAAAGCACCTTTTATTCTATAGATACTCCAACTTTTCATTTTAGCTAAGCTTCCTACAAGGTTATGCCTTGGTCTCCTCCCATATCAGTAAACAGCTGAAGCACGTTCATATTTGCACTTTGAATCTGGGTTTGCTTACACAGCTGCAACAGTGAGCTAGCAACCTGCTCCACATTTGGCACAGGCTGGAACTAGCACACTTTGCAATAAGGGAACTGCTGGATCACTGACAGGCTGCTAAGAGGTCACCCTCCTGGGGAACATGAGCCAGTTTTCCAGCAGGTGGCTGTTCAAGGCACCTAGAGGAAGTACAGCAGAAGGAAAGAGCCCAAGCATGCAAACAAGGCTGAGGTACGCTTCTACTGTGTGTCTGACCCACATCAGCCTCGGGGCTGCGTAGCATAAGGGTACATTAAAAGCAAAGAGTGATAAAGAAGTGCGTGTATTTTTTCAACCACTCTTTCTATGACTACACAGGCAATGCACTTATTGTTAGGACATAACTTGTGCCACTTTTCCCTCAAAAGTAACCATCTCACTGTCAAAACATCTTTTGCTTTGGGGAGGAATAGGCATGTGCTGCTCACCACAGGTAATCCAGAGCAATGCTCACAGCACAAGTAACCCAAACCATATCAAAATCCACACATCACCATCAAGATTATATGCCTTCACATATACACAATATACTCTTAATTTTGTTTCTCTAAGAGTTTGCTTTTATTCATGGAAAGTAGTCAATCTGAGAGATGCAAGCAAATTATTTTTAAACTCAGCGTATATGTATATATGTACAGTAATTTCACGAATACAAGCTGCACCATTTTGACTAAAATTCTGCTCCCACACCAGAAATGCGGCTTACACTCAGGAGCGGCTAATATGCGAATAATTTTCTGACATTTACAACCCCGAAAGTGCCAGCCAGGGTGCCGAGCCAAGCACCTGCCAGTAAAACCCAGGATTTCGCGATTGTTACAAATTGGTTACTGTGTTGCACAGTGGGTGGGGCCATCTCAGTGCCGGCAGGGCGGGGAGGGAGGCAGGGGAGCTCCCTCCTTCAGGTGGGGGAGAGGCGGGGGGCTCTGTGCTGACATCCCCATGGCCCATGGGGTAAGCAGGGGGCTCCTGCCCCCGCCTGCCGCCACAGGAGCGGGGGGGGCTCCGCCCCGTCTTCCGCCGCGGGTGCCAGCGGGCTCCATCCCTGCCTGCCACCACGGGGCAGCGCCAGGCCGTGGTGACCGAGCCCAGTGGCAGCGGCAGCCGGCCCCGAGCGGCCCCACCAAGCGGCCCCAGCGAGCTGGGCCACCTGGCCCCGTCGGCAGCCCCCAGTGGGCCAAGCCTGCACAGCCTTAGCCGAGCCAGTAAACCCCACAATGCCGCGATTCTGTTACTATTTGGCAACTTTGTTGCACACGGGTCCTCGCTGCAAATGACAGAGCGGCTTATAATCAGGTGCGGCTTATTTATGGACAAAGAACGAAATGTTTGCCACCACCTGGCGATGTGGCTTATAGTCCGTGCGGCTTGTATTCGTGAAATTACTGTACATGTTTCATATGACCCACAGGACTACATGTTAGCTGTTAGTGCATTTATAGCTAACTTTCCTGTTTTACACATGAATACCCATGAGCATACAAAGATCATGAAAATGAACCTACATTTTTATTTAAAATCACATATTCCTATAAAAATACACAAAATTAGAAGATACTTTAAAAATTGTTATATTCCTATGAGCCTTATCTAGAGCCTACCACAGACTCGAGGTGATAGAGAATCTTCAGGGTACAGAAGCATACTGGGCACAGGGTACTGGAGATTCATTAATCACTGGATAGCTACCTTCTACAAACAAAGATGTGAATTTAAAGAAAGAAAAAATATACAAGTACCTACATGCTGGATATACCCTTCCAGTTTGCTCCAGATTGTGGTGTACCAGTGTAAGCACATAGCTTGAAATTTTTCCTTCTCCCTCAGCCATGGGCTCAAATCTTGTCAGCACAGGTTTGTGATTCATCCTCCAAGTTGATGTAATGTGTTCCACAGAGTTAATGGTGGGTATTACCAAAAAAGTGTCTGTGGTTCACTTCTTTCCCAATGCCAATTAAAAAGTATATTAATACAATTTCTAACATTTGGGTGGGGTCTGGGTTTCTTTTTTTCCCTTTCTGTTAGCACATTAAGCCACTTTATTTCAGGACAGTTTCCCAGAAACTCATTCAGCAATTCACAACTGATATGCCACTCGCGGTGAGCCATATCATCTACAAAGATACTTGGAATAAATGGTTATATAGAGGTAGACACAAAGTTGACTTATGGTTGAACTCTACTTTGTTAGGACATAGTCTGCTAATGTAAAGATGATGTATAAATACTACAGCCTAAAGACACAAAAAAGTAAGAGATTTCTCAAATACCAGAATTAAAAATACTTCTAGTCCCTTAAAACTCCTCCTATAGTTTCCTCTGTTGAAAGCCTTCCTTCAAAAAGGTAGCATATTCCCACAGAAGCCACAATTATTTTCTTTATACAAAAAATGCGAAGAAAATCAGTTTTTAATTACACATGTCTAAACAGCAGTTTCTAAAATCAGAGTAAAGTAATTCCACTACTATAAGGCGCACTGGACTATAAGGTGCACGTTTTTTTTCAGCAAGGATCCGCCGCTGGCTCCCCCTGCGCAGTTGCTGGCTGAGGCCCCGCCTCTGCCCGGCAGCCGCGGCTCCGCCTGCACCCGGCTGCCGCAGCCCTGCCGGCTCACAGCTCACACTTCCGGGTTGGCAAATTTCCGAACTTTATCCATATATAAGGCGCACCGGACTACAGGGCGCACGTCTGGGTTCGGCCCAAAATTTTAGTCAAAAAGGTGCGCCTTATAGTCGTGAAATTACTGTATATTAGCCTAAAACACAGTTTTTACAGTGCTACAGGTACCTGGCCAGGCAGTGCTCATTTCAACGGGTATCATTTGCCACTTAAAACATTGACCCAAACTTTTCATTCAAAGTATCCACAAATCCCACCAACAAGAGTGGAATTCAAAACACAAGAGAAACAACCTCTATGCAGAATCTGTTTTCACAGAAGGCAAGATAGACTGAATTCTTTCTCATGTCACAACAAACTTGAAAAATAAAGCAAAAAAATTACAAGATTCAACACATGCATTTGAAGTTGGAGAAAACAAGAAATAAAATATCACTGCTTCCAACCACCTTTAGTTACTTCCTAGCACAACACTCATATTCACTTGCTCTGAGTTCTCAATTAGTACACACAGGCAAAGGTAGAACACTTACGTGAGCAAAGTACTCAAATGGAAAACTAATGGAAAACTTGCTCCACTTTCATTTTATGTGATTTTTTTTAACTTTGTCCACAAACACAAGCTCAAGATAGATGCAAACAATTTCCACTATCTGCCAGAAGTGTTTATTGGCTGCAATCACACAAGTGAAATCAGATGGTGCTGCTGAAGGAAATCTTAAACACTGTTCAACAGAAATGGCCTATCAATAGGCAAAAAAACCCTTGTGAGGTGAAAGAAAAGTGGCAAGATTGCTGTCTTGGCTCAACATCCACTGACACTATTAATCAGTAGTTAAGAGATCCTTACCACCTGTGACACAGTCAACTGCAACTTACAACCTTGATTTGTCTGCAGCACTACAGTACAGTCATCCTCAATTACTTGCAACGCAACAGCAGCTGCTCCTGCCTCACTTGCTCACCAGGAAAACAACAACAAAAAAAAAGTTGTTAGTTTTCTCAATATAGAAAGTCCATATAGACTTTTTCCATGTACTCTTCCTGCCACATAATACTTCGCTTTTCTTAAAAAAATTGAGAAAATTGGTAAAATTATTGTGTTGCTTTTAGTTGCATTTACTATCACTACCTAGTTCATCTATTTCAACTTTTAGTAACTTTTTTAAAAGAAAATACATGGCTAAGTGGCAAAGGACAATAGACTGTACATCTCAAAACTACTGTTTTGCTTAATACCTACTATTGTAAGCAGCCAGAAGGCTGAATTTTCCCTGTATTCATCCCTGTATTCCTGTTCTAGCACAACCCACAGGGGATACTTGCACTCCAGTCTACACCATTACTACAGGCTGACCACGTTTTGTGCCTGAAGATCTGCCTAGTATAAATGCTTGCAAAGGTAGTTTGACTAGGAAAACAACCACAGCAAAATACAGAACAATGGCAGCACAGCAAACTGTGGCAAAGAGGGATTCTGTGAGGACACTTTATACAGTGCTCAAAATGATTGAGGATACTCATGTTACACCCAGGACTGCTACTGAGCTAGGACAGTGTCAGGAGTTTGCCAAACCAGTAAAAGAAAGGGTTTTTCCTTCCCCATCAGAAGGAAAAACCCTGCAGTCTCATAAACTGCATAAAATATATTTGTAAAGCTATCAAAACTAAATTTCTACAAGTCCCAACACACACACAATCTAGATACAACAAAGACCAGTACTGTCCCTAAGAACAGAAAAATAGGAAGCAGTAGGAGCACATCTTCCCTCAAGAACCACTAAGATAGGCTGCTTAGCTAAGCATTAAGCCTTGACCACAAAACACCAAATAATGCATTTTTGGAGATCTTCTCTTTTATTAGGCTGTCCAGAATTTAATATACTAGAAATAGTGTTACAGAACACAGAATCAAGTTGGACCCCTCAGTCTTGCAAATTAAGCTAAGAAGTGATGCCCACTTATACATACATGAGGATTGCAGAAGAAAAAAACCAAATGTTAACTATAGGATTTAGTCTGAAGGATATTCCTTGTCCAGGACGTTCACAAAAAAACACTGCCAAAAAAAAAAAAAATCAAAAGACTGAAGATGTCCTGGCATCCTTCCACTGCTATGAAAGAGACATCTTGCAGTCAGATGCACACTTCACTTGACTATGGAAAAAGCTCCCAGAAAGGGCATCATCAGGTCTATGACCAGCATCAGTCACTTAAGTAACAACAGTTAAGAGTACTGGCAACAAATTTATTTCCATCTTGTAAGAAGAAAGGCTTTCTGCAAGCTGCAGGTCCTGAAGTACCAATCCACTCACTTCCACAAAACCAGTGTTTTTCTGGAGCAAGTAAAGGCAGTAGATTTACTGGTTCATTATAAAACAGGATGAACCACTATAACAGAGACATGGGCTTTCAGCTGATTGTTTATGGATTATTTACAGCTAAGCAGACTTTAGGTCAAAAGTGACAGAAAGCATTATGAGCAACACTTCCTGCCTGCCTCCCTCTCATGCACATACAGGTACATCACAGCTCATCAGCTGAGCTCAGTAAAAAAAGTTTATTTTCAGACAGAGCACACAGCTGTACATTTACAAGCAATACTATGGAGAATCTACAAGGATAGAAGAAGACTTTTCTCACTTCTCTGCTTCCATAGGCACTAGGAACAATCAAATAATGCAGACAGCAGTGCTTTGCAGTCACCATCTGCACTTTCAGTTTTTCAGCAGTATTTATGATCAGACTAGCCACTTGTGTGACCTTAAGGAACTTCATAGGCACTAGTTTATCCTCACCAAGCTGGCAATGACAAATGCTGAAGTCCCATCCCACACACTGGGACAGCTGCACACAGAACACACTTTGAAGCTTACTTCAAATGTTCTCTTCTAAAGAGCATGACAGTCAAACCTTACCAGAAGGTGTCCACTGACTTTTGTAGTTTTATTCAGGACTCCAAAGGCTTCATGCCCCCAGCTTGAACAAAGCAATCCTTTTTGCACAAAAACTACCATTCTGTTCCAAATGCTATTTAACAGTTTTCTCTCTCATTCATATTCTGATTTCCACTTAGTTTTCAGTAATCATGGGACTTCATCTCAATTCCAAAGTCCCTGCCATGGCCAGGGACATCTTTTACTACAATAAGTCACACAAAGCTTGAACGCTTCCAGGGATAAAGCAGACAAAATTTCTCTGGGCAACCTGTTTCAGTGACTCACTGGTACCACAGTAAGAATTTCTTCCTTTATAATATGTAATGTAAAGCTACTCTCTTTCAGTTTGAAGCCATTCCCCCTTGTCCTGAGCTCTACATGGTCTAGTAAATACGCCTCCTCCATTTTCCTTGTAGGCTTCCTTCAGGTACTGGAAGGTCATGTATAGGTCACCCTAAATCCTTCTCTTTTCCAGGTGGAAAAATCCCAGTCCTCTCTGCCTTTCCTCACAGATGTATTCTACCATTCTAACCATCTTAGTGGCCCTCCCCACACCAACAGGTCAATGTCCTTCCTGTGTTGGGGATCCCAGAGCTGGATTCAGGCTGAAAAAAAACCCAACCAAATATAAACTAGGTTTGGTCCCAGCCCATGTATTATGCCTGCATCATACAGCACCTCAGGAGCCAGCTTTTATAAACAGGTGTGCAATGTCATCCCTTTTATAGTCTTACCATTACCATACAGAAATCTCATTTATTCAGGTGAAATAGATTTCACTCCTTGCAAATGAATGAGGACTCTGAAAATATCCCTCCTGCTGTTTCTTCAGAACTTCAAAAGTTTAAGGAACAAGAGTTGATCACACCCACTTATGCTGAAAGTTAGAAACCCTGATGCCATAAATATACCTTTGACTGAAATCCTCATAACAAGAGAAGGATCCGTCCACTAAATGAACAAAATTTTACTCTGGGAAGACTATTCAAATACCTGCAAGAGCCTGGAGTTCATCTTGGGTCACAGGATGCTCTAAAACTCACCCAGCCAAGAAGCCACCCGAGAATATTCCCCATTTATGTATTACAGGTATACACATTCCCACAAGTAAGCCTAATTCAATTTTACTTCCCACTAGTTTCTAAAGGCATTTCCCCCCACTAAAATGTACTTGCGGGAGCTGCCTGGCATGGGCCCAGGGGCTCCAGGGCGGCACCTCCGGCCCCTGGGCAGCGCGGACAGCCCGCGGCCGTGCCGCCCTGCGCCTCGGGGCCGGCACCTGCCCCGCGGGCTCACTCACCCAGAAGAGCAGGTTGAGGGCGTAGAGCAGGCAGCGCAGGCACTTCACCGAGTCCTCCCTGGCCATGGCGAGCCGCCGCGGGACACAGCCCCATCCTCTCACCACATCCTCCCTCCCGAGGCCGGGCCGCCGGCGCCCTGCAGGGCAAGAGGGGGAGAGGGGTGGGCGAGTCCGCCTTACAGAGCGACCAGCGCGCAGGTGGAGGCGGCGGAGCCGCGCCGAGCCCGGACCGGCCGCGCCCCGCGGAGACCCCCGGCAGCCTCCCTTCCCCTGCCGCCCCGCCCGGAGACAGCGAGGAGCGAGCTGTTCTCGTAAAAATAATAAATTCGGGGGCAGGGAGAAGCCGCGGGCTACCTCAGCGGCACAACGGAGCTGAGCTGAGAGCAGCAGAGGCACGGCCCAAGGACGCCAGCTCCCTCTCAGCTCAGGATGGACGCGCTGCCCTGCAGAGGGAGGGCGGCCGGCCGTGGGACAGACAGCGGCCACTTACCGCCCGGACGCCTCCTGCACTCACTTGCTCCGGCGAGGACTCATGGGGCCGGGGCGCGGCAGCGCAGCCCGAAGCCGCGGCGCCCATGCCCTGCAGCGGGCACAGGGGAAGGCCCGGTCCCGGGGAAAGTCCGGCCCGGCCCCGCGGCTGCCCCGGCCCCTGCGCCCCGCCCGCAGCGCTCCGCCAGCCCGCGGCACCCGCACCCCGCGCATGCGCCGCGGCCCGCGCGGTCCTAGCGCCGCCGCCAGAGCCATCCCAGCGGGCAGCCCCGGCAGGGCTGTGTGCCCTCCGCTGGGCTGTGTGCCCCCGGTTGGGCTGTGTGTCCCCGGTTGGGCTGTGTGCACCTGGGCTGGGCAGTGTGCCCCCGGGTTGGGCTGTGTGCACCTGGGCTGGGCAGTGTGCCCTCGGCTGGGCTGTGTCCCCTCAGCTGGGCACTGTGCCCCCGGCTGGGCAGTGTCCCCTCGGCTGGGCAGTGTCCCCTCGGCTGGGCTGTGTGCCCCCGGCTGGGCTGTGTGCCCCCGGGCAAGGCTGTGTGCCCTCGGGCTGGGCTGTGTGCCCCCGGGCAGGGCAGTGTCCCCTTGGCTGGGCTGTGTGCCCCCGGCTGGGCTGTGTGCCCCCGGCTGGGCAGTGTGCCCCCGGGCTGGGCAGTGTGCCCTCGGCTGGGCAGTGTGCCCTCGGCTGGGCTGTGTGCCCCCGGCTGGGCTGTGTGCCCCCGGTTGGGCTGTGTCGCCTCGGCTGGGCAGTGTGCCCCCGGCTGGGCTGTGTGCCCCCGGCTGGGCAGTGTGGCCCCGGCTGGGCAGTGTGCCCGGCTGGGCTGTGTGCCCCCGGCACATACGATTGAGCCCGGTATCCTCGTTGTGCCGGGGCTTCGGAGTTGGTGGCCTTTTTTCTTTCAGGAGAGATGTTAAGCAATGGGCTGACTGGAGTTAAATGATGCTTTGGGCCAGGGTGGCAAATGCCACGTTTGCAGTGTTTCACAGGCATCTTGCAACGTTCCAGCATCTGCGCCAGAAATTAAGTTGTGCCAACATCGAACCTGAATCTGGTCATTAACAGCCCAGCACCCACTCCCAGCAGTGTTGAGCAGTCCACTGCTAAACAGCAAATTCAGAAAAGTAACCATATTGGAGACATATTATTCCAGAAATGGTCAAAATCTGTAGTTATTATTTAGGACAAACGGCTGTTGACTTGCCCTATAATGTGCGTGAAACTTGCAGATGACACAACTGAGCTGAAAAAAGTCATCCTTCCTCTGAAATCCATTAGTGTGTGTGTGTATTTGGTGATCAGGGTAGGAATTCTGTAGAATCACAGGATGAGTTGGGACCTTGCAGCTCATGTAATTCCAGCACCCTCTGAAAGGTGTTCTGCCCCTCTGCAGCGAACACCTTTCACCAGGTTGCTCAGAGCTCCATCCAGCCCAGCCTTGAACACCTGCAGGGATGGCACTTCACAGCTTCTCTGGGCAGCCTGTTCCAGTGCTTCACCACCCTCACAGTAATGATTTCTTTCCCCAATATCCAGTCTAAACCTACTCTATTTAATTTTTACTGATATCTGTATTGTTACAACGTGTTTGTGTGTGCATATACATATATATACATACACATACATATTTCAAAACTCACAATTATAGTTTAAAACTCAAAGTTACATGCAGATTAGTAACAAATTCCATAAATACATATAAAGGTGTTGCAGTTGTTGCAGTGCCACCATCACAAAAATTAGAAGAAAATATACTGAAAAATATTTCTTAACTAGAACAGGAAAATACTCTTGAGTTCATGATATATAAAGATTGTTTTAACAACTGCTAGTTAAAGCTGAGAAAGAGGAAAAGGATGTAATGGATAAAATCTAGCTCTTGTGAGGCCAAAGAAAAATCTGTTCCCTGAAGAAAAAATGCCTTGGGAAAAAACACACAAAGTCCATATATTCAAATGCTTATCACTAAAGCTGCTGGTGGAATCTTAATGCAGTTTTAATTTCACTGTTTCATGCCATTCGTGGTGAACTGGGGCAGATGGACTCTTTAGGTGTACTTGCTCCTCCTTAAAAATAAAGTTAAGTGGACACGGAAGGACATAAAATCCCATGCAACAGGGATTTTATGACAAATTTATAGAAGTTAAAATTGTAGTAAAGTTGAAAATAGTTAAGAATATTGCAGAAGTGTGTGAAGATTTTTCTCCTTGAAATTTGCTAAGCTTTTTTTGCTATTTTGATCCTCTGTGAAATCATGAGCCTATCTGGGAAGTGTAGTATGCACATTTAAAATATTTAGTGAATGTTGATAATTCCATACCTAAATAAGGCAAATTGAGCTACAACAGATACTGCTAAAAGGTGACATTGTACATTCATTCTGCTGTTTACATACCATTCATTCTTTTTATTACTACAGACTTCACATGAACACAGTCAGTTAGACAGATCTTGAACAGGTATGGTATTTTCAGTGAACCTATGCCAGTTTACAAAAACAGTGTCAGTTTACAACTGAGCTCCAGCCTTGGCTAAGAACAATCCAATCTGATCTAAACCAACATAAAAATAACCTAGGTTGTGTTTGTGTTGTTGATTGCTCCCGGGAAGACAGCAAATTGCTTGAGCAAAATTTTATAAAAGATGCACTACAAAAATATTCAGTTATCTTACACTCGTGATTTTTCTTTAAACATACCTAAAATAGCATACAAGAAGTTATCTTACTGGTTTCAGATATTTTTTGGCTTACTGTAAAACTATTCTTAAAATGTGATAAGGAAATTAAAGAAAAAGAAATCCAGTCTCATAGACATCTTACATGTTAAAAATACTGCTAAAAATGGCACTTCAAGATTTTATGTCTCTGAGTTTTCATTCTTTGAGGTCTTTGGTCATAAGACTATCAGACTAATTTTTCTTTTATTCTGCTGCAACAACTTCATCACAAATATAAAGAGGGTCCCCTAATTGGTTAAACAATTTCTCTGTCATTTTGTTGTTAGCTAAATCATTAGCTATCCAGAAGAGATTTTGCTCAAAATCTAAAGAAAACAGGTCCTATTTATGAATGTCTGCTAAACTCTATAGGGGCAAGAGCAAGGTCTCTTTGGAATACTGCTTTCTACCAGGCTGTCAAACTTTGAGCTATTTCCATGATGTCAGCACTGGGAAAGAAATACACAGGCAGTTCCCATACATTCTAAAGAGTAACCTGTTTATTTAGGGCAAGACAAGAGAGTATTTTTTACAAACAGAAGTGTAATGGTGAAGCTCTTTTTAAGTTTTTGAAATATGTGTTTGCAGTTAGCAAGTAATGCTTATTTAATGCACAGAGACTTATGAACATGGAAAGTCTTGTGGATTGGTATTTTTTGCTTGGATTCTCCAATGCCTAATAAACTACAATCTGAGAAGCTTTCTTTTCTGTCACAGGGCAACCACAACAGCTTTCTAATATGAATTCTCTAGACTTAAATAAAATGTTCATGATACAGTCTTTTCACCAATGACAGAAGAGGGGGATGGAAATGCAATTAACTCAAATAACGTCTTTCCTCTGCTTATCTGCCTATTTCAATTTGATGTATAGAAACTTAATATCTGCAAGTTAGCTCCTTTTTGTCAAATGTGCTTGAAATTAGCCAGCAGGTTCAAAAGCTATTAGAAGAGTGTGGTTTGACAGACATTTAGTGTGCATGACTACAACAGTATGGTTTTGTAAGCTCTTCCTCATCAGGAAACCTGAATAAAACAGCAGTGGATATTAAAGACTTTCAGCACATGGCTGAAAGTGTCTTTAATTTAAACTATGTGATCAATTGGAATAGCATTAGGCATGCATGCAAATTTGTAGCTGATAATTACCTGTTAATATTTGGCAGGAAACTTCATCACTGAAAAAGGGATTAGTTAAATAATGACCTTTTATGTGCCACCATAACATTTAAATTTACTCAGATGAGCAGTGAATGGAGGGACATAAACATGGATGTGCTTTGGCACATATTCTTTTTAATTCTGTGATGTATCTGCTCTACTTGGTCTACTCCAATTAACAAATTGTTCATGGACAGATTTATTTCCAAGATTTTAGTAAAAGCTAGAAATGTCTTTGGGAGCACCATGGCAGTTCTTAAATGAGTTAATTTTTTTTTCCTGCCACATTGTTTGTTAGATGAGAAAATTCTGTGCTGCCTTTAATTTCCATGGTGTTTGTGAAGTTTCAAGGATACTTAAGTCATTCCTTTTTACAAACAGCTTTTTAATTCCAAGTCCCTGCCAGGTATAGTCTGGGCAGACAAGTTCTATAACTGACCTCTGTCTGTAATGGGAAATTTGTGTGACTAACTGTGCCACCACTGAACTCAGGATGGATTTCTGAAGGTAGCTGGTGGCTTTTCAGTGTCTCAGGCAGGCATCTCATCACTTGGTCTTGTTTTCTCAGTCTTTTACTTTATTATGATGGTATTCTGTACTTTTGGTCCTATGTGCTTAGCTTAGCTCTTTCTCAGCTTTGCTCCAGATCTGTCTGCTCTTTAGCCTAGATTCAGACTTACTTCATTTCCTTCCCTTTGTTCCTTGAGCTGTTTTCTCTAGAACCCTTATCTCTATGTTTCTCTTCTCCAGCTCTTTGCTTGGTACCTTTCTTAAATTCTCTGGCGTCTGGTTTACCTGGCTTTTAAACTTGGTTCTTGTCTGGTCATCAGCACTGGTTATGACTGTCTGCCCAATGAATATGCTTCTCTAATGACAGGTTTAATGTCAAGGGCAGGATGGAGGTTTGTTTAGGAACAAAATTATCAGATACACAGTCATCTTTAAAATGGAAGGTGTTCTAGTTGGTTCAGAAATAGTCATGTCTTGTAAATGCACGTTTGTAACAGAACTCAGCATTGCTACCATGAGGTAAAAGTTCCCTTCTTTCTTTTGAAACAAAGACATCAAAAGGCATCAACTTTTTCCTGTCTCTAGAGCTTGGTTTTAATTGAACATTTAAATAACAGTCTGGAATAAGGCAGCACTTGAAATTAATAAAATACAGATTAGCAAGATTAAGTAATTAAAACCATAGTCTTGAAAACACTTTGATTTAAAGGGCTCTTGAAAATGGTCTTCCCTGCTTTCTAGCTCAGCAACTTTCTTAGGCTCTCTGAATTGAAATAACACCTCAGCAGGTTTTTTTCTGGGATGTAGATTAATATATCCCTGAGCAACATGGTCTGACCTCATAGCTGGTCCCTTCAAACCTAGGTCCCTTCAAACCTAGGTACTGTCTAAACCGGTGTTGCCTATTTCCTTTCTTTCTCCTGTGCTGGCCATCAGTATCCCTCTAGAATCTCCTCATGGTCACACTTTGACTGGGGAGCAATGTCCTCCTTCTTGCTTAACAGCAGCAGCAGTGACAGGGCAAATAAGTGTCCTTATACTGGAGACCCCAGGTCTGTATAAGATACTATGGATGGGGTCTCACCAGAGCATAGTAGACAGGAAGAATTCCCTCCCTCCCTCAACCTGCTGCCCATACTCCTTATGATGCCACCAGCATCCCAAAGTCCCTCTTCTCAGGGCTGCTCTCAATTAATTCTCTTCCCAGCCTGCTTGTGATTTATTTCCCCAATCCAGGTGCAGGACCTTGCCATGGGTTTTGCATAGGCCCACCTCTGAAGACTCCTAAATTTCAGTTTCTTACCAGCAATCTTCAGAGTCCTGTAGATTATAGTCCACACTTCCTTTTCAGGCACAACATGGTATTTTACATGAGCAAAGAGCACATTATTATCAGTGATGTGTCAACAGCACTGCTAGTTATCAAGGTTGCTGACACTTCTTATCATAGAGCCCTGGTGCTGTAGGGAAATACAAAGGAGATCCCATCACTGGAGAGTACTGTAGTCAGTCTCCACTGCGAAGTTCCTGTGTGGCAACTTTCTTTAATCACATTTTTCCCAGCCTGTTATTTTGTCCTCTCTTTTCATTGGCCAGCTTGAGATCTTACAAGCTGATTCAGAGAAATGCTAAACATTCACGACTATATCTGAAGCTACTGGGAACTGCCCTTTAAAAATATGAAATGTAACTCATTGTGAACTATTCAGATGGATTAGCTTGAATTCTCAGATACTCGTACAGCTTGCATTTCCCAGCTGTAGGGAAGAGATAAAACTCTGTTCTTTCAGAGAAATGGGGAGGAATGTTCATGAAACACGTGTGCTATGAGAGTCACAAAACAAGCCAGCAGGAAATGCATGGCTATCCTAACAGCTAAAACACTTAATAGTGGAAAGTATACAGACCTCATGCTGAATGAGGCTAAAAGAACATGCTAAAAAGCTTATTCATTGCACATAATGAAGCAGGGGTCAAGGAGAAAAAATGTGTATGACTGTATAACTAAAGCTGGTGTCTTAATTTAATAAGGGAATAAAGATTCGCCAACATCTTTAACTCTGACACTTCCTTATTTTTCAGTGTTCAATAAATTACCTCCTAGGGCAGTTTTTCTTTGGGAATGTGCATATGAAATACATTTTTATAAAGTCTCTTGCCAGATGAGGTGAATATGCTGCTCTGCACATAGCTGCCTTTCGGTCACCTGTTACACCTTATTGTTCCATCTAACTACACTGGGATTCAGAGCTAGCAGGACTCAGAGCTCAAGTCTGATTAAGAATTAGCAGAGAACTTACTAGTTGTGATGAAATCAAATCCTGTGTTATTTAAGTAATCATCAGTTTTCTTGCAGCCTCACAAGGAGGGATAAATCTTCCCCGTCTTTTAATTTGTTTCACATTCTTCCTTTTTCTCCTTGTCCTAGTTTTAATCTCCACTTTTTTCCTTCTCCTATTCTACATGTCCTCTACTGCTAAAACTGTTTTGCCTTTTTTGTTGCAGTAGCTTCTCCAGATTCTTCTCTGCGTTGTTATCCAGGATACATATAAAAAAATGTCTGAGGTGAGGCTGTTTCTTGGATCGCTGTCATGGTTTAGGAAAGTTATTCTCCAGTTTAGTACTTCCCCCTCAGAAGTCCATATGCTGCTCCTCTCCCTCTGCCCCAATAGCAGGTTCAAAAGACAAAGATCACAGGTTGAGATAAGAACAATTTACTGCAAACAGCAATGAGATAAGAAAATGAACAGTAACCATAACAATATTAATAACAAAAAGTATAAGAAACAAACACACAGAGAAATCCCCAACAATAAACAAATACTGAACCATTCCATCCATCTGCCATGTTTTCTCCACCTAGAGAAAGGAACCTCCTTCTCCTGGGAAGCAAGAGTCCCTTTACCCTGCCCCTGGCAATGACTTGGGGTGGTATGGAATAACAGTAGGATCTGGCCACGAACCTTCCCAGCTAGTGCAAAAATTTGACCCTGTCCTGGCTGAAACCACGAATCACTTACACCAAAGTCTTCTGATGGCAAAGCCTGAAGCGACAGTACCTGAGATGCCTTAAGACAAATGGTGTTTACTTCTCCTTGGATCTGAAAGCCCCACCCCAGCTACCTCATAGTTCCCATGAAAATTCCTGTTGAAACTGTCATTGGAGGCTTGAGTAAGATGCAGGTGAAAGTAGGACACTAAAACGACAGAAATAAGTAGAAATTAACACACATTAAGAGTAAGTAAGACAAAGAAGAATCTAAAAATCTGGAGAATGATAGAGGGATGTTGAGGCTTGAAAAAGAAAACAATAAGACATCTTGTATGAAGAACTATATATTACTTTGCTATCATTACAAAGTCTGGCAGAAAGTGTGAAACAAAACTGCTTTAGACTGATGTCCTTCATAGAAGGAAAGAAAAGTAAGTTGTCTGGCTAAAATTTTACCATGGCACAGATTTTACCATGGCTTTTTTACTCTGATGTGTGATAAGTGGATCTCTATAGAAAAAAAGGTATACACCAGCCAAGATGTTTATCTACACAAAAAAAATATAAAAGGCATGGCAAGACTTTAGGAGAAGGATGCCTATCAATTAATATTTTCTTTTATGGAGTACCTTAAATTGTCAAATGTCCGGTTTTAATTGCTTTGAACTTACAAGTGGAAGAAGTGAATGTATTTAGGTATTTATCGTAGCTAAAACTTTTTTCTCCACAGAATGATGAGTGAGAGCAGGGTTACTAGCATATTTTTCCCTCGCATTGTAATCAGTCTCACAATTCTGCAATATGAAGCACTGTATACATGAGTTATTAGGCTAGTATCACGAGAGTCAGCAAGTGACCACTAGCTGATTTCAGTCTGAAATGATCTTTCACGGGACAGTGGATGACTCTGACTTCTTTGATATTTTCTTCTACTTCCTGCAAGTTATCTGAAGTAGGTTGCTTGTGCCCTAAATCGGAGCCATCTCTGTGCTAGCGCTTTTTAAGCAGTGTTCTGCATAAGCAGAAATATTGTACAGCTTCATCTGAACACAAAACCTCATTATATTCTCAAGTACTTGTATTTCTCAAGTATTTTGAATTTTAAGTAGGCAGCTGAGAATGTATGGCATTTTTGGTTAAAATTCCACCACAAAGAGTCTCTTTATATTACCTTCCCTAAATGTAGCCCATTTTTCAAGGGTCAATTGGCTGCTTGTTATGTAAACAATGTGTTATTGAAATGTTGATGCATTACTCCCATGGACAACACCCTGATGAGGCACCGAGGAATGGTGCTGGATCTGCAATGCAGACATAAGGATGCAGAACTGGCCTGCCACTCAGTGGTGCAGGACATCATCAGTTCTTGTGCCACCACCCTTTGGCACTGACATGGCTGGACACAGCTACGTCATCCACCCCATAAGATACACTGGGCACAAACAAGGGTACAGAACTACTGTACAGCTTTAGTGCAACATCCCAGCAATGCTAGAATGAGTGTAAATCAACTCTGTGGCCAACTCTGAAAAATAGAGTTAGAGAGGCAAATGCCTTAAAGCTCAACTTTGTGCAACACTAGAATACCATTATTAAAGAGAATTGTCCAGTGTGAGCTAATGTATCAGTGACTTGGACACTTACCTGCTGTCATTTATCCATTATTTTCCATGGTAGATATTAAAATGGAATTACAGTCCCAGGGGATTTCTTATCAAAGAACACTTATTTCACTGCTACATCACCGGGATGCTTTTGATAGCTATGAGATGTTTTAATTTGAATTGTCTTCTCTGTTTGCACCACACTAGTACGTATCAACTCTTTCAGGATCAAAGGATATCTTACTGCACTTCAGAAACTCATCAAATCTGTATTTGTAAATAAAGCATTTGTTCCACAGCACTAGGTGTCCTTGAACCACTACAATGAACAGCTCTGCAGGACGTGTCCTAAATGTACTCAAGGCTCCAGTGAATAATGAAAATGTGACTTGTCTATTAAGTGTTCTGGGAACAACTTGTTATGGCCTATAAAGCAGTAGAAAAAAGCGCACACAGTGGTATTCCCAGAGCTGACACACAAATCTAATTAGACTCCCATAAAATGTCTTATTCGAGACTGAAAAATTGCTAACTGATCACAAAATTTGCTTTACAGATTAATAGGCTAGTTTAATAGCTATAGTTCTTACTGTGTATGAACTACTTTCTTTATGCACTTTGCAGTACAGATATTAATTACTTTGGCTTTTATGTAATACATGTTTGTATTGCTGCTATTTTTGCAAATGAGACCTGCCCCAGGTAATCTTTTTAGCCTGTGTTTTCCTTTTCCTTTTTTTTTTCTTAAAAAATGAAAAAGAAGTCAATCTGTTTTCCAAGTTAGAATTCATTTTCAGGTTTCTCAGCATCTAAATACCTAGACTGGTATTCATGCTTCCTAATTATTGAAAAATATTTAATTCAATCCAGTAAGACATTAAAATTTTACATGCAGCAGTATTTTAGACATAAAACTGATTAAAATAGTAATAGACCTTTTGGGGACACTTCTGGGGACATCTTGGATTTACAAGGAGTTACAGGATCTGGGAGATAAGCAAAAAGAACTTAATCTGTGTCTCATCATAACAACATCTTCTTTGTATTGGTGCTACAATGATTAGTGCTGGCCACAGCCTTGCACTGACCACCAAGAATACACTTTTCAGTTTCAGGAACTTGGGATGGCAGTTTTAATTGCAGAATGTTCAACTCTGTTTTCAAAAAACAGTCTCTATTGCCTGTAACATCCATTTCCTTAATAGTAACTAACTACAGGACAATGAAATTTTTTTATATGTCTCTATGAATTAATGAGTCAAAATCTAATGCCAGATGTTATGTTTGACTATTAGCAAGCCAAGATAAGCACAGAACATTTTCTTGAGACGAAAAGCTTCTCTGGCAACAAATTTTGAGATGACTAGAGGTAAAGAGAAGTATAGTACAATTTCAACAGTGGAATAATAAATTTTAATTTTTTAATGATGAAGGAAGAAAGGAGTCACTTCAGAAAAAAAATCTGAAAAAACATGTTAAAGCTAGTAATTTCATTTCTTGCCAAAATAACCATTCAGTTTAATTTTATCTTAATTAAAATTCTGATCAGCCTAGGAGATGATTATCCAAACTATTTTTGACCAGCCACCACTGTTTCCAACATATTTACTGGCTTTATGTTGGCCTTTCATGAGTGACCATGACTTCTCAGTACTCTCTTTCAGTCTTCTTTCATGGCTATTTGTGTTACTCTGTGCCATGTTTCCCCTCTTCTCTTTTGTACCTATAAATGTATTTTTTTTCTTCCCCCAATGTTATCATCAACAATTTCCTTTCATTTTCTGTATCCTGAATTCTGCTAGACAAATCTTACAGCAGCTTAGGGATCCTCATTGTATCCTTCTCCATTCTTCTTTTATTTCTCATATTGACAGTTCTTATGTTCTCTGTCTTTATTTTTTCAGAAGGTCAGATAATTCTTTAACTTTCCAGTAAGCACTCCTCAGTAAAACTTTGCTTCTACCACCTGATGCCATAGAAATCACCTCCTAAAAATTCCTCTCTTTCTATATCTGCCCATTTTCAGTCTTCTCTGAAGCCATGAGATGATCAAGTTGCAGCTGGAGCTCAGCAGGATTTTTTCAAACCATTATATATAAGGCGTTAAGAACTTACTTTACTTAGCTACACAGGAAATAAGAAACCTTCCCCACTGTCCAAATAATAAAATAAAAATTTAGGTGGCTGAACAACAAAAATGGGAGTTATGTTTGATGTGCTCCTAGTTTAAATGTGTTCTGATTATTTACAGTTGTGTTGGTGTTTTTTCATGCTATTGTCAGTCTTAAATATCACCTATATATTTACCAGCTACATGTACTACTCTTAAACTTTGACATTTTCTCACCATTGTTTGTTATTGTTTTCTAAACCTGAGAGCATGAAGGTTTAAGAATGTTTTGTTAGTTCTGACAGCTGGTCACTAAACTTTAGTGATGCAACTTTATGAAAGTAATAATCTGAATTGTTAGTAAAGTTTATGTTCTTTATGAACAGCACTCTATCTTGTACATTTTCTTTTTTCTTTCAAGAAAATTTTATAATGCAAATAATGAAACGAAAGCTCTTTCAAATGGTGAAATTTATATTCAGTGAAGGAGGCATCCTTTGATAGCAGTCTGAAAGCAACAGAGCACTGGCCATGCTCACCTAGTGACAGGTTCTGTGCTACCGTGGGTCCCCTCTCAAACTAACCATTTTCTACCGTAACTTTCTTCCATAAAACACAGTGTGGCACCATTGACGCACCTTTTATGGTCCACCATTATTTATGCAGAGTCTTAAGTAGTAGAGTCTCCACTGGAAGAGATTTGCCTCACACTATCTTACGAAGATATGTAGTAAAAGTACATACATGCTTTCTGTCTTGCTTTATTTTTTCTATACAATGATAGGAACAAAAGTGTTTTATTACTAAAACACCTGTGTATATGATGCAAAGACATTTCTTAAAGTTGCACAAATACTAGCTTACATGAATGGCAAACTTTTGTGTGTCTTTTATCAATATGAAGTATTTTATTTCCATTATAATAACAGAATTTTCCATAATTCCCTGGGTATTTAAGATGTGACATTGTAAGCACACTATTATTCGTAAGGGAAGAACATGTTATATTTAAGATGGAAAGAAAAGGTTTTATGAGAAAGGAGGAGAGCAGTGGATTAAAGGGACAGCTGGTGTGTGTATGTTACCTGATATGGGAGTTCTGCTCTCTGTTACTATTTTGTCACCGCTGTAGTAAGGCAGTAAATGATAGCTACTAGTAATTAACTGAATAAGGCACGTGTCTGTATCCATGCCTTCAGCCTTCCAGTGAACAGACTAAAGAGTCTCTACAGAAAATCCCTCAGAACTCACCAGAGGTGAGGAGGTTAGCAGGGTTCTACAGAGATCACTTTAAAACTAACAGAACTTATATGAGGGTGTGTCTTTTTTATTTTTTGACATTATCTCACAAGATGATATACTGTGACTATTACTTCCCCATGTAATCTCTAAGATAAATTACAGTAATTTCACGACCATAAGGCGCACCGGACTATAAGGCGCACCCCCCGGGAGCCGGCACATTTTGCAACTTTGTAGATCAGATAAGGCGCACCGGTCTATAAGGCGCACCGGGTTTTTTTTTGCAGCGAGGCTCCGCCCCCAGCTCCTCCCGCACGCTTGCTGGCCGAGGCCCCGCCTCAATCCGGCAGCCATTGGCTCCCGGGCCTGCCTGTACCCGGCAGGGCCGGGCTATGCCCACCGCCGCTCCGTGCAGCATCCCCAGGGCCCCGCTGTTCCGGGAGTTCCCTGGCGCTCCGGATGACCCAATGCCGGCAGGCTTGCCCCGTGCCGCCGCTGCCCCGATTCCAGCTGCTTGCCCCCTCCCCGCGTGGCAGCCGCTCCGATTCCGGGGGCTTTCGCCCCCCCCGCGCGGCGGCCGCGGTGATTCCGGGGGCTTTCGCCCCCCCCGCGCGGCGGCCGCCGTGCTTCCGGGGGCTTTCGCCCCCCCCGCGCGGCGGCCGCCGTGCTTCCGGGGGCTTTCGCCCACCCCGCGCGGCGGCCGCCGTGATTCCGGGGGCTTTCGCCCCGCCCGCGCAGCAGCCGATCCGATCCCTGCGGCTTTCGCCCCCCCCGCGCCGCAGCCGATCCGATCCCTGCGGCTTTCACCCCCCCCGCGCAGCAGCCGATCCGATCCCTGCGGCTTTCACCCCTCCCGCGCAGCAGCCGATCCGATCCCTGCGGCTTTCGCCCCCCCCGCGCAGCAGCCGATCCGATCCCTGCGGCTTTCGCCCCCCCCGCGCAGCAGCCGATCCGATTCCTGCGGCTTTAACACCCCCCGCAAGGGAGCCGTCCCAATGTCGGCGGGCCGGCCCCGCGCGGGGGTGGCCCCGAAGCCGGCGGGTCCGCCCCGCGCGGGGGTGGCCCCGATGCCGGCGGGACGGCCCTGCGCGGGGGAGGCCCCGATGCCGGTGGGGAGGCCCCGAAGCCGGTGGGGAGGCCCCGAAGCCGGCGGGTCCGCCCCGCGCGGGGGTGGCCCCGGGGGCGGCCCCGATGCCGGCGGGTCCGCCCCGCGCGGGGGCGGCCCCGAAGCCGGCAGGGAGGCCCCGATACCGGCGGGGGTGGCCCCGGGGGCGGCCCCGAAGCCGGCGGGTCCGCCCCGCGCGGGGGCGGCCCCGAAGCCGGCGGGGAGGCCCCGATACCGGCGGGTCCGCCCCGCACGGGGGCGGCCCCGATGCCGGCGGGGAGGCCCCGATACCGGCGGGTCCGCCCCGCGCGGGGGTGGCCCCGGGGGCGGCCCCGAAGCCGGCGGGTCCGCCCCGCGTGGGGGCGGCCCCGATGCCGGCGGGACGGCCCTGCGCGGGGGCGGCCCCGATGCCGGCGGGGAGGCCCCGATACCGGCGGGACGGCCCTGCGCGGGGGTGGCCCCGATGCCGGCGGGGAGGCCCCGATACCGGCGGGGGCGGCCCCGATGCCGGCGGGACGGCCCTGCGCGGGGGAGGCCCCGATGGCGGTGGGGAGGCCCTGAAGCCGGCGGGTCCACCCCGCGCGGGGGTGGCCCCGGGGGCGGCCCCGATGCCGGCGGGGAGGCCCCGATGCCGGCGGGTCCGCCCCGCGCGGGGGCGGCCCCGAAGCCGGCGGGTCCGCCCCGCGCGGGGGCGGCCCCGAAGCCGGCGGGACGGCCCTGCGCGGGGGAGGCCCCGATGCCGGTGGGGAGGCCCCGAAGCCGGTGGGGAGGCCCCGAAGCCGGCGGGTCCGCCCCGCGCGGGGGTGGCCCCGGGGGCGGCCCCGAAGCCGGCGGGTCCGCCCCGCGCGGGGGCGGCCCCGATGTCGGCGGGGAGGCCCCGATACCGGCGGGTCCGCCCCGCACGGGGGCGGCCCCGATGCCGGCGGGGAGGCCCCGATACCGGCGGGTCCGCCCCGCGCGGGGGTGGCCCCGGGGGCGGCCCCGAAGCCGACGGGTCCGCCCCGCGCGGGGGCGGCCCCGAAGCCGGCGGGTCCGCCCCGCGTGGGGGCGGCCCCGATGCCGGCGGGACGGCCCTGCGCGGGGGCGGCCCCGATGCCGGCGGGGAGGCCCCGATACCGGCGGGACGGCCCTGCGCGGGGGTGGCCCCGATGCCGGCGGGGAGGCCCCGATACCGGCGGGGGCGGCCCCGATGCCGGCGGGACGGCCCTGCGCGGGGGAGGCCCCGATGGCGGTGGGGAGGCCCTGAAGCCGGCGGGTCCACCCCGCGCGGGGGTGGCCCCGGGGGCGGCCCCGATGCCGGCGGGGAGGCCCCGATGCCGGCGGGTCCGCCCCGCGCGGGGGCGGCCCCGATGTCGGCGGGGAGGCCCCGATACCGGCGGGTCCGCCCCGCGCGGGGGCGGCCCCGAAGCCGGCGGGACGGCCCTGCGCGGGGGAGGCCCCGATGCCGGTGGGGAGGCCCCGAAGCCGGTGGGGAGGCCCCGAAGCCGGTGGGGAGGCCCCGAAGCCGGCGGGTCCGCCCCGCGCGGGGGCGGCCCCGATGTCGGCGGGGAGGCCCCGATACCGGCGGGTCCGCCCCGCACGGGGGCGGCCCCGATGCCGGCGGGGAGGCCCCGATACCGGCGGGTCCGCCCCGCGCGGGGGTGGCCCCGAAGCCGACGGGTCCGCCCCGCGCGGGGGCGGCCCCGATGTCGGCGGGGAGGCCCCGAAGCCGGCGGGTCCGCCCCGCGCGGGGGCGGCCCCGATGCCGGCGGGTCCGCCCCGCGCGGGGGCGGCCCCGAAGCCGGCGGACCCGCCCCGCACGGGGGAGGCCCCGATGCCGACGGGCTCTCACTTCCGGGGTGGCAAATGTCGCAACTTTGTAGATCAGATAAGGCGCACCGGACTATAAGGCGCACTTCCGGTTTTGGGGGGAGATTTTAGTCAAAAGGGTGCGCCTTATAGTCGTGAAATTACTGTAATAAAATACAACAAAGTTATAACATTCCATTAAATTCTATACTTTACGATGTTCTCTTTGCTTTTTTTCAACTCAGTCCTATAAAAAATTTATATAGAACCACATGGATATCTTCACTGAAAATATGCATTCCTTCCTCTTCCTATCTCTTTCAATTTCTGAATCTCTAAGTCTATAATGTGGCAACTGAAATGAATTATGCAGGGACACACACACACACACATATATATATATGGAGTGGATGTGTGTTTGGAAGGGGATGATTAAAATTCAATTCTGAGTGCCTGATTAAAGCTGAACTCATCATCAGATGGCAACAGTTGTCCTTGATTCATATGTGCTTGTTCTGAATTAAAACCCATAAAATATATTTATTCCTAATAGCATAGAGTTCTCGCATCTTTGAGACAGGCAGCAGACACAAAGTACCTCCAGACTGTATTTTAATTGTATGTGACACTACATACAAAGGCATTTAGCTCTGGCTACTTTGAATTTTTGCAGGACCCTGTAAAGTCTTTGAAAACTGATGAGCGCTGCACTTGTCTTCTTTTAAATGGTTTGATGTGACTGTATTGCTTGCTGCCTATTTAAGAAAATGTGCCTGTATTTTTGAAAGAAAATACCAAGGAATGATGATACATTTGTTTTATGCAGTTAACACTGACTGAAAATCGAAAAGGGAGAACATTGACATAGGTGTATAGGTGTATTTCAGTTTTAGGTATCTATATAATAACTTTCAGTCCTAGTATGATAATTTAATCTTTCCATTCCATTCTAGCTTGTTCCAAACACTGTCCCATTTGGCACAGAAACTTCTAGTTCTCTGCTGGAAACCAAATATTTTTCTTTCCAGGGGCAGACATTCCTCAGTCAAGTTCAACAAAGTGGACCACAAGGGACTTGCCTCTGTTGTCCAAGCTAGCAAGATACATTATGAGCCAACATTAGAAAATAAAGAAGGCAGGCTACAGCTGTCCTCCAGCAGTTGAGGTCACTGAGCAATTCCAGAACCACAACTCAGTGATTTAATGGAATTTCCCATTCAGACAATTACAGCCCATCTGACCATATCACAACACAAAATGTTGGACTGTTAGTGCATTCCCACAACAACAACAACAACAACAACAACAAAACCTCAAACAAACTGCTGTGAACCAGGTTTTTCTCTCTGGCATTTCTTACATAATTTTTTTCTTTGCAATTCTTCTAATAGAGTACAGAGAGGTTCAGAGAGAGAAATTCTTTGAGTATGAATTATCATGTGCCTTTTAATGAACTCCACAGCCTACAATAAACCATATATCTGGTATGAGCCAAGGCCATTGTTTGAAAGAGGGGCACACAGCAGTGGCAAGGAGGGGTACCAGGGAGGGCCCATAAGAAAACAGCCCCCTGTAAGGGCTTGTTGACAAGAGACCCGAAGGTAATTCCCATGAGAAGTCAGAACATGCTCTAACATGAAGGGTTAGCTGTGAACCCTGCCAGTCACATGGTTGAGTAGAGATAAGGAAATAAAAGTAGAAAATGAATACTTTTGGCGGGAGGAGTGTGCTTGTATTCTGGTACTACATATATAGGGTACCACACTATATAAGAAATATGATAGAGGTCATTTTAGCTAAAAAACAGTATAATTGATTATCCAGCCATTGCACGTCACTACACAGAAAATTAATGTATTGCCCTGAGATCTAATATTTATTCAAATATAAGACAACATGAATTTTAAAAAGCAATTATAAAACACTACAATCTATTCTTGCAAATTACCTGTTGTAATTTTAGCTCTAGACAACAATGACAAATTACAATCCTCATTTCAAGGATATGAGATGCATTACATAATGCAGATCTATAGTGTTTTGAACCATTAATCATCATCGTCCAGCAGAACTGTTTGTGTTGATCCTGTTTACAAAAGAAAATAACTGCTAAGACCTACTGGTTTAGGCTTTTCTTTATCCAGTAAGTATTCTTTAGAAGGAATCATTTATAATCTGAATTTGCATTTAGCCTCAGAACGGAAAAACAGCCCAGACATAATTGCAGCAAAGAAAGGTTGACATACACAATAAAAAAAAAATTAAGACTTATTTCTATTTTCAACAAAAATTTTTCACTTACTAAGTTATAAGCAGTTGTTATTGAATTACAATATTGTGTGACCTGATAGGCACATAATCTAGGAGCCACTGGATTTTTCTCAAACCTTTGTAAAACGTTGTCTTGAAAGATATATGAAGTTCTTTGCACATTCTGTCAGTTTTTTCAAGAAAGATTCCCCCTTTCTGTGTAGATAACACCATCAATCATGGAGGACCAGGTTTCACTGCTAACAAAAGTAATTCTTAATGTTAATTGTATCAGAATATAAATATAATCACAGTCAAACTGGAATGAGTTTTTAATGATTTATAAGATTTTTTAAATTAAACCAGTTCCCTATCAATGAAAGATACTCAATATCAGGTTAAACTAGGAAATGGAGCTTTTCAATCCTGTAAAACTTTTTAAAGTTTCTTAAATGATCCTTGCCTTTATTAAATGTCACTAAACACTTGCAATTTAATGAATGCACAGGTAATAGCCTGGCAATAAGAGGAATTTACCTGGGATGTGAAAGGCTTGGATTCAGTCTGCAGGTCTGCCATTTCTTCCTGTCCCAGAAATACGCTCCAGACACCAGGAAATCAACCCTACAGTGGTTTTCCTAGAGATGGATTATGACATACTGTATGTGTATATTTTGTTCAAATTTTTTGCAACAAAGCTGTGAAGTTGGTACTCAGAATCACAGCCACACAGAATATTGGACTAGTTCCATAGTGGTATCTCTCACACAAGGCGGATCAAGAAGAAAGAAATCTCTGGGCTAACACCTAAATCAGACAGAAGACACTTGTGAGTTTGTTGCTTAAGTCCCAGGAGTTTCATGACCACAAGACTATTACCTATTATGCCTCTCACTCTCTAGAGTATTGCATTTCAGTAAAAGCCCTGTTGAAGCACTTAGGTTCTTGCAAGCATGTTAGTTTCTACTGAGTATTTTCCAGCTAAAAAACTGTTTCATTGAAGAATTTCCAGTCCCAAGAGTTTTGCATTAATCTTTAAGGGCAGAGACACAGAAAAGCCAAGAAAACCTGAGGTTGTAACTAAGTGGAATACAGGATTTTTATTAACAGAAAAAAACACAAATTCTTTGTTTTCAAATTTAATTGATATTAAAAATTGAAGTGATTTTAGTACTTTCCTTATAAATTATTGACAGATAATTATCAATAAGGAGTTTTTCCCTTTAAAAAATATGTTCCCTTGCCGCATTAGGTTAGAGTTTCTGTAAAATCAACTTGTGGCCTCCTGCAAAGTTGCTCTCCTTTTGGTAAAGCCCTTGTAACTTTTGGGATATGAATGAATTTAATAGATATAACATATGCAAATATAAAAGACCAGACAGTTCTGCAATAACATGCATGAAAATGAGAGGTGAAAAATTTCTTCATTAGAACCTCTTCATCAAAATTAACTCTTTTGTTAGTAAGATCTGTTCACATTAGAAAAGCTGTGGCATTCCTGTCACTTGCTACCCTGAAAGTAGGCTGTTCATTGCAACTGTTATTGTGCCAGTAAAGTCCAAAGTGACTGTGACTGTAAAATTCTCTTCATATTTTGTTGAAATACAATATTGACACATAAAGAGGCAAACTCTCCATGTGCACTAAAAAATACTGAAGGCTTAAGACTTACATTTCTGTTTTGGAAAGAAATACATCAGAATAATGGAAATGTTTGAAAACTTGAAACAAGAGCAATCCTTTTAAAATGGACTGCAGCGGCACTTATTGCCTCTTCTGCTTTCCCAGTGCATTTTTAAATAACCTTGTGCATGCTTGCATTATGGATTTTTGCATATATGCAAAAATGAGGCAATTTGTTACATCATTACAGTATGTGCTGATTGCAAACCTTAGAACTCATCTAAAAATTTGGTAAGGTTACTCCCCCAGTGCATGAGATGAAAAGCAAATTACGTATTAACTTAGCCTGTCATCACCTTTTATTCTTTATTTCTGTAGGAACTAACATGACAGGGCTCACCACATGTGAGACCATGAATTTGCATTTCAGAACAAAAATAATAAACCGTAACAACCTTAAAGTATGCTGATGCAAGCCAGTAAGGAATAGGATTAGTTCATTTGTAAGCTAAGCTATACTTCTAATGCAAATTTGACCAAGGATATATAAAACAGGTATATTTATCACGTGAAAGATAAAAAAAATCAGACAACGTAAGTCATTAGGACAGGAGGAGAGGAACTTCTGTGCTCTCCAAGTTGTCTGTATTTTCATCAATTGTATACATCTTAATAAAGTAATTATCATCTAAGTTAGCTTCCCCAGTACCTCAGCTGCAATATGGCTTGAATCAACCCCTTGAATACATATGGTAATAAAATTTCAGGGAACTTCAAGGAAGAAAAGGTTGTTCTCCCTTTCTTGCCCCAAGTTTTTTATTATGCTAAATTGCAGTACGTCTTCTCTCCCTGGTAAGAAGTTAGGGTATTTGCCTTCTGTAGGACTGTTCTGTCCTACAACTCCTCTGAGTCTGAACTCCAGTTTCTTGAGTGCCTCAGTCTCTGCAGTTCTTGAAACCATGAAAGAGGTGATTCCTGGGTTATCCTCATGTATCTGATGGTGTATCCTCATAGTCTGCATCCTCTCCTGGGTCAGCTGTGCTACTTCAGTCAATCATAATGCCATTATTTTGGCAAATTTCTCAGTTACTTCCTTCCCATGCTGCTTCTTCTGTGAATTTGTTCCAGGGACAAAGAAGGCTGCAAGAGCATGAATTTGACTGGAGAGTAATACAACTGCATTGTCATCTCCTAGATGTGTGCTCTGAGTACAAGACTATTCAGATCTTTTACTTTTTACCTGCTCCATCTGTAGACCTCAAATCTCAGAGGACACATATTCTGAGCAGCACAGGGCATAGATGGTGTCATATCCCACATTCTTCTGTGCCACTCATGGCACACCAGAAATTTATAGCATTTCTTGGTGGAAACTAGTAGATATTAGCCAATTCCGGGCAGAAATATCTCCTGGTCTCATGGAAAAATATATGTATAAATATGAAAAGAAAAAGGCAGAAAATGTCTTCCATGACAGATAAAAAATTAAAGGCATTTGAAATGTCAAATTTTACTTTAAATATTCAAGTAATCATTAAGATAATCACTTTCCAACTTATTGCCACATGGTCCAATATTCAGGATGGCAAGAAAATTAAGCAAACAAACCTGGACGTTCTGAGTAGCAAAACTGCTTATGTTGGTTCCTTGTGCCTAAATTGTTCAGCAGCAGAAATTTTTGGTTACTCATTTCTTTTGAGTAGATTTTTTTGAGTCTAATACATGGAAGGTTCATATTGCAATCTTCTTCTCAGCGAAACAGAGAAAAAAATACAAAACTATTAGCAGCAGGCAAGGATCTAATAAGTACACAATTAATTTCTGAAAGAACAACTTTTTTCAGTTAGGTTGAAATTAGTCAATTCTATGCAGACAGCGCAGAGTGAAAAAACAGATAAAGAAGTATTCACACAAACATATGGATTGCTCATGTAAGCTTTATTTCCTTAGGAAGTCAAGATAAAGCATTTCAGTGATTAATATATAAACAGCAATTGCTCATATCCTGCAGATTTTCAGGAAATAACTGAAATCTGCAAGCAAATTTAACTGAGTCTGCAGCAGATAAAATTAACTAAAAGATGGAGATATAATTGCCTGAGTCTGTACACAAAGTCAAGCTGAAAGATGAATGGCAGTTCCATTTTCCTGTTGACTGTTAAAGCAAATTAATTATCTGGGGTCATGGATTTTCTTCCAGAAACAGAAATGTGAATCTCAGACTCCAAGAGAGTTTGTAATAAGCAGAAAAGGAAACTGATTTCTCAAGAGAGATTACCATTCAGATACAATATTCCTGGGCCAAATTTGCCATTTTGAGGGATTGTTTAATGCAAGTGTGAAGTTCCTGAATAATGCTGCACTAGACTACAGTAACATTATGTACTTAAAACTCTGACACAGCTTTTTCCTAGGATCCAGCTTTGGATGGAGTTTCCCATTACATAAAGTTGATTGCTCAGAAAAAATATGATCATGCTGTAATCCTTACATAGTGCTCAGTCTCAAGACAATTCAGTTATTTAACTAATGTCCTCCAATAGCCGTGGTGTGCAGTAAAGGAGGAATGATAGTTATTTCCTGCAGAGGGAGAGTGAGGCTGTGGGTGATGCCCCTGCAGCAGCAGAAAGCGTGGAAGCTGGGAGATGGTGGAGTCCATGGCAGCTGGGAGGAACAGCTGGACTGCAAAACTGGGTGGACTGAAAAGAATGGAAAAAACAGCTGCAACAGCAGAAAAACAGCAGGCAACAAACAGGATGTGAGGAGGAATTACAATAAACTAGTTGAAGGCATGTGAGGAGAGCAGCAGGCCTGATACTGACACTGGCAGCCAGAACTGCTGGGAACGCTGCGATCCACAACACATGGTCGCAGCAGTGTGCCGTGGTGAATGGATTCCGGCCTGCCACACAGGGCTGCCCTAGTGCAGCACGAGCAGGTGCCAAAGAACAGCAAAAAGCTCACTTCTGCTGGTTTAAGAGCTACCCAGGCTTGCAGTTTTATTCAGGCTCTGGTGGATGCCACTTAGCTGTCACTCTGCTTTGAAGTTCTTCTTTGAGAGCCTTTAGAAGCACACAGATATACATCTGCAAGCTCTGTGTGCCACAGGCAGAAAACCTTGTGAGAAACCAAGGCACAGGAACTTACCTGCAGTAGCAGAGACCTGGAATATCAACTAGGGATGGGCTAGGTAGGTCCTTCCTGATTTTTCAAATAATATCATTAGAAATGTGTCCTTCTTGAAAACAAAGAAAAAAAATGTAAGGACAAAACAGAAACACTGTATTAGACAAGAGTTAAAAATCAGAGTACTGAAGTGAATATGCAACTGTGACAGTCCTAATGGGACTGTAATGGGTAGAGAAAGGTCCAGCAATCATAGAGATCAGAAGGTAGAATGGATTTGGAAGAAGAAGGAAAGGGCAGTGTCAACAGATAGCACATGCAACACAAAGATGGAAATGTGTAGAAGACTGTATGAGGCTGTAGGCAGTGGGCTGGACGGGACAGATGGAGAGATATCTAAAGCCAGATCTTGGAACTTGTGATTTATTGCGAAAGGGCGTGGGTGAAAGGGCCCTGCCTGGAGCTGCCAGCTGCAGCTTGGAGCAGGGCAGTAAGAAAGTAAAAAGTAATGGAGTAAGGGGTAAGAGGGTGGTAATAAGAAAAGCTAAGAGCAAGAGGGTAAGAGTAAGAGGAAGAGCAAGAGCTAAGAGTAAGGGTAAGGGTAAGGGAGCGAAGTTACAATAAATCTTCTTTTGTGTTGAGTATTCTAATTTCCACTAACCAATCTAATAAACGATACAAATCCCATAGCATTTACATACAGCCTATAAGAATTACTACATTACCACACTATGTTATACTTTAAAAACTACTCTTTGGACTCCTTCTGCCAAGCTAGCAGGGTTTTCTCTGACTTTTGGACTTGCACTCCAGCAGAAGGTATTGTTCTATCAAGGGAGGATTACCTTCAGCCGGCCATCCTACTGTCTTCTAGTTATTTAGTAACCAAGGTTTGGTATCTCAAAGATGGCTTTCATTTCAACCTCACTTACGGTTTCCATATTCTCAGAATCTTTTGCTAGGCAATCATATTTATAAGGTTTTCCTGATTCATCTTTCCCAACAGAAATGATAGGGTTAGATGTGTCAAACAGCCCTGCACATGGGAAGAGATAGACAAAATTAGCAAAAGGACATTACAGAGATATGGAATGGGAAAGTGCAGAAGAGAGTGAGATTTGAAAATCTTAACCCTCGTCTGAGAAGCATGCATCAGAATATAAATTTATGTTTTTAATCGGCTTTTTCTCCTGTCAGTTGAAAACTAATGAAACCTAAGCAAGCAATTAGCTTTAGGTAGATCACAAGGTATCTGTAATATTCCTTTATGCCATCACTCTGTCACAGTGATGAAACATGATTTATGTGAAACATTTGCTGGAGAAATGCCATCAACATTAATAACACCATATAAACAGGAGAAAACAGCAACTCCTGTGGCCTCCCTTCACTTTTGTGCTAAGCAGCTCTGTAGTTGCAAAGGAGTTTTATGAGCAATGTTGATTGCAATTCACAAACTGAACTTCTTTGTACCTTGAGTTCACAGCTGGCATTTAGGTCTTTTTCACTGTATTGCATTTGAATAAACAGTCATTAATCCCTGTTTCCTTATCAGGAGCTGTTCTAATTAGGCTGCTCAAAAAGAGTTAATCAACAGAGTTAATTCTTTGCATTTATAAACAACAGGAAGTTTTCTATTGTAAAAACAGTTTCTTTTTTATGGTTTGTTGGCTTATCACTTCTTAAATGTCAGCTTAAACTCAGTGCCATTGGTATGTCATGATAAACAGCACTTAACACAAGCAACCCTGCTAAAGTTGGTGTGGCTAGTCATTTGATACACAACATGAATTAATATAGTCAGAAATGAAAAATATGAGCTTCTTCATTTGTCTAAAAAATACTAAAGAAGACTACAGGAAGATAAATAAGTTCCTGATTTCAGTAGATAGTGGACAAATTGAGTTGTATTTCCATTTGTAGCTTACCTCACAATCCCCTACCATCCCCTACTGTAAAGCACTACACTGAACAGTTCTTCAAGCAGGTTCTATAAGAATCTCTCACATTACAACAAACCACTACACATAAACAGGGGGAACTCATACCTTGCAGCCAGCCCACTAGTACTTAGTCATTCTGCTGGCATAGCATAGTTTCATTTTCCTGTTTCAGTAACAGACACAGGGCACACTTCATTACTAATGGAAATGACTTGAGACACAGCCCCAAGTGCTGTATTCCTTGGTCTGGGCACCACAACACACATAAAATACCCAGAAGGCCTCATTGAGAATTTTGTTACCTATCCCCAAACTTGCAAAGATGAGAAGTCACAATGTCCCAAATGTCTGTGCTGTCTGGGATTTAGGCTATGAGGCAAATGGGACTTACTGTATGACCATATTTCCGTGGTGGTTCTAGTAGTGGTATCTTTGTTCACAGTATTGTTCCTAGACTTCAGCTGCATGACACGTGCTCCCAAACATGTCTACAACATTTTTTTTTCTTTAAAAATCATTAAAGCTGCAACTAAGCATAAAAGAAAGTGGTGCCATCAATTCAGATTTCCCCTAAATTCCCCTAGCTTTTTTCCTAATGAATACAGGACATCATTACTTTGCTGTGCTTTTGCATGGATTAAGTTCCCTTGCTGCATCAAACCCTTTCACTTCAGTAAATGCAGGCATTTACCTTCCCACAAGGGTTCAATCTTGTCTTTTACATACCAAACTGAAGCCAAACAATTTCTCTAACAAAACTTTAAAAATACTGCTATGCCTACACTAGTGTGTCAGAAGTTGTAGACGAAAGTGATCTGTACTAGCAAGAATAGAGAGATTACTTCCACTAAGTCTAATTCAGCTTAATGACCATCTAAAATCTGTTCTCATTTCTATGTATGAGAGCAGTTGATATTTCTGGTTTGGCAGTGCAGATTACACAGCTGATGATGGAGTGAGTATGGAAAATGACCACATTGATGCAGCACTTTTCACAAAGTTGAAAAGTTACTGAGAGTTTATTCTTAGCCCTTTTTCATTCTCCCCCATCTTTAATGACAAAGGAATTAAAACCTTTCAACTTGCTTGCTATACCATATGTATTCAACACATTACTACCATTGTTCCTCACAAATATATACAAAATGTATGCTTCACTTCCCAAAATTCAGTCATCTTTAACTAACTACTCCCAATACATGAACTTCAGACATGAGAAAAGTACCACTTCCCATCGGTCTTGACCCTCAAAAACATCCCATGCAATTTTTACTCATCCTTGGCTTAAGCATTTATTTCCTTTTTGCTTGGATACACCCGGCACAGATAGAGACACGGGAACAAAAAGCACGGTGGAGAGCAAACCTCATCTGCTACCACAATTCTTATGCTCCTGTACTTACACCTGGCATCGTGCAACCCCCAAAAATTTCTTTCCCCAGGCAAAAAACACGGCTGGATAAATGCATCACTCCATACTTAAAGCAGTAAATAACAGCAATAGAAGGGTGATGAAAAAACTGTTTGGGGGCATTAAACTGCGTGAAAAACCCCAGCTCCAAACACGAAAAAGTGAATTACTGCAAGGAGCGTTGTAACTGGATGGCAATCACTGCTGTCAGCCAATTTTGGCTGTGCGCTCTGAACAGCAATTATAAAGCCCAGGCTCTCCTAAGGCTGTCCGTACTGGGACCTGTGCTGAACAGGTCACGGACCGAAGCAATTTCATTAGTTTTGCCACTTGTTACGCTTTTAATGAACTAATGCCGGCTACGAGCGTTCGAAACAGCACTGGACAAACAAAAGCCTCGAGAGTGGTCACAAAACGGCAAGTTTTTCTTTTCCGTCCGCCTGACTTGCGGCGCTGCGGGCACGCCGGGGGCGCTCCGGAGGACCGAAAGCTGCTCCCGGAGGAGTGCCGCGGCCCCTGCGAGGCGGGAGGACTGCCAGGACCGCGGGAATGCCCGCGGGAATGCCCGCAGGAACGCTGACCGGCCCCGGACCGCTGACCGGCCGGAATGACAATGCCTGGCAGGACGCGCAGTCTCCCAGCGGCTCGCCCAGCAGAGACTACACTTCCCGTGATGCCGCGCGGCAGAGCAGGGCCGCGGTGTGCGTCAGCGGCGCGAGTAGCCAATCGCGGCGCGGCCGAGGCGAGCGCCGTCCGCCGCCAATCTTGTTTTCGCTGAGTCGAGGCGCTGGTGTTGTTGGCGGCGGCGCCATATTGGAAGGGACGAGCGCCCGCTCTCGAGCAGCCCCTGGGCGCGGGCCCGGCCGCCGCCATGCTGTACCTGGAGGACTATCTGGAGAGTGAGTGTGTGCGCGGCGGGGGCGCCGGGCGGCCGGGCACGGCCGGTGCGGGGGAGCCGGGGGAAGCCGCGGCGAGGAGGCGGCGCCCCCCCTCCCCCACGGCGGCGAGTGACTGACTGGCTCCCCCCCTTCCTCCCCCCTCTCTCCCGCTCCCCCGTGTCCCCGCAGTGATCGAGCAGCTTCCCATGGATCTGCGCGACAGGTTCACCGAGATGCGCGAGATGGACCTGCAGGTGCAGAGTACGTGAGTCCCGCCCCCTCCGCCTCCGCCCGCCTCCTCCGCGCCCGCCCCGCTCCGCCCCGCGGGCACCGGCCCCACCGCCGCGCCCCCGCCGCAGGGCGCGAGGGGCGGGACGACCGAGCACAGAAGGAAGGAAGGAAGGAGGCGAAGCGGCGCCGCTGCGGCTCGCGGCGGCAGCTCCGCCCGCTCCCCCGCGCTGCCGCAGGGCGGTCGCGCCCCGTCCCCAGCTCTGTCCCGGCTCTCCAGCACCGCCGCTCGGGCCTGGGGCCGTCTCGTCGTCTCCCGCGGGCGAAGGCTCTGCGGAGCCGCCGCGACGAGGCGAGGGGCGGGGCGCACGGCGCTGGCGCTGCAGCCCCCGCCCCGCCTCAAGCCCCCGCCCGCCGCGTCTCGGGCAAGGAGCGCCTTGGCGGAGCTGCGGTCCTGGGCTTGTGCTGCTCCCAAAGGCATTTCTGGTGGCACGGCCCAAACTCTTTAGATTTTTGATCCCTAAGAGCAGTGATGGTGGTTTGGAACATGAGTTATGTCCCACTCCTTCCAGTAGGCAGCGACATGCTCTCCCTGAAACTTTCCAGCCAGCTCCCTAGTAACAGTGTAAGGGAAGGTGCTCGGCCCGTTGTGCCCTAGCTGACGCACAACCAAATTTACTTTATACTTTCGGTTTTATACAAATTATATAAACGTCTACTTTTGTACAAATATATATACTATATTACACAAAACATAAGTACACTTCAGGTTTCTTTGTAGACCACTTTTTATCTCTCTGCTTATATCCTGATGTAATACACTGCCTTAGGCTGTTTTCAGGATGCATTGCAGTTTCATCTTTCATAATGCAATCTCATCTGGGACTTAGATGTCCTGTAACACCCTGGGTGGCTGCTGCGATCATTTAACACACGATTAATATGGTTATCTATAACTGTGACCCAGAAGTATTCATTAATGAAACTGCTACTGCACAAAAGATTAATATGGAAGGGTCAGGCTATTGTAAAGGGGAATGAGAGACAGAGCAGAGATGGAAATAACAAGGGAATATTGTATAGGAATACAAAATGTGGCACTAAGTGGGAACAGTTCTATAATACTTCCAAGTAGTTTCTGTTGGATATTTTCTTCAGTGAACCCAGCAGGTCTGTTTAACAGGCATTAATGTCACATGTAGGATTGTCTATCGGATTTTTTTGTATATTATGATCCAAATGTTGTCTTGGGTTCAGTGCTTAAAGTTGTGGGAACAGTCATGGCTCCTTCTGGGAAATAACACTTCTGAAGTCATCCTATCACCAGGGAGCATCATGAGATGGAGTGAGCAGCTCCCTGACTTGGATAGTTTGGAATAACTTCATAAACTTTACTTCTGTTCCATAAGAAGGCAAAGAAGATAGTAGGGGTTTTTTGTGGTGTGTGTGAGAGCTGAGGCAGCTAGCAATGCCAAGACAGCAGTTTGTCATTTCCTCTGCTTTAACTGAAGATGACAAATAGCCCTCCATGTTATGTTACTGGAAGTAGTAAATGACAGTGGACCAACCTTAGGTGTACAGAAAAGTTTTTTAGACCTTGGTACTTCCGTAATACTTGACCAATAATGGGCAGGGTATCCAAAGACTTTATTTATGAAACTTCTGGACTAGCACCTCTTCAGCATCACTTGCCCAACTGCCTGATGAACGCTACAAATGTGGAGGTTGTTTTGGTGCCTCAGAAGTACTTGAAAACAGTACTTTGATCAGTGATACTGTCCCAGAAATCCACATGATTTGTAATTCAGAGATACCTCTGCGTCTCTGCTTTACTGGTATTGTTGACTTTGTATTCTGTTCTGTTTGGACCACATTGACTCGTAATGAGGCAGGTTCTGCTGCTTGTAGTTGGAAGAAAAAATAAATGTGTCTATCTGCTGTATATTCTGATAAGATTGCTGTGGAAAAAGCAAAGATCATCTGAGTTGGGACTTGATTTAACTGAGCTGCACATGAAGCACAAAACGTGTTTCTCTGTTTAAGTTAAAATAATGGATTATCAGGTTTTCATGGTAAAATGTCAACATCTGGAAAAAAGACTGTTCTCAGTTTTGGCAACTCTCTCGGGAAATTTGATCTAAGAAATTGGTATCTCAGAATACAGTATGATGAGAAAAAATGGCTGAACTTGAGTGCAGCAGAGAGAACTTTCCATATAACTGGATAGATCTGACCTGCACTTGCCTTTGCCTTTTCTGCTCTTCCAGAAGAGACTAAGTTTCTGGAAATTTTCCCCTAGGCAGTTTCACACAGACTGATGACATGTCCTCAATAAAAAGTGAAGAGGGAAGATACTTTTTATAATTTCTTTCTTTATGGAGCCACTAGAATAAGTAACACTTAAGGTGTTTGTGCTCACAGGACCGGAGATACAACATTTTGTCTGTTGGCTTCTTGGTCCAAGTTAGAGTCTTTGGTCAAAGAACAAAGATTTTAGAAGCCTGTTTATAAAGTGTGTGCTTCTTGCTTGCCTCTCAGGCTTCTTAATCTTCTCTATGTGGTGCAAGTGCAAAATGCTCATTATTCAGGTTATCTCACTTTGGCCTGTTTTACACCAAAACTGTTTGACTACTTTGTTTGTCTGGGTCTAAATAAAGTTGATGTGATCTTATGTCACAGCTGTTACGTCTTGGGATTAATGATGCTCTGTCCAGTCAGTTGTTAGGTTCCTGTTGGGTTTGATGCTGAATGTTCCCAGCATAGGGAAGACTGATGAATATTTTTGATTGTTTAATAGGAATAATTTTTGGTTATTTATGTAAACAGTTCTAGCTATGAATTTTCAGAGTTGAGAAGATCCTTGGCCTCTTGGATTTTAATAGTAAATCATACTTGGGGATTCATGAGCTTCTTGAACTAATTAGTTAATTTGCATTTTGTTTTGGCAAGATGTGATCCAGTTTTAATGGTGGTTTCTGGAAAATTTCTTAGGTGTTTTGCACCCAGAGCCTGAAGTTTGTAGGTGATTCATGCATTGTCACATTTAACTTAAAACTGATAGCTGGGCAATGTCACTGAGAATGCTGGGGAAAAAACCCTCAATACTGTCATTTATCTTGACACTAGCAAGGCTGTCCAAGCTAGTTTGACTGAGGTAGCTGTGTGTTTTTGGAAAAGTGCAAGCTGTTGAGTGCACACGTGACCAGCTGTTGAAATAGTTTATAAACTCAGTGGGAGAAGAGTGGAGGTGAAGGGGAAAGGAATCCCTGTTCCTGTCTCAATAAACAATGAAAAAAATAACTTGTGGTTGACATTTTCCTTTCTAGAGATAGTTAATGTTAGAAAATGGGTGGTTTTATTTTTTCCCTCCCCATGATATTTCTCAACTTCATGAAAGTGAGAGAATCCTGTCAAAATAATACTTCATCAATACATTTACTCCTCTGTGGGTGGAGGGAATAATTTGTGAGTGCTTTCAATTTTCCCTGACGCTTCCTAGCAAGCTATGGAGAGGCCCTGGCCTTAAAGGCAGTGACTTTGCTCTTCAGTTGGTCTACCTTTTTGAGACACTAATTTTTTTCAATTATTTGGTTTTGTATTTGACTGTTTCTCTTAGGAGAACATTTTGTTTCCTGCTCAGTTTGTAACTGGCTAGAATGTTCCAAAGTCAGCAGTCTAGAGCCCTGGGTGAGGAGTTTGGGTCGTGCTTTAAGTCACTACCACTGCTCTTAGGGACAAAAAACCTTTAGAACTTGGAGTCCTGCCTGTCCCATGCTGGAGAGCACAAGAACCTTGATGAGAATCCTACCAGAATGCAATTCTGCTTCTTGGAAATTAAGGTAAATACTTACCTCCGCTGTGCACTGTTGCTTGGTTGTTTTGGTTTTTTCTTTTTTTTCCCTCTCTAATAGTTTGCACCTCCGTCCTGTCAACTTTGTTTGAGAAAAAAATTTCCCCTTATTTTCTAATGTTTATGTACATGAGAAGATAACATTTATCTCAATCTTTTCCTATGCTACAGATGCAATGGATCAGCTTGAGCAGAGGGTAAATGAATTTTTTATGAATGCAAAGAAAAACAAACCTGAATGGAGAGAAGAACAAATGACATCAATCAAAAAAGTAAGGCTATCACAAGAGTGGGTCAGATTTTTCTTTTGCAAACTAAGACAACCTTAGGAAAAATTAGTTTATGATTGATGGGAGATTTAAGTGCTCAGAACTGTGTCTTCCCTTGGGCTTTCATAGAGGTGGATGGAACTACCCTAGAGGAGAAAAGTGAGTGAAAGGTTTCTTTGATCAAGAATTTCTCTCATTTAAAAATGTAATCCTGAAATGGTGAGGAAGACTGGTACCCAGGCTCAGGTACTCAATTTTGAAATCAGATTTTTTTGTTTCTATTTGTGCAGCATGAAGTTGCCCATGTTAATTTCTTTTCTTCTAGAGAGTATTTTTCAAGCTTAGATTCAGCATTTCCTGAATTTCAGAAAATTTCATAAAATTCAGCATTTTCTGTTCTTCTACACGTTATACATATGATCTGTCTATGTGGCTTGAGAGAGGGAGGAGTAAGAACATGGATATGAATGTGTTCTCTGTTATCCTTCAATATTTGAGCATTGGTGGTGGTATTTTTTAGCAATGTAGTCCATCATTTTGTCAGGAGAAATGCCTTTGTAGTCTTGTACAGTGGCTACTTCAGCCCCTAATTTGGGTAAGCTTGTTTTCTTGTTTAATTAATGCAAGTAGATTTTTAAATTCTAAAAAAGAAAAAGAGTAGAGCTCTGACTTCACTAGCTTTTGACATTAGTTGAATAAAAATTTCATATAGTTTTCACATAAGATACTATTCAGTGGAAGCTGAGATTTAAAAGGCAGTAAAATTTGTTCAAATCTAAAGTAAAAGCAATTAAAAATATACCTTTATTTAAAAAAAAAAAAAGTTTAATGTGTGAATTTTCATTGGTTAGAGGAAATTTTTGGATTCTTTTAGTCAAATTATTTAGAATGCAATTATGAGTTAGAGGAACTTACTTTAAAATAATTTAAGTGATACACAGTATTATCTCAGTTTAAGTAGAGTGCTGGAAAGGCCTCCCCACAGAGTACTTTAGCATCATTTTGAAGAGCAGTAGGATTTCTGTTGTTCCTGAAGTAAGACACAATCTTATTTTAAGTCCATAACATGATGCTGTGTAATATAAAATAAATCCAAGATTGTTTCATTTCTTGTAGCATTTCTTGCAGAAATCTAGATACCACTCTAGTTGGAAGTGTCCCCATCTTGTAATTTGGCTTTTTCTAACACAGAGAAAATGAATTGATATGTATTTCAGATGATGGTTGTTCACAGTAAAATTTCATAGTCTTTCTGAAAACTGACTTAAATTTGTCATTTTGACTTATATTTTGTGCCTCCTAACAGTAGCTTAAACTTACTGATATTAGTTCAGTTACATTCATAATTTAAAAATAATTCTTTTCCTAACAGGATTATTATAAGGCTTTGGAAGATGCAGATGAAAAAGTGCAACTGGCTAATCAAATATATGATCTGGTAAGTGGACACAAGACTTGTGGTGAATTGCCTAAGTTTATGCCCTAGGAAGTTCTAAGCGTTTTGATAAGTGCTGCAGCCATGCTGCCTGTACTTTTGTGTAATCTACATACAGATGTTTTGCTGGTGAAAGAAACACTTCATATTTTATTGACTTTTAAGAATTTTGGGGTTTTGGGTAGAAAGTGTCACTTAAAATAAAATAGAGATAGTATTAAAAATCATGAGGTTTTAATGCCTGGTTTTGGCCTGTTTAGGAGACTGGTTGAGAGAATCCCTTGGGATGCGGTGTTGAGGAGTCCAGGAAGGCTGGACATTCTTCAAGAAGGAAATCTTAAATGTATATGAGCAGTTTATATCCATGTGCCAAAAGAGAAACCAGAAGGAAAGAAGACCAACCTGGCTAAATACAGAGCTTTAGCTTCAACCTGGGGAAAAAAAAAGAGAGTGTATCACCTTGGGAAGAACGGGCAGGCAACTTGAGAGTGCTACAAGGATTTTATGAGTTTATGTGGGGAGATAATTAGAAAAGCCAAACGCCAAGTAGAACTTTATCTGGTTACTGCTCTAAAAGAGAAAGACTTTTTAAAAATATATCAGCAATAAAAGAAGGGCTGTGGAAAATCTCCATCCTTTATTGGATACCGAGGTAAATGTAGTGATGGAAGATGAAGAAAAGGGAGAGGTATTTCATTGCCACAATATTTAATAACAAGACCAGCTGTTCTCAGGGTACTCTGCCCCTTGAGCTGGAAGAAGTGGGTGGGGAGCAGAATGAAGTCCCCATAATTCAAGGGAGGTCATCAACCTGCTGTGCCACTTAGACACACACAAGTCAAGGGCTGTGATGGGATCTACCACACAGCACTGGGGGAGATGGTGGAAGAGGTCTCTGAGCCACTTCTGGGTGTTTACCAGAGGCCTCAATTGACTGGAAATTAGCAAATGTAATGCCCAATGTACAAGAAGGGTCAGAAAGAGTATCTAAGGGAGTAAGGGCCTGTCAGCCTGACTTCAGTCCTGGGGAAGATCATGGAGCAGATCATCCTGAGTGTCATGACACAGCACAAACAGGACAACTAGGGGATCAGGCCCAGGCAGCATGGGTTTAGAAAAGGCAGTTCTTGTTTGACTGACCTGATCTTCAAGGATGAAGTGACCTGCTTAGTACATGAGGCAAAGGCTGTGGATGTTGCCTACCTGGACTTTAGTAAAGCCTTTGACACTATTTTCTACAGCACACTCCTGGAGAAACTGGCTGCTCATGCCTTAGCCAGTGTACTATTCATTGTGCAAAAAATCGGATGGATGGCCAGACCCAGAGAGGAGTGGCACATGATTTAAAGTATAAAGTTTAAATCTATTTATTTTACATTTCTCAAGAGAACAGAACCTGCAAGTCAGACAACACTCAAACAGAGAACACATAAAACAACTGTTTAGTTTCACTACAACTAACCAAAAGTTTGTTCTAGAAGATGGAACTTCTCCTTCACTTTTGCTTAGCTGGTAACTGGAAAAACCTCCCAGTTTTCAATAAAGATGGGTAAATTTTGCTGTATGATCACAAATGTAAAAAGCATTTGGAATGTAGTGGTTTTGTTATGATAGTGAGTTGACAATTTTTTTGGTTAATTTGTAGTACCCAAGAGCATGTCATAGTTTGCTGTAACACACAGGAGTCTCCACTTTCAGTTAAGACTCAGTACGCACCGAATTTACTGGTGTTTATAGTGGCACACAAATTGCACACAGGTTTCAGTTCAGAACTTGTAATTTCCCCAAAGCAGCCCAATTTCTACTAGAGTCCATGTCATGTACTGTTCTTTCTCTTCCCCTTTGTGTTTGCATAGCCAGAGCACCTCCAAGTTTTCTTCATCTTTCTTTCTGAAAAGAAGCATCTTGGAGCTCTGCCTGTGCTATTTTGGTGTTAACAGCAGTGTCTTTGCTGAGTGAGGGAAGTGGAGGTGACCAAAAAGATCGCTTCTGTGCATTATTGTGCTTAGTGCTGCATGGCACAAAATTGCTGGAAGGGTAATACTTAACAAGTCTGAGATTGAGAATGTAGATATTCGTGTTCCAGAAGTGGATACTATTTATTTTTGCTTCATCCAACAAACAGGTAGACCGTCATTTGAGAAAATTGGACCAGGAACTCGCTAAATTTAAAATGGAACTTGAAGCAGATAATGCTGGAATTACAGAAATATTAGAGAGACGTAAGTATGCATGATTTTCTTTAAGAACCTGACAGACTTTCTGTCAATTTGCAAAATTAAAGTATCATGCACTTGTTAGTGGCTGCCAGTCTTTTCACCTGTGTTTTAACCCACTTTTCATCAGTGATTCTCAAATTTTGGTTTCAACCTCAATTTATACCAGTGAAATCAAAATACTAATTAATGAGCTAAGTAATAGAATAATTTTTGCGCACAACTGTTGTCCTTGTGAATTGCTACAGTAAGATACATAATTATTTAAACCTGTTTTTAATGACTGTAGATCATTAGTACTTTGGTCTAAGCATGCCACTTACCCAGTTGCAAGGGTACCATTTCATCCTTGAACTGATTGCCACCAAACTAAGGAGTGTCATTATTTTAGTTTTGCATGTACTTGGTGGTTTTCTCTTTTAAAGGGGTGAGAATGGGTTGTTCTGTAATGGGCCAGTGAGGTAAAAGCATTTTAGGTAAGAAACTTGCATGTTAAATGCAACCATACTGGTATTCAGAATGTAAATGAAAATGTAAAGTTATAGTTTTTTGCCAGCTTGGTGTAGAAGAATCTGGTTTATCGGCATTTGGACATCAAATTCAAATGTGATAAATTCACAAGTTGATTTAACTGCTGTGATTATGGAGGCAGTGGCTGTACTCATAACCAAAGATAGTGAAAATTGTCTTAAGTCTCTTGGGGATATTAGGAATAAGTATTCTTTCTTGGAACTTTTTGTGACTGTGTTGTATAAGCTGGAACTTTGGGGCTAAACAGGCACTAAAAAGGAAACTCTAACTTAAATGCTATTAATTGACTAGCAGTTACAGAAGAGGACTAGTTGATTTTAGTTTAAATCCCAGCTGGTTTTAGGGTGTGATGCTACCTTCTGTTGAACCATGTGTTTGGAGAGGTTGCTAGATAGAATTTCAATAATTCAAAATAGAGAAGTACTAGACTGCATGTTATATCTTCAAGGTTTGTTTGGTTTGAGACTTCTGTTTTCTTGTTTGTTTTTAAATAAAGCTAAAAGTAAGAGACTTAATATTTTTAGTTTTCAGAGTAAAAACATAAGGTTGAAGTCCCGCCAGAGGGCAGCCTTTGGGCAAGTTCATAATGTGATTGAAGTTCGTTCAGCCAAAATAGCTCCTTAGGCTTTGATCCTCTTCTAGAATAACTATATTTAAACATTTGTAATACTTACGTATTACTCATATACTCATGTATGTCAGTGCTTTTTAAAAGCACTGGAAGAGGTAAAGAAATGCTGAAGCTACAGATTTTGAAAAATGAATGTGAATTGCTTTCTTGTTTTGTCTTCTGTGAAAATTTAAGTTGGTAGGTATTGCAACTACAAAATTTTTTGTTAGAAATAGACACACAAAATACTGTATATTGTTCTAAATTTATAGTCAAAGCCTCTCCTGTCCTGTGATTATTTAGCCTCATCTTACAAGACATTTTATTCTTAGACATAGACTTGGATTTATGCTCGTCTGACTTGTTCCTTTTTTGGGGGGAGGATGGGGGTAAGTTTGTTGTTGTTTTGTTGTTTTTGTGGGTTTTTTTGTTTGGTTTTGGGGTTTTTTTGTATTGTTGCTCTGTGTCTTTTGAATGTTAAGAAAATATGGATGATGATTTGCAGCCCTTTCTTTTGAATGTTAAATCATCTTGGAAGATGAAACTGCTGTTTCTTGAGTTTTCACTGAATGCGACAAGGTAGACTCAGTGGGACCAGATCCCTTGTTTATACAATTTACATTGTTCAGTCTTCATATTGGTGTAGATTGTCAGTAGTTTTGGTGCAGCCATTCTGCAGCTCATTTCAGTAAGTGGCATGTTGAGGGCAATGTTGGTTGTTCTCATTTGCCTTGATTTTAAGTTCTTGATTTCAACAGTTGGACAGTAGCAGTCACCAATTTTTATTTGAGAACTAATCTCACTGGCTCCTGGTTGTACTGTGGAAAGGGTTTTCAACTCTAACAAATTTTTTTCTGATTAAAATAAATATAACTACATTGTGATTTGGTTAATATTTTAAAGATTCCTTTAGTATGTAAAAGTTAAAACAGTGCCAACTCTCAATTTTTGTGTCCTTCTTACCTCCCTCTTTAGGGTCTCTGGAGCTGGATACGCCAGCACAGCCTGTGAATAACCATCACTCCCATTCTCACACTCCAGTAGAGAGTAAGTATTTGAAACTTAAAAAGATGGCCACTTTTTATGTTTCCTTTGGTTTTTTTGTTCAGTAGTATCAGGATAAAGATGGTTCAGAACTTTTTTCCCTCCATCATTGCAGGGAGAAAACAAAACATAATAAATAATAATGTCTTTAAGAAGAAGTGCAAGAATGAAATAGGCTTTGCTGGTGGGAATTAGTTGAAAGTGATAGCATAATTTGACTTTGAAGCTGAATAGATTTTACACTGAAGTTCCCTTCATTTATTTCATTTAGAAAGGAAACACAATCCATCTTCTCACCATAGTACAACAGATCATGTTCCTGAAAAGAAGTTCAAATCTGAAGCTCTTCTATCTACCCTGACTTCAGATGCTTCTAAAGAAAATACACCAGGTAATCCTAATTGTCTTTCCTTTCATTGCTTTTTAATCAGAAGAAGGGAAACTTAATTGTATTTGTGAGTTAGTCTTCTGAAATCACAGAATCACGGAGTAGGTGAGGTTGGAACGGACCCCAGTGGATCATCTGGTGCAGCCTCCCTGCTCGAGCAGGGTCATCCTAGAGCACCTTGCAAAGGATTGTGTACAGACAGTTCTTGAATATCTCCAGTGAGGGAGACTCTACAAACTCTCTGGGCAACCTGTTCCTATGCTACCTGTCCTGTGTGTGGCCACCTGCACAGTGAAGAAGTTCTTCCTTATATTCAGTTGGAACTTCTTGTGCATCAGGTTCTGCCTGTTGCCCTTTGTCCTATTGCTTGGCGCCCTAAGCAGAGCCTGGTTCCATCCCCTTGGCACCCTCCCTTCAGATACTGATAGACAGTGATGTCTTCTCTTCTCGATGCTCAACAGACTCAGCTCCCTCAGCCTTTCCTCATAAGTGAGATGCTCCAGTACCTTAATCATCTTTTTCTCATTCCACTGTACCTATTCCAGGAATTCCATGTCTCTTGTACTGAGGAGCCCAGAACTGGGCACAGCAGTCCAGACGCAGCTTTGCTAGGGCTGAGTAGAGGGTCAGGATCACCTCCCTCAACCTGCTGGCAGTGCTCTTTCTCATGCACCCCAGGACACCATTGGCCTTCTTTGCCCCCAGGGGACACTGCTGCCTCAGGGACAGTTTGTTGTCCACCAAGACCCTGAGGTCTTTCTCCGCAGGGTGGCTTTTCAGCAGGTCAGCCCACAGCTGGTGCTGTTGCATGGGGTTATTACTCTCCAGGTGCACTGCACTTCCCTTTGTGGAATTTCTAGACCCTATGGTCTAGACCTTCTGGGGTCTGCCATTCAGCCAGTCCTCAATCAGAGGCTGATACACCTTTCCTTGGGATTTTCAATCACTTGAAACATAAAAAATCGCAGGCATTCTTACTCATCTGTGTTGTCCATGAAGTGTGTCTGCTTTGTTGTCATTTCACAGCTGTATGATGGCTATTTCTTTTTATTTACACTTTGAGGAAGATAACAGTACAGTTTTGTGCAATTAGTAGTAGAAATATAAGAGATCAATGCATTATTTTCAGAAAAAAATGCATACCACAATTTCCAAAGTAAGGGAAAATTATTTTCACACCTATTTTTTGAGAGTTGGTCCAAAAATAAAATTCTTTCATGTGTTGTCTATGTCAAAAAAGAAATCTTTTTGAATAGTGACTAAAAAAACCTAAACTTTCCTGCCTATTCTCAATATTAAAGTGTTTCATAATTTCTTTTCTGAAAATAAAAGACTAAGGAGTTAGTCAGCTACCTTGTTTTGTAGTTCAGTAATGTTTGTCAGTTTTAAGCAGTTTCAGTCATGTCTATTTCAGTTTTCTTTTGAAGAAACTTCACATGTGCCTGCAAATAAAATGTAGCTATATTTGAGCAGCTGTCATTCTGCAGATGACCCTGGAAATTGTGTTGCATTAAAACTGATCTGTAGTTTTTAGAATTAAAACTGTTGAAATTTTTACCTCAGAAACAGTATAGGTGCATAATCATTCTTACCCTCTTCTTGATGATTATGGTAGAGAATAGAGAGAGATTATATAGAGATTTGTTTCAATATAGGCATATGTATAGCAGCTGCATTTGTTCTTTGATAGCTGAGTATCATAGTGGGAGCTGTCTTTCTAAAAGGACTCCTTGCATATGAGGATAGATAGGGAACAAACTTCTTTTTTTTTTACCCCATAAACAAATACTGACTGTGTCTAATTACTTCTAAAACCTTTTTTCCAAATCATTAGACTACTCCAATGCGTAAACAGAGTTCCTACTCTTTCACTGGTTGTCATATAACTCTTCTTAAAATGCAAAGGAATTTAGTTTCATTTTGAATTTCATAAATGTGTTCTATTCATCAAGGGTGTCGAAACAGTAATTCATCATCCTCTTCAAACAATGCATACAATACAAACTCTTCTCAACCATTGGCATCATATAACCTGGGCTCATTATCTTCAGGATCCGGGGCCGGTGCAATAACCATGGCAGCAGCTCAAGCAGTGCAAGCCACAGCACAGGTAATGTCAAAATATTCTTGTCATACTGCCGTCCTCTTAAGATTAAGAAGAAAGGCTAGTGACTGCGGGTTTTTTGTTGTTGTTTTAAAAATCTGAATTCCCATTATCACTTTCAGCTGATGTGATTCAGTTCTTATATTAGAATTTTATTAATGTGCGACAATTTCATTCTGTATAACTTGCCTAAAGGGACAGCTTGTTTTCTGACTTTTCCTGGAAGATATTCTCACACATTTAACTGCTTTCTGTACATAATTTCATTAACAAGGTAACGAGTGAACCTGTGCACATAATTAGCAGTTAGCAGCCTTATGTAGGAGCTTTACTGCATAATCTGATACAATATCAGTATTCCTTTCAGATGAAGGAGGGAAGACGAACATCCAGTCTAAAAGCCAGCTATGAAGCATTTAAGAACAATGATTTTCAGCTTGGAAGAGAATTTTCATTGTCCAGAGATTCAGCTGGATATTCGTCATCAGCTCTGGCATCTACATTAACTCAGACGTTAAGTTCATCAACCTCAGATTCACGAAGTGGCAGAAAAAGCAAGTAGGTTTTCTTACTTGTTGACTGTAATTAAAACTTTCAAGACAGCTGAGGTTTCTTTTAAAAGGTCATGGGCCATACTAGAAATACATTTCATTTAATGTCTGTGGGGGGAAATCAGCAGAAGGTAGTTACTGCCTGTTGGCCATTTTTTGTTCAGGGCTGTGTTCTTTAGACTCCCACTTCTTTAAGCAAACTTACTCCATTGATTTGCTTTTTTATCTGAGAGACAAAGTGTCTTCCCACATTTTTCTGTGTTTTGGAGAGATTAGATCTAACAGCAAATGTTGGGAATTACTGTGCAATGGTTTGTAGATGGTTTTGAAATAATTTGGAGATCTGTTTGATTCCAGTTTCAAGTAAACATGACACTTGCTAATGACTGACTGTCTAGAACAGGGAATGAATTTTGCTTCTGATTGAAATGAAGTTTTAAAACATTTTTAACAACACAATGTCACCACACATTCAACAATCAGAACTTGTACTTGAAAGACCTTGTCTCGAAATGTCCATCCTTTTAAATTGATTGGAGTTTTTTTCTTCATTCAAATTTGTGTGTGTTCACAACTCAGTTAATAATGCTGTTTTAGAAATATTTTTCATCTATGAATATCTTGGGTGTCAGGTCTGACCTATAAGCAAATGCAGAGAAATTTTATTCTGGCACCATTCCTATGGAGTGATTGCTGATGCCTGAATGGAGATTAACAGAGAATCGGTCATTTTCAAAACAGTTATCTGTTGTACATGACATATGACATTATTTATATGTAAATTTCTGTTTTATTGGTGACATAATTTTTATTAGGACTTGACACCAAGGCTGTTGATGGAAAACTTCATGAAGAAAAGCATTTGTTAAAGCCACTTGACAGTTTAGAGCTGTTAAATTCCATTGATTAGAACAGCGTGTTTTGCACTTGTAAGCTGGTATGACTTGTTTCCTTTTCCAAGAGCATTCAGTGGGTGCATTCCAGTGCTTGCAGTGGTTGAATGAAATGTGATAGTGAAGGATAGCTTTGGGATTTACATACTGCAGTATTTCAGAGTCAACCAAGTACTTGTTTAGTGATTCTTTCACTTGGCAGGATATAAATAATGTGTGCTATTTTTTCCTTTTTTTTACTCTTCCTCAGAAACAACAACAAATCGTCAAGTCAGCAGTCCTCCTCGTCATCATCTTCTTCCTCTCTATCATCATGTTCTTCTTCATCTGCTCTGGCGCAAGAACTGTCTCAGCAAACAGCAGTAATACCAGAGTCTGATTCCAATAGCCAGGTTGATTGGACCTATGATCCAAATGAGCCACGTTACTGTATTTGTAATCAGGTAAGGATGGCCCCCAAATTGAAATACAACTACAGCTGCTGTTTTGATGTAGCTGAACTTCCTTCTCTGAATGCTAATTTTGAAAAAACTGTACTTTTACTCTCAAACTTCTGATCTGTATTATATCCTTACTGGTGATGTGAATAATGAGCTGTTGAAGCTAAAAATAGTTAATTTTTTAGTGATGTGATATCCTTGAAGAGTTTTAAATCTGGTAATGGAGACTTCAGGAATAATTAAATTAAAAAATTGAGGGGGTTCACAGTGAATTTATCCAATCTAGAATATGCAGACGTATCTTCTTTTGTATAAGCAATTTTGATAATCAGTTCACTATAAACGTGATGGTGTTTGGGTTGTGTAACAAAAGTAAAATGAAAATGTTGTTATTGCTATTAATGGAAAAACTCCTCAGAGGAAGAAACTTGAATGTTGGCCCTTTTAAAATGTTAACTGCTAAGGGTTTTTTTCTTATTTTACTAGGTGTCCTATGGTGAAATGGTAGGCTGTGATAACCAAGATGTAAGTAACAAAGTTCAAAAGGTTCATGAGAGGCTTGTACATATAACTATTGCTTCTAGGAGTTGCTTTTTTTTTAGAGTTTGTTTATTGAGTAGATTTTTTTAAAGTGCATATGATTTGAACCATCCTTCAGGAAACTTCTCATCTCTCTAAACACAGCTCAGGGTCTTTTAGAAATCTTCAACCTTTGCTAGGTTGAAAAATGTCCTGCTTCAAAATGTCCTTAATTTCTGTGAATTTACAGCTGTTTCACTACTAATAAGAGTTGTCCTTTTAAAATAAAAACGTTTCCCAAGAACAGTTGAATATAATCATGTATTTACTGAGATAACTACATTTAAACAGAAGTGAGTGATAAGATTACTTTGTCAAACTAAGTGTTTCAAAGCACAACATACTTACTTTGCTCTGTAATGTGAGTCCAGCTGTGACTCCTAGAATTTGTCATTTTTCTTAGTGTACTGAGTGTATGTTGCAGATCTTTCCCTCTCCTTGTTTTGTCCTGTGAGTCATGTTTCATTTTCATAGAATTGTAGTTGTGATAGGTATTTTGAAAAAAACCTCAAGTCCCAAACCCTCTCTTTTAACTCTTTTTATAGTGCCCTATTGAGTGGTTCCACTATGGATGTGTTGGACTGACAGAAGCACCGAAAGGGAAATGGTACTGTCCACAGTGTACAGCTGCAATGAAGAGAAGAGGCAGTAGACATAAATAAGTTCCTTCAACTGGAAAAAAAATTGCATACTAAAGGTTTTATAAAGGACTTGGGAGGAGAGGGGCAACTCTCAACACACTTCCTTGAACCACTGAAGAGTAACATAGCAATCATAGAATGGTATGGTTGGAAAGGACCGTAAAGATCTTCTAGTTCCAGCCCTCAGTCACAAGATCTTGAACTATTGGTTTTGCTAAGTCATGTTTTAATATTGTAGGTAAATTATTTACGCACCTTGATGTGCTACAGATACTATTCCAGTGAGCCTTGGATTATTCCAGTGGCCAACATATGCAGACATTTGTACTATCAAACCATTTTCTCTAAGCAGTGGGCATTCTACAATTACTCAATCTTCCAAAAATTCAGATAAGTCAAGATTTTAAATGTATGTTTTATATACAACAGATATATTCTGCTGCATGTACTGTACTCAAGAGCTGTTACGTAACACTATGTATATTAATAGTGCAAAAAGTCAGTGCTTCTGAAAGGAAAAAGAGACAGTGGTTTTTAAAATGCCTTTATAGCTTTGGTTCTTTATGAAATTTAATTCAGCAGGCTGAAGAAAATGGTTCTTGTATACAGCGGGCTGTTGTCCTTTAGGATACTTGAGTATGTAAAAGCAAAAAAAATGCTGTAGAATAAAACAAACTTGTGCCATTAGTCTTTATATGTTTCTGCTCCAAGAAGGCAGGGGCCATAAGAAGAAAAAAAGGTGTTAAAGTGACAATAAATTTTTATACCAAATGTGTTTATTTTTTTGTGCAAGTAATCCTTTAAATTTGAATTGTATTAGGTGTAAAATAAAAGAACCTCAACTCCTCAGATTAATGTTTTCTGTACATTTGTAAAAAAAGGTCTGTCGCTGAAATGGTTTCACATGGTTTCATAAACAGATTTCCTTTTTTCTTCTGCAGTTCTTTAATGCAGCAGCACTGAACAGAAAGATGGGGTTTATGCTTATTTTTTCCTTCCTCTTTCTTTCCACTATTAAAAAAAATACGCTTTCCCTTTGGAATAAGGATTTTACTTCAGTCCTGGGTTAGGGTGAAAGACTGTGGCTGTCATGTGGTAGCTTTACAGACCCATGAAGAGAAGAGAAGCAGTGTTCCATTGCATGACCATGCAAGTAGTATCAAGGGAATAAAAACAGATAGGTCCATTAGTAATAAAGAGTATGTGCAGAGAATGAAACCAGGCTTCTGCCACTCCATGTTTTTTCAAAATGAAAGAAGTAGGCATTTAAAGTCCATGAACTCAGGCAAAGTAGATGTGTAAGAAGGGAAATGTGATTATGGATGATAAATAGACTGGCTAAAGAATAGGATAGAAGTTGGTGAAAATAAACAGCAAGGAGCAGTTAACTAAGGTTCTCTTGAAACTGCAAACTCAACCCGCTGTGTATATATTTCTGTGGAAATCTCAGTCTAAAAAAACCCACTTGAAGACTAGAGTATCTGGTTTTAAGTGAGGCTGTTCAGACAGTGGAGATAACAAAGTGTTTGTTCTGTGGTAAACTGGTGCCATGCTATAAATTGAAATTAAATAAGCAATCACTAATTTAGATTCTCCTTACACTGACTGTCTGTCCTGAGGGCTATTAACTAAGTCCCTTGAGAATTAAGACTGCATACAGCAAAACCTCACATTCTGCTGTAAGCATACCTAAGATGGTAGCAAAACTACCAATCCAAGATAAAATTTCAATTTTTAGTGTGAATATTGGATCGCTGTTTCATTGGGGAATATAAATTATTTTTTCATGGAGAAATTAGAGCACTCACAAGAGGAAAAAACTTGTCCTTATTAATAAATTAGTATTTAGTGCCATGTAAACAGAAATGGACAAATGGGAAAATATGGGAAAAATGCAATACCTAAGTCAGAGATGTAGAACAATCAAACCTGTACATACTTTTGTTTTCTAAATAGGAAACCTGTAAGAGAAGCTTACAGGTTAGGAAGTGATTAGACTGTAAAAGCACTGAGCAGTGAGAGTAGTTACATACTGAGAGTTCATGCCTCATGGGCAATAGAGTTGCTAGACACTTCCCTGAGTACACTAGTACAGGTCCAAAATCTCTCATTAAAGCTTTACTAGGAACAGTGATGCACTGGTTGAAAAGTGGACATCCCTTGAGTAGGACATCCACACTGCTATTTTCAAAATAGAATGATAAAGAGTAAAGGAATAAATTGGCAATATCCCCAACACACAATGCTAAAGAAGAGCAAGACTCTGCTGCTCAAGAGTTACAGAAGACATCAGTTAAAGAGGCCTAAATAGTACAGTAATTTCACGAATACAAGCCGCACCAATTTGACTAAGATTTTGCTCCTAAACCGGAAATGCGGCTAATAATCAGGAGCGGCTAATACAACCTCAGAAGTGCCTGCCAGAGTGCTGAGCCGAGCAGCTGCAAAGTCGGCATTTTGCGATTGTTACAAATCGCTACTCTGTTGCACTGCGGGTGGAGCCTGGCTCCCTGTAGGCAGCACGGGGGGCGGGGAGAGAGGCGGGAGAGCTCTTTCCTCCTCTGCCACAGCCCAGGGGAGAGACGGGGGGGGGGCCCGGCGCCGCCCTTGCCGCGGCCCGGGGAGGAGAGGGGGGACCCGGGCCGCCCCTACCGCGGCCCGGGGAGGGGGGGGGACGCCCGCGCCGCCATTGCTGCGGCCCGGGGAGGGGGGGGGAAGCGCGCGCCGCCATTGCTGCGGCCCGGGGAGGGGGGGGGGAAGCCGGCGCCGCCATTGCTGCGGCCCGGGGAGGGGGGGGAAGCTGGCGCCGCCATTGCTGCGGCCCGGGGAGGGGGGGGGAAGCCGGCGCCGCCATTGCTGCGGCCCGGTGAGGGGGGGGGAAGCCGGCGCCGCCATTGCTGCGGCCCAGGGAGGCGGGGGGAAGCCGGCGCCGCCATTGCTGCGGCCCGGGGAGGGGGGGGGAAGCGCCCGCCGCCATTGCTGCGGCTCGGGGAGCCGACAGGAGCCCCGCGCAAGCCATTGCTGCGGTCCGGGGAGCCGACGGGGTGCTTTGTCCCCGCCCGCCGCCGCCCCGGCAGGAGCGGGGAAACTCCGTCCCTGCCCGCCGCCGGCGCCACGGGCGCGGGAAAGCTCCCTCCCCGCCTGCCGCCGCTGCCGTAGGAGCGGGGGAAGCTCCGTCCCTGCCTGCCACCGCAGGGCAGCGCCGACCCGGGGTGACCGAGCCCAGTGGCAGCGGCGGCCGGCCCCGAGCGGCAGCACCGTGCTGGACCACCCGGCCCCGTCAGCGGCCCCTAGCGGGCCGAGCCTGCACAGCCTTAGCTCAGCCAGTAAACCCCGCCCTGCCGCGGTTCTGTTACTAATTGCACGCGGGTCCTCGCTGCGAACGACAAAGCGGCTTATATTCGTGTGCGGCTTATCTATGGACAAAAACCAAAATATTTGCCAACACCCAGAGATGCGGCTTATAGTCAGTGCGGCTTGTATTCGTGAATTTACTGTAACATAATATTTGCATATATGTTGTTTTCTCAAAAAAAAAAAAAAAGTGCTAAAAGCATCAGACCAATCTTACGACACACTGATACAGTGGAAAATGTATTTCAACATTTTGCTAAAATAATGTAAATACAAAGTAATATATAAAATAATACTTAGATCTCACTTTACCTGCAGCTGAGTCCTCTGAAGTAGCTATTACTATATAGGAAAGTGATTTTGAAATTATCTAGTAATTTTATGGAAACCTCAGCTCACTGTTCAGCAGCAGGTCACTAAGTGCTGAAAATGATTCAGTGGGAGATAAAAAATAAAACAGAAAACAGTTTTACACTGTGTAAACTGATGATGCAGTTAGGGCAACATAGTGTAAAATTCTGCTCTATTACAAAAAGACAGCAAAACTAAGAAAAGGCTCAAATTGGAGGGTCAAAGCTGCATCATGATAGCACAGCTGAGAAGCAGATTAATTGTCTGGGACTCTTCTGGATGGGAAAGAGACAGCTCCATGAGCATATAACAGGGACCTGCAAATTCAGAAGTGAGGTTGAAAAGGTGTGTGTTTTGAAGTTTTAGCCCAGGACAGGAAAATGAAAGATATTCTCAAAAATAGAAAAGAGATTAAAATCCAACTTCAAGGTATTTTGGTTAGTATCTACATTATGTTCAAGATTTTCCAATGCTGAAGTACTTTTCACTTTGAAAGTGCTTTCCAAACACTCACCTACAGCTATTTACTTAAAGACTTCTGTTAAGAGGGTGAAAGGAATGTACCGAAAATGTCTCTCTCTGGAGGCTGACAAGCCTTATAATATAAAATATTAAAAGCTTTCCTCTTCCCTATTGTTTGAATCTTAAGCAGTCATATTTAAACTCATGAAGGAAAGAGACACCAAAACATATTGTTCCTAATTTCATCATCACATTATAAAATTGTAACCTGATTTCCTATTTAGCAAATGATAGTGTGATTTTAAATCAATCCCAAAATTGTGCGTAGTTCTTTCTCCAAAGACTCTTTTAAAACAAGCAAATTAGTTATCAGCCTTACATACATTTTATTAATTTTCAGTGTTGGCACAACCTGGTTTTACATTATTTCCAAAGCAAAGAGTCTCTTCTTTAACATGCTTTAGTTTTAAAGTTCATCAAAACATAGTTATACAGAAATAGTGATTAAATAAAAAGAATGTATTAGAAGGTTATTCAGCTACTTCATACTGTATTTCAGAGCAATTCTGATTTGGTTATATTTTGGTTATATTTTAATTTTTTTTGAAAATCAAATCCAAAGTGCATTTACATCTGCCTCTAGTCACAGAACATAACTCCATAATTAAAATATATACCAAAACAACCCACAAAAGAAACAGGCTCAACAAACCAGTAATGCAACAAAGAACAAAAATGCTTTTATTCACTTTTCAGCCCCTCTAGACAATTCAAATTATGTGTGAAATATTGAAAAATGGCAGCAAAACATTTTAGATCTCTCAAACCTGAGAAATACCTTCCTTAAACCTTGGTGTTTCAACAGACCTTTGCTTGGAATGGTAGTTGTATACATGACCTGTTTAATCAAAGTGGTCAAGATCTCCCACTGACAGTGTGATGTTCAGCCTTCTCCCAGCTGTACCACAGCGGTTCCGCATCATGTCCCTCCCAGTTTCAGCTTTCAAGCCCGTCAGGCATGTTTTGAGCAAGCTGTGCAGCCCATGAAGCCAGAACTATGAGGCAGTGTAGTGACTCTGCATGGGGCAGGACACAAAGAACTCATCAGACCTCATGCCAGCTGCAATGCAGATGTTCTGTGTGGCCTCCTTCGCTCCATTTATTCAGGCCACCTGGCTTTGTAAGATATAAAAATGGCTAAATCTAATTTTCAGCTTTACTTTCAGAAATATCATTTTGAGTAGGTTGTCAAAAGTCAGTGCTTAAAAGATGTAATGTACTTAAAGGTATTTCTAAAGTAACTTCTATGCCACAGTGGTTGCTATTGTCTTGTCCTGCAGCAATCATTCTGTGGCAGCTGGACTTGTGAGAGAAGCTGTACTGTTATAATCAGATCAAGAAGTTAAGAAATATACTGTTATCTTTTCCTGCCTATCAATAAGAACAACAAAACAGCACATCTTGCATCTTCATGTAGTCTCTTCACTCATACAATAATTTCTCATATACATTCACGTGGAGTGCCCCAGGCACATTTCTGTGCTGGTTTATTGTGTATTCTGGCAGCACCATGAGCATGTAACAAGCTGTTATAAACTGCCATATACTCTGGCATATATAATAATGTCTGGCCTTGATGGGGTTAGTTAAATCTATGGGTGCCTTGAGAGGCACAGTTGAGCATTTAGTCAACATTTCTGTGTAATGTGGTTGTCTTAAAACTCTCCTCGCTAACAGAAGAGCTCTGTTAAATATCCATCAGTACAAAGCCTTTTGAGAGGAAAAACATCAAGTTCTTGTTCCCTTGTGCCTAAAACATCCACACATCTTCTGAACTCAGTGAGACCATGATGCGGTTTAACTTTTATGCTTGCATGGATACTTACTGTTCTGGGATGAAAAAAAATGTAATGACCAAAATGTCTGAAATGATTGGCACCTGGAAAAATTGGTTCAAAACTACAGAGCTTGTTTGTCAAACTTGCTGGTGGCAGGCACCCCATCTGCACCAGCATAGACTAAATCATCTAGAGGACAGCACAAACAGCTGTAGGTACCTGAGAGCATTACACCCTTGTGTAATGGACACAATAGAGGCAACAGAATTTGTTTGTAGGAGACTTTCATTTGTTTCCTTGCTGCGAAGGAGCATCAGAGGACTGCTGAACCTAGAAGATACTGGGATAGTCATGCAAAAGTCTGAGTGGTCTCAGCAAGGCAATCACTTTGTTATAGAAAGAAAGGATGTTCCTTATCAGATAAACAGTGAAAAGGAAGAAAAGCAGCCAAAGATAAGGATACAGAATTAAGCACAATTTAGGGGGTGAATTGGAAGATCAGTGTCTATGGAGTGAGGAGTCTAGTTGTATTTTTCTTTTGCATCTTCTTAAAGTTAGTGTGTTTGAAACTGACACTGCTTCTGAGAGGCAAATGTATAAAAAACAGTGCTTTGGGGTGAGTGTCATGAATTCTTGGGTGACCTTGACTTTCTTCATATTTGGGCTGAATTGGGTCCACTTACGGTGTAGAACAGAAGAAAAAAATAAGCACACCACTAGTCTTGGCTACCTACATAATAAGGCCAGGCTGAAGTGAAAAGGGAACGTGGAAATGAAATTACATAACTTACACAGAAGAAGAGGAAAGATCTTGTGGCCGGACCTGAAGGACTATGACATTTCAATTCTATATTTGGAGTTTATTGAACTAGTAGAATTAACTTTAAAAACAAACAAAATGCAGAATGTTAAACATTACAATTAAAAACATTTGTAAATGCTTCTCTTCCCTATGCAAAATGCCCTTATTGAATGATCCTTTTCTTTGTATTTGTTGCTCTTGTTCAAACAACTCCATGGCTGGCTTGCAAGCATCACACATTCCCAGTGCATAGGCCACTATTTAGGATACATCCTGCTCTCACTCTGGAGGTCTGACTGAGGAATTGATCTTTCCCCTTGCCAGTAGCCTCCAAACTGGTATACCTGCTTCTTGCTTTCCCTCTCCCCATGTCCTTCTCATGGGAGCTGTTCTGACCTGGTGCTAAGGGAGGAGGGCACAGGTGTGGGGCAGGTGTTCCCACACGTGCAACTGTTGGTGAGGAATAGAGATATCCCCATTGCAGACATCATTTGAGCAGGCATGGAGTGGCTAGGACAGAGTCAATGACACTGGTATTCTTGTGTTCTTTCCACTCCCACTGGTCATTTTGATAACATTTTCATCTGAATATATGCAGCTAGAAGAAACTGCAAGGAAAATATTACTGTGCAATTAAAGCACTGCTTTGAACTTCAGACCCTTTATGCAGGTACAAAGCAGTGAAGAGCTCTGCTTGTAACAGAAGTGCATGAGAAGATTTTTTGTGCAAATGCCTTTAATATAATAAACCCAGAAAATGTACCTGAAAGACAATAAGAAGGATCGAGATCACCTAAGCAAAGAGATTATTAATTGTATTAAAAGAAGAGAATGATCTTGAAAGACAGCAGAGAAAAAGTTTGTAGGAAGAGAAAGGCCTGAGAATGGAAGTTCAAGTACTTTAACCTGAAATGTGAAGAAGAGGGAGACCAACAAGATGCCAGAGAAATGATGTGGAGCATCACAAAATAAAATAATTACAGTAATTTCACGATTATAAGCCGCACCATTTTGACTAAAATTTTGGTCCAAACCCAAAGTGTAGCTTATAATCAGGTGCGGCTTATATACAGACAAAGAACGAAAAGTTGCTGGTTTAGTTTGGAGGACAGGTGTCTGCTAAGAAAGGCAGGAGCTTCTCTTTGAAATGGAGAATGTAAACCCCCTCCCTCCAAATTATTATAATTTTGAAATCAAGGGGCTTTCAGGCAAAAATATGGGAATTAGGAATAACAGTTCTTTTCTAGGGAAATTAAAATAGAAATAAAGTACTATAAAGAAACCAACTCCAAACCCTGACAAAGTCAGAGTACAACCTGACATCCTGTCAGGCAGGGTGTTGGTAGCAGTCCCATTAAATGGTGGCTGCATCCTCCTGCAGTGACAGATGTGATTCAGTTGGAGCAGTGCTCCTGTAGAAGGTGCAGTTTCCCTCCAGAGGTCCAGTGGTGATGTGGAGAAATCCGGTTTTCCTATGGAGTCCAGTGGAGAAAGGGGCTCCCTTAGTGTCCTAAAACCTCTGTTTTTATCTTGCTAAGAAATGTTGGGCTCTTCCCCCTGGCTGGAGCAACTTCCAATGGGATGAAGTAATTTTATCAGTCCCACAGTGGGACTCAATGGGCCATTAGCAGAAAATGACTCGCTGGAGGAAGGATGGGTTGTGAAAAGATAAAGAACAATGCCCCGCCTGGTTTCAATGGATGGCCCATTAGCAGAACATCTCCCATGGAGATAAGGATCACTGTCCCACCCTCAACAGATGGTGATAGAACAGATACCTTTTATCACACTCTGTATTGTAACGTGCGGCATATAATCAGGTGCAGCTTATACATGGACAAAGAACGAAAATTTGCTGGCACCCTGAAATGTGGCTTATAATCAGGTATGGCTTAAAATTGTGAAATTACTGTACTTAAAGTAAAAAGGAACACAGATGCTGTCAGAGGTCATGAGGTATTTCACTTTGTTCTGTGTTCTGTCTGGGCACTTTTTGATTACCACTGATTCTTGTCCATTTCTCAGCAGTAACCACTAAGTCTGAGCAATCAAACTGGCTACAAAATCCATAAATCTCTGTTATCTCTGAATAACTGCTTCAAGGGGATTATGTCAGCAAATAACTGTAGACAGGGAGAAGCAGAGAATTTGCTGATTGATTTCATCCTCATGACATTAAAATTTGCCTTTTAAGCAGGAACCAGTATATTAATAAGACATTGGTCTTCAAATGCTTTCCTGTATCACGTCAAGCAATTTGCTGTATTATTAACATGTATAAATAAATAGATGCCTCTGTTTCACTGCAACCTTTCTGCAAAAACACAGTAGTGAAGAACATAGCTGAGATACAGAGATAACTCTGAACAAATAACTCAAGTGACCCAGATGCTACCTAAATTTTAGGGGGGCTGTCAGGTTTGGTAATCTGATGAGCTGAGTCCTGAGCTTTGCCACCACCTAAAAGGTCCTGTTCCTTTCCTCTGTTTGCATCCTCTTTCAATTATCTTCTCCTGCTGCCTAACCTGTACCAGCACAAGAACACTGGACCTCTCCAACTGTCAATTCAATTCACATCAGGAAACAGCCCAGCTGTATACTTTCTCATGAAAGATCTAATGAGCAGCACTACCAGGTAGGAAGAGAGGAAGGGAAAGAGCAGGAGGGCTATGAAGATGGTAAATGGCCTTGAGGGGAAGCTGTATGAGGAGTGGCTGAGGTCACTTGGTCTGTTCAGTCTGGAGGAGACTGAGGGGAGAGCTCAACACAATCTTGCTTATGTGCAAAAGAGGAGGGGCAGACACTGATCTCTTCTCTGTGGTGACCAGTGACAGGAGTGGTGTCAGGGATGTTGACAGAAGGTGTGTCAGGGATGTTTAGGTTGGATGTTAGAAAAAGGTTCTTCACCCAGAGGATGGCTGGGCAGTGGAACAGACTCCCAGGGAAGTGGTATCAAATCTTCTAACGTGCAGAACAGTAGTGTATATTTCCTATTTTCTTCACTTCATTCCGTTCTTCCCTGTTCACTGCTGATAACTGGACCACACACAGGATCAAATCTAATTGCAGTCTGGATTGAATTTAAGGAAAAGTAAAAAATCAAGGGGGGTGCTGCTGAGCTGGTTTTCTTCAACACAGCTTAACAAGATGTTTTGCTTGAATATTTGCAGTGCTATTGAGGCCTATTCTTCTTGAAGCTTTTAACTAATTTTTGAAGTTACTGAGAATTGATGGCCCTTGGCACATTTTTTAGCATACTAGAAAATAAGAAATAAATTTAAGAGATGACCATAAACAATGAAAATTGCATGTAGGTTTGCTCTGTGAAAATGGCAGATGATTACAAGCTCTTGACTATCAGTTAATTTAGAAATGATCAGTTTGCACTTATTTTTCATGTGATCTCATTTATCATGGAAATGGTTGCTAGGATGTTATGCTTTGAAATTTGAAACTTCTCCAGAAAAAGAGCAATTGTGAAAAGGTTTTTTTAAAACATATTTTCTTTTTGGCAGCCTCTCTATACTGAAATTATTGATGCTAAATGGTTTTCTTACATCAAGACTTCATCTGACAAGCACTTATACCTAGACTTAATTTATGGTTTATGTTAGAACTCTGAGTGAGGCTAAGCATGCCTAAGATGTATGTATTCAGCTGAACTTAAACTCCTGTTAACTTTCCATGCCTAGTATTTTCTCCTTGCTTCTGGCAATTATGTTTCCAAGTTACTATTTAGATCATGGAAATAATTTTTCAGTGGCCACTAGCTTTCACCACTGAACAAACATGGAGGCTCATGTAAAATGGAAGCTGTGTGTGTCTGAGCTGAGTTGCTTAAAACCTCAGTGAGATGATGAATAATGAACATTACATGCCTGCATGGCACATTGGCTAAGTCCTCTCAAATCCCAGTCCCCGGTAATTTTTAGCAAAGCTTGTGATTTTCCTCTCACCTTTTATATGTCAGGGTAGTTTAAACACTTTTAGTCTATTCCAGATGATGCAGATGGAACTGGGACTCTGTCTGCAAGCACTGGAGATTACCTTTGACAGTCATGGCTTGCTGCTTTTGGCAGAGGTGATCCCTGCACGACCTTGCCTCATGCTGATCAGGACTGTAGTTGGCTGCTGTAGGGAGCAGCCAGGCAAAAAGTCCTGAATGAGAGGGAGAAAAAGGAGGAGGTAAACAGACTAGAGAGCCCTTAATCCACACAATGGGAGCAGCCACTGGAAGGAACAGGTCATGGAATCTCAAACAGGAAATCAATACTAAGCTTGTCTTGTATTTCAGAAAGAGGAGATTTATACCTTTCTGCTAGAAATTCTGAAATACACACATATACCTATGAATACTTATCTAGATAGCTCTGATCCTACCAACAATTACTTGAATACTATATACTGAAGAATCTTTCTTGTGAATTTGAGACCCAGGAGGCCTGACACTTTATTCACTTATATCCTTTTCCTAAATGACTAGTTAATGCCAGGGAAATTAGTCCCCGTATGCAATAGTCCTGACTTAATTTCTGAAGTGTCAGAATGGGGCCAGGTAAGTCAGTAGACATGTAAGTCCAGAAATGTAGTGAAATTCTGATTCAAAAGGTAACAGAAATCATGTTCATTTCCCTCTGGCTGTGACTGAGGAAAGTATTTACATCCTAAGAAAAGGGAATTACATGCAATTGTCATGAAAAGAAACCACAAATTATAGAGAAAAATCCAGCTCACTCCTCAGAACATCTGGGGAAAGCAGATGGATAGAAGGCTGATTCTCAGGAATATACAGGACGCAGACTGATCCAACTGCCCTCCTTCATCTGTGGCTCACTTGTCCTGGAGTCTTGGGACCCATGAATGGTTTTGGGGTTGCAGGAAGGATGAATTGACTCTGAGACATGGGAAAAATTGAGGATAAAGACTCCACTGACATTCCTGAGAGGGGAACATGATGTTGGGCTGGAGGGAGAGCACGATTACTTGTTGTGCTGAAGGTAACAGAGGGAGAGGCGTGTGGGGACAGAGAAGATTACTTTGTTCTAGTGTGGGATTCTACAAGGATGTATGAGCTCCAAATTATGAAGCAACTATTAAGCCAAATCTTTATAAAATGGTTTTAATCAAGGCTTCTCGGAATAGCCCATAAAGCTCTAAAATACCCTCACTAGGAATCTGAGAGAAGTTGACAACCATGCAAATGCAAAATCTGCAGGAAAATACCTTGTAACAAAAAAGCAAGTCTCCTGTGGATGGCATCACTGTGGCTCCCAGGTAGGTTGGCAGTATTGTCTTTGCAATCCTCCTTTGAGTGTACCAGCTCCCTGAGTATCCCTCTCCATCAGATGGAAGAGACCTGTCCCACAGACAGCTGCAGGAATACCCATGGCTTTCTGTGGATGTCCTCTAGCCAGATTTGCTGGTTTGCTAGAGGTTTTGCGGTACAGGCTGGCTGGAGCAGGGTGTGAGGATGTGAACTGGTATGGTGGGAAGGAGGGAGCACAAGCAGCATGTGTCCAGAGAGCAAAATTGGAGTTCCTCTGTGGCTTGTAAGCATCTATCACAGCAGGGTACAGGCAGTTGGAGTAGCCTCTTCCTGCCCAGGATAACCCAGGAGTCTAACTTAGGCAACTACAATCCCAGACATAAAACTAAATGCAGTGTGTGTGACCACTGAGGTCCTGCATGGGGTATTCAATCACTTTGATGGCATTTTTCTTTGTCTGCAAACTGATAGGTTTAGTTTCGGGGCGGAGGGGGAGGGAAAGGAATTTTTAAGCTGAATAAAAATCAGCACTTCAAAAAATATATAGTCTACTCTTCCTTGCTGTTTATAGGCCTCTAATTTGGTAGTGCTGCTGCAGCTGCCAAACTGCGTATATTGACTCAAAATTATTGTAAACAACATTCATTTCTTATATATGATGTAGTGTAGGAAGAACTGTCTTTCCAAAAATCATCAACTAAGGATGGAAGATAAAATAGATTACTTATAAACAGATATTTTTAGCTAAAAGAACTTGATTATATTAGAAGTTCTGGTCTATAAATATAACAGAGTTTGTGAACTGTTCCCATCTGTCTCGTCCCTGTCCTGTGTCAGTAGGGGGAAGTAGTAACTAAGACCTTCTGTGGCTTAGATACTAAGTGCTTTCATCAGAGTATTTTTGTCCACCCTCCTTTCCCTCTTTTTTTGACATCAGCAAGAAGTTTTATTTATATTCTGCTATGAGATATTATATCTACTACCGAAAATCACTGACAACTGCTTTGGCAGTGATGCTTATGTCCAAGTAAATCTGCTTAGTTTACAACATTTTTTGTTAATCTGGATTAAAATACTGCAGGTGCTTCTCCCGGAAAGATATTAATATTGTTTCAATTAGGCTAGTCGCTGTAACAGCAGTTTTCTAAAAATTGCAGTGATGGTGGCTTCGAGGCATGCAGCGTGAGCAAGGACACCTCTCCCATCCAGACCTCAGGCTGTGTCTCCAAACCCTGTGCCTGCTCCGAGCAGAGCCAGTTTAGCTCCACCCTCTGAGCAGTCCAGCCCTTATTTATATGAAGTCTGTGGTCCAACTGGCTTCAGATGGCGTGTGTTATGTGCGTGTGCCTGCCTCCTGAGTGAGTGAGACGAGCTGGGATCATGAGCCAGGGTTGTTCCAAGTGGTTTTAATCAGCAGCCCATTAGAGGAGGACGGAAAACTTCAAACAGGGTAAGAACCAAGTAAGTAAACCTAACTTTGAACTTGCAGTTTGGACAAAACAAATGCAAATGAAAATCTTCACAGTCTGTCAGTTTTCAGATAAATTATCACTTTTAGAGAGAAAGCTGTGCCTTCTAACAGGAAGGAGGAAATTTAAAGGGACTGGAATGAAGGAAACTGTAAAAACAAAGTGGGAATTGAGAATGCAAGAGAGAAAAAACAGCTAACGATTGTTCACGAAGTTGGTACACTCTCTTATTTTTTTCAGCTGTGGACAGGACATGTTAAGCTTTAACCTCTTGCTTTCTTGAACACTATTGTCTGGCTGAGTAAGTAGATCCTTTTGCAGAGGGAGTGAAGATTACTGCTCCTCACCTGTCTCCTGCAGGTTTGTTTTCCTGAGAGCATGGAGTGGAAGAGCTCTCTACAGCTCCTTACAGGAGGCCCCCATGGCATGCTGCTGTTGGCTCACTTGTTGTTTTTTCACAGGTTGTTCCAGTACCTCCATGGGAAGGTGTTCCCCAAACCTCTGCTCCTCTGGAACTCGTGACTTCTTGCCTGACACCAGGAAATCATTTACTCTACTTTCCCATAGAAATGGGAAAATTCATGCTAGTTTTGGGTAAAGTGTGCCTCTGACTTTTTTTACCCTGGCAAGACGTGGCTACTTGGACTGCATCTGCAATGTGGCAAAGGGCAAAGTGAGGCCATGGTTTGTGGGCAAATCCCCAGATGCCGCAGGCTTTGTCGCCCTCGTCCCTTCCTTCTGGCTTTAGTGGTGGCCCTCTGTCTGTTCTGCCAGACCCTGACTCCTCTCATGACCAGCAGCATCCTTTCAGCAGTTGTTAATGGGATTGCACCCAACAAACTGACTAAAACACAGCAAGGAAGATACAAGGAGGTCTCCCCAAGCACCAATCACTGCTTCCTCCCTGGCAGCATTTCAGAGACAGTGAAAAAGGTAAGTCAGCTGGAGGAGAGTGCTGAGCAATAATTAGCAAAGCAAGGGATAGCAAGTCTGGCAGGATCATCTGAGTCCAGCTAAAATTAGCCTAAGCTTGGAAGTCTGGGATCTGTATACAAACAAATGGGTGATCTAATGACAGCGGCATATGCACAAGCACATTCCCATTACCAGCTCCTCAGTGCTGTTATTAACACAGGAATCCTGAAATCTTCAACTGCAATATGGCATTGCTCTGAGAATCCAGCAAGATTTCCGTTTGCTGCACAGACCATGCTTTATTTTAGCTTTGGGAATTGGTTTAGAGGCTTTACAGTACAGGCACGTAAATCAGGAGCCAGTAGAGTTTCATGGAAGTGACAGAGGCTGTTAATTGGCACAGGGACTGCAGCTGCCCTGTATTAAAGTTATCTGCTTGTCAGCTCTGAACTTTACTGGGATTCTGCTGAGAACCTGAATTTAACTGTATTTGAGAAGTAAAAGAATATTTTCAAATCACACTATATACTTTGGAATCTCTGTCTCACAAATTTTACTTAGTCCATAGGTTACGTGACTTCATGTTTATTTTGTATAGGGTTCCTAGGATGGGCGTTAAAACTTAAAAAATGGAGACACAGTTATTTTTGTTGGAAAATGTAATAATTTGTTAAATGGTCTCCAGACTGAGGTAGTTATTTTTACTCTGGAATCCGTGATCAGCACTAGCACAAATGTTTCAGGTTTCCTTCAGTCCTATAGCGGAGCTGCTAACGGTGCAGCAGATACCACGCCATGAAATTATCATTATGCTAACATTTTATGTATAACTGTAGCAGAACGGTAAAAAATTTGTTACCTCACAAATTATGGACAGCAACCACACAAAGCAGTTCAAATATGTATGTTTAAAAAAAAAAAAAAAAAAAGTACCAGGCTGCGTCTTTGATTGGACAGAGTTCATAGTCTAAAAGGTCAGCAATATTGATTTTAGAAGAGCAGCTGTAAAGCGCATCTTCTGCAACAATCAAAAACAGATACGAGGAATAACTGTGGCATGAACTCTTTAACCTTAACTCTTAAAATACTGGGTTTTTTTCCTTGTAGTACATGCTGCATTTGTCATTGTTTTATATTTTTATGACCTTTTAGTACACTAGGTACCCAGATTCAGATCTGATCTGAAATATGATATAAATAATTACAGCTTAAAGGGAAATAAGCACAGCTGACACATGCAGGTTGCGTTGTATTACATCTATAGAAACAGTCCATTCCTTTTTACTCATTGCTATTGTAATGGCAAAAAAACATTTCATACCTTGGGCTACTTAATGTCTGTAAGAACTGGTGAAATAATGGCAAAGTTTTGCTGGTATGGTGTTTGGCTGAAAATATCTGTAGCATCTTTAGCAAATTGCCTGAGAAAAAGTGCAGATTGACATCGAACTTGGTGTGCTGGCCAATTGAAACGAGAAGAAAGCTTTTGTTTCCACAGCATGCTGTACTTACTGCTCTCCAGCATGCATGGTTGGATGTGACTATCACATGCACATACTGGACCTGTAGTACAGATGTGTGTGTGTTAACCCTTGTAGGTATGTTTTCCAGGGCTGTGCTACCTTAACGCATTCCTTTTCTAGTTCTTAAGACCACCCATAGCTGGCTCCCTGTTTGTCTTGAATTTCTCCTCTGGAGCAAGAGGAACAAAATGTCTTGCACGTGTTGGGATGTTGCTCTAAGTTGCTCTCTGTTTCTCAACTTTCTCTGCTGGTTGTGTGGGCTGAATAATAATCTCAGAGAACAGAAAAGACAAACATCACCAAAAATCTCTATCACTTTGCTTTGAAAGTGTGTTTTTGAACTGTGTGTTTTCGTGCACTGCTTATTCAGATAGCTGAACTGTTATCTGGCTTGATTTTATTGGACACTCAGTAACATCTAAGACAGATGTCACTGTTGAAACTTTACACTGTTTTATTTTACAGTCACGTGCCCACCGACAGGAGCTAGTTTGGAAACAACTTTTCTTTATGGCTCTCTTTAAAATCTTCATATATGAACCTGGAAAAATACTTTAAAATATAGTTATTCACATTTGTAATTAACTAGTCATACATACATCCTTATTCAATAAATAATCCAGCAAGAAAATTCAAATGCATTAAAAAGAATCTATTATATAGTTAAACAGTGACTTAAAGCAAACACTGCATCATGTCTTATGAAATCAAATTCATGAATAAACTTTAAGGAAAATAAAACCCTGCTGGACGTTATAATTTTTAAGTATCACATAGTGTTTATGGGCATTGAGTGATAGCATATTACACTGCAGATTCCCTTCTGCGTTGAGGCAGGTTTTGTTCTTACCTTCTTCAGAAAAACAGCCAGTAGTGTGTTGAGCCTGTTGTGAGAATTTGGTTCTGATTGTTATTATAGGGGCAAAATCCCCTTCCAAAATCGAATATTTTCTTCATTTAGAGAATGCAGAGCACTAAGTGCCTCAAAAAACGCCCACAAAACCAAACAAAATAACCTTGGCATCTTTTATGAGCCATTTGTTGGAAGCAAAAGAAGAAAAACAGGACTCAACATTTTCTAGTACAAAATTAAATGTTTATATCTGAAGCATGAAAAATAGAAGGCTTACTTCTGATTCTCCAGCATTAAAGGCAGTAGAGAGTGATATCCCATCTAATAGAAAGCTGTCTACAGGTTTAGCAGGGCACTCTTACCTTCCGAATGATGAAATATTGGGGAATACATATAGTAGGGAGAAGAATTAAAACTGGAATAGGTATCAACCAAAAAAAAAAAAAAAGAAAGCCCATACAAGCCCTCAATGTAGTTTTCCTGGCACGGTGTTATGCCAGAAATAACTCTGGAACCAGCCAGCTGTAATACCGTTACATTCACTTTAAGTAATTTCACTGTGCTTCTCAGCCAGTTTTGATTTGAGCTAATTATCTGGTTAAGCTGTGCTTCCACTCTCAGAATTAATTCAGCCACAGACAGTTTAGATGTCTCTGTATGCAAGTAATTTTGCCCAGGTAGATTTGTGTCTCTGCTGGTTGGAAGAAATATAGACTGTATTGCTTTTAGGAGGGCAGATACCTGGTGTACAGTTGCTTTCCAGTCAGAGGAGACCCAAAAACACTTTTCCTTTTTTTCTTAAAAGGCCCAGTTCCCAAATCATTAAGCTTTACATCCAGGTTGAAATTGTAAGCCTAGTTCACCACACTGGCAATGGGATTTCCTTTTTGGTCCTGGAAAGCAAAATTCTCTCTTTTCCTTATTTCTTCCACAGCTGGAAAAAAAAAGAGGAAGAAATTATTAATCACCTTTTATAGTTATTACTCCTTTGATAGGCACTTTTTTGGCATGCTAGCTTTTCAGCCATTATGAATGTATTTAAACAAAAAAACAAACAAACAAAAAAATTTCAATTTTAAATTGGGTTCTGAAGGAGATTATTTTATGGATACTCACAAGACTTTTGCTTCACATGCCTTGGCCATTTGAAAAGAAGAAAACAAAGAAGAGACACAGCTGATTATATGACAACTTGATGAGTGGGTTAGGCTGGCATCCAAATAAATGAAATACAAGTGTAGTGAAAAAAGAGCTGTCTTCTTTTCAAGGCCCTGAACCTGCCACTTAGGTTTTGTGTAAAAGATGTATCTCAAAGAGGAATATATTGAAGTGAGCAAGCAGGAAGGATTAAAAAAAGGCTTTTTATGCTTCATTCTGAACAAATAGGATAGAATATAATTTCCTAGGAGTGGACAGTATGAAAGATAATGACAGCCTCTTGTGCCCATATCTGAAAGATACTATGTAGAAAAAGGCGGGGGGGAAAGAAAAGAGAAACATCATGGTTTAGTCTTAACCAACGTCATGAGAATGATCTGGTTATCTTGCATAGTTACTGGCCCAAGCATCTATATTTGAAAATTGGCAGTGAAATTACTGAAAAACTGAGAAAATGTTACTAGAACATTAGAACATGGGACATCCCGCGTGGAATTATCCTCTCTTTACTTGAGTGCTCCACTCTGACAGAGGCAGAAAGCTGGACCTCACAGTGAATGGAAATGATGGTGTCTAATGCAAAATTAATCATGAATTAATGCAGACATTTAAAACCTAGTGAATTTCATCCTCTAAAGTCACGTCTCTTTTTCTATTGTTGGTTTTTTTTTTGTTTTTTTTTTACTGGAATATGCCTGCTTCAGACAGAATAAGCAGACAACAAAGGAGATAGAAGCAGAGTCTTTTGTGGAAGAAGGCATGGGGAAAGGAAGCCGATGTAGGAGAGTAGAGAACTACAGCTGCAAAGTAATAGTAACTTCAGAAAGTACAGAAGAGATTGTGTACAGAGACGGCTGAATTTTGCAAGGGAAGAGAAAGGGAGATGAGAATGGAAATAGAAAGAAAAGAAGACAAAGCTAATGAGAACTTTTGAATTGTAAATATGTGAAAAAAGAGAATTGAGGCCAGATGATAGAATAAGATGATTTTTGCTATTATGCAGAATGGAGCATAGTGAGAGCTCTGGATAGAAAAGATTACATTATGCATAATAAGGTTGGATACATTTTTAAGGTTTGATACATTTTAAAAGTAAATTTAACTTAAAAGCTATTTTACAGAATAAGTGGGGAGGATGAGAATTTTTCACAAAAGAACAAAGAACTTTGCTGGTATGAAACCTGTTGCAACCAGAAAGCAATCAACATAGGAGGGTATGATATCAGTGACTGATTTCCTTGGAACGATACCACATTCACATTGTGCCCTATGAAAGCAGGACATTTGTTTTCCTCTTTTGTAATGAAAAATGAAACGGCGCTAATGAAACAACTATTTTTACTGAGCAGATAGCTAGAGATATTCTGGTGATAAAGGGCAAGGCTATTGTGGTAGCAGTCAGGAAAGAGGGGCAGGGTGGAGACTTTGCAGGAAGGGAGCTTTGAGAAGAACACATGAGGAGAAAATGGAGGCAGAATCTCACTCATATAATTCACTGCAACTTCCTCCAAAACGAGGTGTTTTGATAAGTGGTAGGATTGGCTCATTGTCTGTTCTCAAGACAATGTGTCGTTGATACCATGTACTACATGCAACCATATAGCTAAAAAGCATTTTGATAAAATAGCTCTGTGCTTCCTGCTCAGAGTGTTGGTGATGACTGTGCAAATTACTCAAGTTTTGCTCTTGGATTTATAAAGTCATCAGAAGACACCCATCAAAGTAATGCCAATAATCTAATTGCTTGTTCTGTATTTATCCAACAAACAATTCAAAGCAGAATTACATTCCAGCCATTTAATTCTACAACCCAGTCCTTTCTGATTAGGAAATTCAACAGAACATAAAGCAAACACATTTAAATATCCTCCAGAAAGTGAAACAGGAAATTAACTTCTCTCTTACTTCTTGATACAGCAGCTATGCACACTCTTAAATATAATGATAGTATGAACAACTTACTATTTCCATGAACTTTTATGCAAACAGAAAAAGGAATTTAGAAGTCACATTTGGAGCTAATAAACATTTGCATAGTCCCATAAATGAGTGGCTTGGGGCATTAGTACCATATGCTAAGTTTTTATTATCACTCTTTTTATTGATGCTGTTCAATAATAGTGCAGTATTTTCTGGGAATCCCATTCGTGTATTTTTTGTAATGTTGTTCTGCTGGGTGTTATTTAGTAGCAAAGGTAGATGCTGACTTCCTTTGCTAGCTAAATAGGAATTTAGGTTGTTCACTGCTTGTGAATATTGCTAATAGTGCTGACCCTGTTTTTATAAGGCTAGTTTTCCTTTGTGATGTTTTTGTTGCACTCTGCTTTCATGCAAAGGCCTTTTGGTTTGCACAGTGGCTCATACATCTCTTTTGCAGCTGCTCAGTACTTGCAGGAAGCATGGGGTTAAAGTAAGCTGGAGTCAAGTTATGTGAAGCTACTGGATCAAGTCTCTGACTGTCTTGGCTAGCTCAGTATGAAAAGTGGATGCTTGTAATCAACACAACGGCTAATGACACCAGAACTGGGTAGTTGAAAAGATGATTCACAGTTTTTGAGTTCTTTCCTGAGAGAAACTTAGGCCATGACATGAGTTGGGCCATTATGTTAGGATGGAGAGTTTTATCTGCAATTGAAGTGATGGTCAGTGAAATTCTATGGCAACAGTTCAAACTGTATATTTGCTTCTTTTCCATGCATAGACAATGCATCAATATTTATGGAATTATGTAATATTCTTGGAATTTTTAAGAACTGCCAAGGAACTGTTTTGCTCTCTTCAACTTGAAATATCTTCTATTTTCTTCTTGGGCTAAACAAAACCAGTAATTATACATCATAAGATTCAGTTACTGACCAAATTCTAGATTTTTGGAACAACCCAGAAATTCTATAAAATAGAGGAAGGGTTCAGAGACTGTTAGGATCAATTATATCCTTATACATTCATAACCTAGAATTGGTTATATACCAGTTTCAAGGGAAATGTCAAAACATTTTGTGTTTAATAGAGAACTTCACAGCTCCCTGGAAGTTGCAGACAGACTGAACTAAGAATTGAAACTCTGAAAATGATCTATTTTCAGTTGCGCAAGGATGGTTACATAATTCTTCAGCTTTCATATTATATAAACCAGGCCTTTTATCTTGTTTAAGACATCAAAGGAGTATACATTTGATACAATTTAAAGAAAACTTTGATAAATTTTAATAGAGCTCAATTTGTTTTCTTTTGTGTTTTTCATGTTATTCTGTAAACTGAAAACAAAATTACAAAATTAATTTTTATGCATTTTTATTTACTTTACAGCCCACTCTGGTTTGTTTGGACCAGTTGTTAAGGCTGTGCATCATCTGTGTAACAGCCAATTGCACTAAAATTAGGTCAGTGACTCAGCTAAGTGCAGTATTTTGTAAGTTTTAAGAGCAGGTATATCATGTCAAAGCTGACATAGGTCTCATCCAAAATCATATGGGAGATCTCAGCCTTGCTGTAAAGCTTCACTAATTTCTGTGGAGACAAACACACAATTTTCTAGGCATGACATGGGCTGCAGATGTTCTTACCAATCCCTTTCACGTAAGATACATTGAGTCTGTAATAAAATGACCTGCGAACAAATAGCCTGATCCTTCAAACTGAGAAAGAGCTAAAAAAATGTTTGGAACATGGGAACAATTGACCATTTACCAATTATTCTCCAATTTTTAAAATGTTATGGATCCATTTTTTTGTGTGTGTGTCTGAATCTGTTGTACATTAAAATTATAGGAATTGCAAAAAAATCAGAACCATAAAATGTGGAAATATGTGAACAGCTTATTTTCATCTATTGTAGGCTGCTTCTCTTGTACTAACTCTCTGCCCAGACCTCATTTTTATGATTGAGAAACATTTTATGAAAACCAGCAGACTCTTTAAATATATAAACATGACTGTTACTGCTATAATATTGGAAATTCTCAAAAACATCTAGTAGTAACTAGATCAGCATGTCCAGTGATGCAAGGCATTTTGTATAAAGCTTTGGAAAAAGTATGGAATCACTTGCTACAAGCATGCAGTTGGCCGGATTAAAAAAAAAAAAAAAAAAGTCTGTGTCGCTGACAACCCACCTTACACTGCAGTGGCTTAGCAAACAGAGAGAACATGTTGCATCTTATAACCTGGACTGCAAATAGCTATGAAAGGACAGGGCAGAGAAAATAAATTTGGCAACACTAAGCACGGATCTCAAGCAAGTACCCTAAAAGGTGTGGAGATACTTCATATTATTTAGTAGCACCAGATTAGACATCAGGTCAAGCTGTTAAATTTAGGTTTCTGGATTGCTCTCGTCCCAGAGACGCCGTTGCGGCTCTTTGGGGAGCTGGTGGATGCCAGTGCCGTACCCAGCGGCGGGCAGGGGCTGGGGCAGACCAGGGTGGCCCTGCTCGGTCCCTGCCAGCACTGCAGGCCTCAGCGCCTTTGTGTGTCTCCGGAGCCAGTGTCCAAGAAAAGCCCCCTCAGAAGCAGGCACTGTGCTGTCCATGAGGCTGTCTCCAGCCCTCTGATCGCCCATCCCGGGGACGGCGCCTGTTGGGAGCTGGACACTGTGTGGGCCCCGTGGAGCCGCTCAGGGACATTTCCTTTGTGTTCTGTGGAAGTGACCCAGGTCACTGCCACTGCCTGAACTTCCCTCCTTTTTTTTTTTTTTATCTTTCTCCTATGCTGCTATCAATGTTCTGTTGGACATTTGTCGCTGCCAAACCGGAGTGTTGTAAACATTACAGCCCTTCCTTCCCCAGAGACTTGAGGAAGATGCCTTCCACATCAAGGCTGATGCTGAGGCAAGATGTTCCCTGGCACATCCCACTGCAGGGAGGCAGGCTGAGCCCCTGGGGAGGCCTGGGGCTGGTTCCTGTCCCTTGTGCCTCGTCCCTCGGGCCCACAGGGCACCGGGGCCAAGGCCTGTGGCAGCAGATGTGCCAGCGGGGGAGCCCTGGGTGCTGGCCCTGGAGTACTGACCGCAGGGAATGGGGTCACTGCCGGGTGCTCGAGGCAGGACCCCTTAATATTTGAAGCAAAATACTTCCGAGGTGACACTGCAGGAGGCTTTGCTTCCACGAAGAAAGGTGTGTTTTCATGGCATAATAGAAGTGTGGTAATTGTTGGTGAGGAGGGGGGCACACCAAGTGCCACCACATCCAAGGTAGGATCCTTGCCCCAGGCCACGCTGGAAGGGACAGGAGCGGGAGAAGCCATAATCATCGGGAAAAATGGAACAGGAGCAGGGACATACATGTCCTGGTCTGCATCCCCTCTGTACTCCTCACACGTCCTCAGTTCACCCTGCAGTGCTGGCCCCTGCAGAACACATGGGATGGAAAATGGAATTTTCTTGCAAAATAAAGCAAGAGGTGTCTCTATCTTCTGGGTTTCTTCCACGATGCAAGTGAAATGGAAAGTAGGAAGTATTTGGCTGGAATGCCTGGAAGAGAAGGGAGAGAGAACAGAAGAGGGGGGCTGGGATAAGGACTGGATTTAGGAACAGAGAGGGAGGGAGGGAAATGGAGAGGAAGGGCTGCCAGCAGTTGCTGGCGCTGCGGGAGAACAGGAAATAGAGGAGATAAGGGGGAGAGGAAGGGGGGTGAAGGCAAAAGGGAACGAGAGTGACGTTTCTGTGGTGGGCAAGGGCCATCTGAGACTAACACTGTGCTTGCCACTTGATTAATGTGTTTTAAAAATTCTGGGATGTCCGGAACGCTGTCAAACAGGTGACCTAACACAGTTCCAATGACTTCACCCTGTGCTATGTGTGCTTACTCCTGCCAGTAAGTGATCAACCTTTCCTTGAATATCTCAGTTTCTAAACTAGTTTTGGGTTGCACATTTAGCAAATGTGGAATACTCTGATAGTGTTGTATTGAGATATTTTCAGGGTCCCTTGATCAATAATGCTGACACTTTCCATGGGCAAAAGAACATTGGGTGTTAGAAGCTCTGAAATAGTTTGTTCTCATTACTGCGGCAGAAAAGCTTACACTTCAGCCAAGCATAATGTAAAACAGAATCATACACTCAGGGAATACACTGCTGAGAAGAGTGAGTTTAGCACTGGATCTCAGACCTATAAACAACTGGATGCGTCCTGAATGATATTTATTTGTATCAAAGCATCTGTCTCTTTTCAGTCTAGTCTACTGTGCAAAAAATGGTGGTGACTTGTTTGTGTAGTGCTTCCTATCTCCAGTGATAAGCTTACTAAAATTAGAAGTTATGGAATAACTTAGTTTTTAAACTGCTGACAACTGTCAGGTTGAAAATCACAAACTTGCAAAGAACTAAATTCCTGTCCTGAATTTAATCCCTGCTGGTGAACTTCAATTCTAAAGACAAATATCTTTCACCAAAATAAAGTCTTGGTTTTTAATGGTGTTTTCATTGCAAAAGAACAGCTAGACTGTTGCAGATACTAGCATCATAATTCCCACATGCAGCATTCTATTTCTTTTTGCTTTATTTTATTGGGGTTTGAACAGCGAGGTTTTGGTAGTGAGGGGCTACCAGGATGGCTTCTGTGAGAAGTTGCCAGAAGCTTCCCCCATTCCCAGAGTCAATGCCAACCAGTTCCAAGACAGACCTGCCACTGGCCAAGGTTGAGCCCATCAGTGATGGTGGTAGCAACTCTGGAATAACAGATTTAAAAAGGGGAGAAAAACAACTGTGCAACTGCAAACAGAGAGAGGAATGAGGATAATATGAGAGGAACAACTCTGCAGTCACCAGGGCTGTGAAGGTTGAGGATGTGCTTCAGGAAACAGAGCAGAGAGCTGCCTGTGGAATGTGGTGGAGTCTGTGGTGGGGCAGGCTGTCCCCTGCAGCCCACAGAGGTGCACAGTAGAGATCCACCAGCATGCCATGCAGTACCCATGGTGGAGCAGTCTGTTCCTGAAGGACTGGGCCCTGCAGAAGAAACTCATGTTGGAACAGTTTGAAGAATTGCAGCCTGTAGGAAGAACACATGTTGGAGAAGTTCGTGAAGGACTGCCTTCAATGGGAAGGACCCCACACTGAAGCAGAGGAAGAGTGTGAGGAGTCCTCCCACTGAGGAGGAAGGAGCAGCAGAGACAACATGTGATGAAGTGACTAAGACCTCAGTCTCAGCTACCCTTCTCCAGAGGGAGAGGTAGAGAATTTGGAAGTTGAACCTGGGAAGAAGGGACAGGTGGGGCAAAGGTGTATTGAGATTTGGTTTTATTTCTGGTTATCTCAATCTAATTCCATTTATTGTCAACAAATCAGTTCCCCCAAGCTGCATCTGTTTTGCCTGTGGCAGTAATCAATGAATGATCTCTCCCTATTCTGATTTCTACCCACAAGACTTTCATTGCATTTTTCCCTCAGTCCAATTTGAAAGGGGAGTGGTAGGGTGGTTTTCATGAGCACCTGGCTTCCAGACAGGGTTAACCCACCACATTTATTTAAGACATAAAATATCCCCCTTGCCCAAAGATCTGATGGCAATGGCTCACTGATATGCCATTTTCGGAAATTAATGTTATGTTTGCACAATGACTGTGTGTTTCTGATACCTCTTTTCCATTTTTTTCTTTCAAGAAGCTCATACCTCAGGGTAGATAGGGAGGAAGAGTTTTCTCTAGATGCCTAGGCACTATATGGGAAGAGAGTAAGTGATAGATAATCCAAGTGTACCTTGGGATTCATTGGAGGCATCAGATACCTTTCCACTTGCTCTTGTATACAAGTCGCCCTGCCAGTCCTCCTATGGGCTAGATTGTGTTGGACTAATAATGCAATAAAGGATTGATAAGGTTACATTTAACTTTCTAGAGCACACTAATCTCCAGTTCTGTTTAGGATTCCTGATTTTACCCCAGTACTCTTCTTACTTTTCTTAATAACACTGCACAGCACAACTCAGATGCCTCACTTACAATCTTCATAATACCCGCGTTCCTTGGAACAGCTGAGGTGGCACCTACCAAGGCCTCTCTGTTTAGGTGACTGCACCCACAGTCAAAGTCAGATGGCAATTGCTGTTGCCAGCTTACCAGAGCAGCCCAGATTTCAGGAAAAGTTGTTTCCACTAAGGAAAGAACATGTTTTAAAGATCCTTGAGTGCTAGCCAGACCTTTCAAACCTTTATAGAATCAGTTCAAAATGAAGATAGAAAAAATGAAGAGGCAGACAAGATGGAATTTGTGGTCTGAAGTCCCTGATATAAAGAGAATTCTTAATGATACTAGAACTATTTTCACTGTTGTCACAGTAAGTTACTAGCTTCTTTTTGTGAAAAACAGCTGTATTTTGTACTGTTGACAAATGTCTTATCTTAAAACCATTGTCTTTTCACTGTGTTTGCTGTAGATCAATGCCTCAATTCTCCAGTACTTTGGAAGCCACACGAGAAGAGCAGTTCTCTATGCGCCTCCTGCTCACCATGAAACTGAGCTCTGTCAGCGCATCCTGACAAAACATGGATATACAGTCACCGTCCTTGAAAACCGGAGACTGGTGGAAGATCTGAGGCATGAGGGACCTTTTCAAAGTAAGAATCATTGGAGTTAGTTAATTTGTTTATTACTAAGTGTGATCACTAAATGTAGAATTGATCCAGCGTTCTTCCATAAGCATAAAGCATATAAACTCTGGCAAAAGTAAGGATAGAAGCCAAATTCTAGCTCTTCTCAGCTGTGTGGATAATTTTCCACAGTTAGGTGATTCTTCCGTAAGCTATATCCTTCTTTAAAAAAATGCGGCAAAGTAGATCATCATAGTCTTGACAACTAAATCAGATCAGTTTGGTTCCTGATGACCTCTCATACCAACTTCATCAATACAATTGAGGGATTTTGAATAGAATGTTTCATAACAAAACACATACCTGCTATTTGTTTCTTTATTTTCTCTCCTAAAGAAAACTTGTATGTGTGAAGGTCATTTTTTACTCTAGTAACAGTTTGATTGTTCTGTAATCTTGTTAAAGAAGACAATATAGGGCAAGTACATTTTGCACTTGCTGCTGAATCTGGGATAGATTACTGTTGGTTCTCAGTTCCTCTTGAAATTTGATACACACTTCAAGCAGACTGCTGAAGAATTCTGATATCTGGCACTGTAGCTTTATTGTGTAGAGTTCCACTGTGCTTAATAGAGAAGGTTGGGCACCAGTTAGATATGTGATGACCATGTTTGAGTGTTCTTGGACACTTCAGAGGTATGAACTGAAACTGATGCCAATTTGGTCTTGGAAGTCAATTCAGGAAATTGAAGGCCTTGGAAAAAATAGGCTACTATTCTGTCAGAAGAAAAATAGTTAGATATTTCTCTTGCTGAAGGGATTACTGTTTGCATTATTCAGGCTTGCAATACACTTCTAAAGATACCAGAGAGCTCAGGTTTGCTTTGATCTTTAACCAAACCAGATAATTTCATCGATGAAAACTACAGTTACTTAGCATGCTTGAGATTGCTCAAAATTCCATGACTAATTTCAAGTTTCTTTAAGAAACTTCCTTGAAAATTAGGTACATGTGATTTTCTTTGGCAGGCTATACCAAGAAGTAGTAAATAGTCTTCATCTCACTCTTATTTCAGTCTGGTTTTATAGTCACCTTTTAGCCAGTCCTTGCCTTGAATACTTTCCATCTCAGGGTGACGAGACACACTATGTCCACAGGCTTTGCTAATGTCAGATGGGCTGCAGAGAAAAGTTGGTATCTCTGGGGACCATGTGCACCATCTCTATGAAATACTTTTTTTTCAAATGGCCAAGGAAGTTGGTATGCCAAATTCAGTTGCAGCTTATAAAAAACCCCACAGAAAAAGGACTGCAGTAGATTTTCCTACAGTGCTCTGTTCATATTGAAGTTCTCACGTACAGTTTTTACAGTCCAAATATTGCCTCTGCAGAAATGAGCTTAACTGTGGGTATTTATACTTTATAGTCTAGAATCAGTACTTCCTGTAGTATTTTTCCAGTAATAATAAAAAGGTCAGGTATTTTCCAGGAACATCCTACAGCTTCCAGCAGATGTTGGATTATGTAAAAGGAAAAAGCTTGCCAACTTAAGGCAAAGAGTAAGACTCTACTAATTCCATTTGATGGCATCATAAATCTGCCTTTAACTATTCTCTGTTATGTAAGTGTCTAGCTTTTTGGTTATGTTTTAAAAACAAGAAGTAAGTAATAGAGCATGTCTACATACCAACCCACTGATCTTTTCTTACTGCTAAGCAAATTACATTCAAAGTAAATTTTCTTCTCCAGTAGATGATGAGGTTTATTCTTCTGGATGGGACAGTATTCCTTATTTTTGGAGAAGGATATTTTGAGCTATTCTTTGGCATAATATTTTTCTAATAGAAGTAAGTTATTAAAAATGTGCTTCTTTAAGCCTCAGTTAAAAATATGTAGATAATGAACTGAGAAACACAGAGTGTGAGTGCTGTGAAAAATCTATAAAAAGAGTAATTTCTTATTACTTGGTATTATTTAACAGTTCTGTCAGGTGCTTTTATTTGTGTGCACTTTCTTACTCATGTATCTTTCAAAGTTCACTCTAAATTTGAAAGGGTTTTTTTGTTTTGTTTTGTTTTGAATGGCTGAGAGCCAAGACTCTGTCTGAAGTCATATATGGAAAAAAATTCACCACAAAACATTCCTAACTTTTTTTTGTGCTGGCCTGCTAAGAATTTTGGGACCAGTTCTGCTGCTGTTTGAAACCCAAATGTGACAGCTCTGTACACTGATCTTCCAGAAAGATCTTCAACACCTGGGCTGCAGCACTGGGTTGATCTCGTTGCTGTCAGAGAAAAACATCAGGGGAATAGTTTTCTTCAGTGGAAATTTTTCACTTCTTACAAACCAATCAAACCCATTTTGAGTTTTGGTAATGGGAAAACAGTTGTCTAAAAAGGAAAAACTTTTTTTTTTTTTTTAAATCATGGCAAAAAGACTGTGGTTTATGGGTTTACTATGAAAAATCCATACAGATGTGTTCTGCAATAAAACACAGATTATTCAAACCCCTAATTTTTCACTGAAAAATAGCTTTGTCAGTAAATTCTCAAGAAGCTTTTCTTGAACAAAAAGTATTTGTGCTGCTTTCACCATTCCTTAACAACTTAACCCACATGAAGAGAAAAGTCCATGGACTGATGATACCTGTGTCTGCTTTGAGCTCTTTGAGACTTCCTTTTGCAGTAACCCTAAATGAGCTGGTTTGCTGTAAGTTTAACATGTCTCTCTGCTGCTGAGGTGGAGATAGAGAGGTGGAACTGTGTTAGAATTGTGTTAGTAGCGGATGTGAGATTTTGCAGAGAGCTAGGATTACTACCTAGGGAAATGTCATTTAACATGGTCAGTATATCCAGTAAATATCTGTGGTAAATCTGTTTTGAAGCAAGCAGTTCAAAAGAAGTTGCTGATGAGCAAACAGCTCATCATAACAGCTGTTAAGAAAGGTATGAGGTTGTATTGCACAGCACATCTACAAATGGCACATTGTATGATTGGTCTTCCTTCCTTCCTTCCTTCCTTCCTTCCTTCCTTCCTTCCTTCCTTCCTTCCTTCCTTCCTTCCTTCCTTCCTTCCTTCCTTCCTTCCTTCCTTCCTTCCTTCCTTCCTTCCTTCCTTCCTTCCTTCCTTCCTTCCTTCCTTCCTTCCTTCCATCCATCCATCCATTATAAAATGTGAAAATCTGCCTCTCCTCTGGAAAAAGACATGCCTTTGCCACAGACTTGGAGGGTGTTGAAATGGATGTCACAATCTTGTGGAAAATAATAAAAGGATCAGAAGGAGGAGTTAGAAAGCTCTACACTTCCAGGCTTTCTCAGGGGAGATTTGCCATACTGAGCTGTACAAGTCTCTGGGCTTCCTTGCCTCCAGCCCAGGACAGAGCTGTGTTGATCTATCAGAGATGAGTGGGTTGAGCCATCTGGCTTCAGAGCCCCCTTAGATCCTTCCAGAGTGGCAAATACCAGAGAAGAACTTGCCAAATATTTTCCAGTGTCTTCTGCCTTCTTCCCTGTTCTTCCAGTCTGAGAAGCTCTCATTTCTGTTACCACAGTAAAGATTAACAGGTTGTGTATGTCCCTATGACTCTGTGCTACCCTGCCAACATTTTCACATTTTTTAAAAGGAAGGCTTTATTAGAAATTTGTTTCGCTAATAGGCATTTCTGCCCTCTGAAAATGACGTTCCCAGTTACTGTCTGCTGCCTGAATCTTTCCTGAATTCCATGCTTTGCCCAGATTTATCTTCAAAGATGAATAAACTGCTTACACCTTTCCTTACAGAGCCATCAGTTTTTCTGTCCTTTGCTGAATATGTCTGCCTCATTAGTCTTTGGTGACCCTCCCATAACAGGCATTTCCTTCATTTCTCAATTCTTCACCTTTACTAATAGTTAAGCAAATCTCAGCAAACTTCAGGCTCCAAGAAATGTGTTCAGTTGTATGTTACAGATCTGACTGGCCAATTTTAATTCATTCAGCAATAACATGCAAAATTCTGTCATTACCACTAGCTCTTAGAATGGAAAAGATGGTGCATAAACTCAAGGGTAGCCCATCAGTTTGGCCATGGAAAAAAGCACATGTATTAAGACTCCTGACAAACTGAGTGCAGTGTAACATTATATTCTCCCTGCAGCCTTAGGGTGTTAGAAATTTAGCAGAAGCTTTTGCAACTGCAATGAGGGACTTTAAGAAAAGAGTCATAAATTTTCATAGTATTGCTTTTATATGATAATTTCCTATTTTTAGAATAATGCAGTTGAGTATTTAAACTTTACTGTTGCCTCTTTTTGCAGTTTGAGTGACATCCATTGAAGATTAAATTTTAGCCATGCCATTAGAAAGATCACTACAGTACAAATATTTATTTGGGTTGGGATTTTTCTATGTGATTTATTGTTCCATAAAGTAAGTATTAAACCCATCTTAGCTTTGGTCAATATTTAGCTTTTCTGTCAATTTCCACAGAAATCAGTACCGTTTCCATGTGCTATTCATTTTACTGACATTGTTAAGTACAGATCATATACTACATAGATACTTAAATTTACATATATTGCAAAGAATATTAGATCTGAATTTATTTCCTCTTTTCTGACTTTATCAATATGCACTGAATTCTGTTCTGTTTTCTGTCATTTTAAGAGCATGCTGTGTTTAAATTCTTGGCTGTGTAAACTAAGCCCTGGTTCCAGCAACTAGTTATGAGGATGATCTGCTTTTTGCAGATGTGGGAGTGGTGCTTGGGTGGAGCTGCACCAGGAACAGGAAGGGATGATTGAGCAACAGACCCGTGGGAGCAAATCTGAGCAAATCTTGGCCTTTCTCTTTATGTGCTCGGGTCAAGAGATCTGTCTAATATTTAAAGTGGCGTTACTTCTGTATGTCACTGATAAAGCCACCTGAATATATTCAGGCATAATTCATTTTGCTGTAAAATGGTCATTTCATAATTGTATTATTATAGAAGATAAGGCCTCTGTGTCCCCCTCTTGGGTCTCTGTAGAGAGAGTTCTTTTGCTTCTTTGTACCCCCAGTGGTGCTCATTCCTTGCAAAAGCTGATGCTTGGGGAATGTCAGGGAACATGAGGCTGTAGGAGTAAGCACAGGTGTTCACAGATGTGGAATGATGCTAGCTGCAAAGTTTTCTGTCTCTCTATATATTGCATGACTGAAGAAGCAGCTGGGAACAGATGGAAAAAAATTCTGATTTTCCCCAAAAACAATTTTCCAAATCAATCTTTGTCAGTTTTTCATTTTGGTTTGTTGGGTATCCTTTGGAAAAATTACTTTAAAAAGAAAATTTACATTTTTCATGGAAGAAAATTACTCAGTTCCCTTTGCTTCACAATTGGAGTTAAAGGCTGGAAAATATTGCCACATCAGTTAGAGATGGAGAAAACTAGGATAGAAACTTTTTGAGTCACTGTCAGAACTAGGATGAAATGCATGCTCTTTGCTGTATATCTTTATGTTATTCCTTTAGCATACTGTACCACCCCTCACTGTTCATACTTTTGACCAGAGGCTAAGTAGGAAAAGTATCAGCTTAATTGCTGACATCTGGCCAGCAGCAAGGTAGGAACTTGCAGAAGTGCTCCTTCGTTAGTGCAGCCAGTAACAGTTTCCTCAGAGCTGCTAATTAGTCTAGAGAATAAACTACAGCCGTAGGTTTTGGAAGCCCCCAGGGCCACGGCTTGAGACTGTCAGACATCGGTTTTTCATTTTCCAAGACATACCATATCAGCAAAATTGGTGAAAATGAGAGAAGGTGGTAGAGACAGGAGGACACAGTGATGCTCTTTCTTTAATGAGTGTGAAGACTAGTATGTTTGGGTGGACAGAGGTGCTTGTTAACACAAAGTGTTAACAAATTCTGCTGCCAAGGAAAAAAGAACAATCTGTTCATCATGCCTGTAGTAATCAGGGCATGATGTACTACAACAAAGTTGTTATTAGGAAATCTGTTTTGGGAGTAAAGCTAGTGAAGTAATCAAATGGATTACCTGGAGCTGTGAAGCATTCCATCTTAGATGTCTTGAATATCAGGTAAAGAGATTTTATTGGGTGTACTGGGTCCCCTGTTGGGATAACAAGATGGTCTCGCAGACTTCTTGGAGTACATGACTAGCCTTGAGAAAATCAGGAAGACAAAAAACTGAAAAGGGAAAATGGTAGTTTCTAAAGATGATGGAGGGATGTCAGGTATTAATTGGCTGTGGTCACTCGAGTCTAGTTTACAGCATCTTCTTAAAATGCAAAATATTCTCAAAACCCCCAAAATTTATGAGAATATATTCTTTATGGGTGTGGGGAAAAGGGAAGGGAACAAAAATCAGTCATGCTTAGATAATAGCCAGTTGAACTTCGAGAAAGTAGAAAGCAAATAGTGTGTTGTGAAATAGGGATGTTTTTCATGGAATGGCATGTAAAATAAGTACTAAGAGTATCAATTTTTCTCCCTTAGTGAATGGTTTTCTATGTAGTTAGAAATACATCAACAAGAGCAGGAAACATTAGTTCTAACTTTTTTTTTTTTTTTTTTTATTATTATTCAGAATATAGATAGGAGGAGCCCCTGCTTGCTGTTTGTTTCAGCCTCAGACAAGTTTCCATGAAATCCAACTAACTTTAGCAAACAATTATAAAGACTAAAGGCCCCAAGGAAAATTTCTTGTGTGTTCTGTAAACATCTGGTTGCCATTTTCAATTACAAGGACCAACCCACTGAAGGAAGCAGTTTAGTTTTTTTGGAACAGAAATGGGACACTGGGGTTTTTGTTCTTTTTCATAGTGGAGAGTAAAGGAAATGTCAGGAATAGAGAGGTCACTAGATGCTCAGCTTTTGTAAATACAAAAGTCTCTGAGAAAATTAAAGTAAATTGAAATCAGGTTCTGAAAGTGTAAACAATTCTGTGGAGGTGAGGTTAAATAAGCAGGACTGGAGATCCTAGCATGCCAGCAAAAGCACAAGATCATTCTATTATAAGTAAGTAATTTAAAATACTGTGCAAAATAATAATGGTGAAGCTAGCCACAGAAATATTTTGTGGGTTACCAGACAAATACATATGTATATTCAAATTTAGCAGATGTAACTTCTCTTCCCAAAATACTTTTGGTGAACCGTTGGTACAGTATACAAAACTAGTTGGTTTCCTAATGCAAAATATATGTTGTGTGAGTCCTCAGCTAAGTTTTGACAAATAAAACACACATTTTAGAAGCACCTCTTTGTATGTTGCTAAACAAGGCGCTTCCTAAACAAGCTAAATAGGTAGAAATGTGCTCCTCAGAGCATACTGAGTTACAAACATGCAACAGATTTAATTTGCTTCCATAACATGGAAGTTCATTTAGTTTTGGGAAGGAAATGCATACCAGAAATATACATTATCTTGATCACTTTTCAGTTTTGCTTTTAGCAATTAATCTTGTGCCACACACATCATTGATTTCAGTACAAGACGTAAGTTTCTGACATACACAAATGAATTCTGCTGTCTAATGTGATGCTGTGGTTTCATGTTAGAAAATCTATATGCATCATTTGTTTTTCTGAACAATATGTATTCTTCTTCCTAATCACTAGCAGAACATGTTCATGCTTTGTAGAAGAGTACACAAATGATTTCTTTGTATTACTAAAATAAACCCTCTGTAAGATTGTACTGAATCCTCTGTTTCAAATGCATTCTTTTCATTTAGAAAGTGAAATTCTTTATTTGTTTATAACAAAAGTATAAGGACATTGAGCTCTGCCAGGTAAAACTAAAATATAGCATTTAGTACTAAATGTACCAAACATATATTTCTCTGAATTTTCTATTTAGTTTTTTAAACAAAACATACAGTCCTGTGGAGAGTGGTATTTAAGGGGCTGACTTAGAGATTACAATAATTGAAATGATACACTCTGATTACACAGTGAGCTAAAATTAAAACTTTACTGGAATAAATTATGTCATATTAAAAGAATCTGAAAAACACCAGTGTCCAGGAAGATCCACACGTTGGCCAAAGGAAAGCAGCAATGTGTATGTCTACTGAACTTAAATAATTACAAGGGATTTAGGCATCAGTATACCAGCTTTGTAGTAGGCTAGTAGCATGCAAAGCCTGTAAAAAGGGTTGAGGCAATTTTTTATAACTGTAGCGTGTCAGATAAGAAGGTAACAGCATACAATTTCTTTTTAAAGTATTTTTTAAAATGCTTCCCTTTAAGAAGCATTTGTTTTACTTTAAGAAATGAATCCTGGCTCTGATAGGGTCCATGCCGAGACTCTGGTTTATAAATATATATGTCTGTTCCTAAATGTCAGATAATTGTCTGCTAATATAGGTGTTGGGAGAATGTGAGTCAGTCTAGCCAGAAGCCTGTCACCATCCTGCCAGAGCACACTCTGTAAGGGATTGTTGGTTAGGACTGCTCAGTGATTTGGCTGCTGGAAGCTGTGGACCCTTTTTGATGTAGTCACTGGCTCTGAGCCCTGGTCAGCTGTGTGAAGTGTGCTGCTGCCTTTCATCACTGCTCCCATTTTAGGTAGTGGCATTATATACCACTGAAACAAAAACAAAAACTTTTTTTTTTTTTAACTTTGGCTACCATGACTTTTATTGATTCAGGCAGCAAAAAGCTTATACACTGTGTATGCCTTCATTGTAATTTGCAGCCAGCCCACGCCATTCCTAGGTTCAGATTCCAACTTTCTCCAGCTGCATCCACTTTCAGCTGACAGCTCTTTTGAATGCTGCATCCCAAAGCCACCCCAGACATCAAAAGTGCAGTAGCCACCCACTGTTTAGAACATGTTTCTGAAAATTTCACACAACGTGTTGTTGTTATGCTGGCTTATCTTACATCAAAAGGGAACCTTTTCTTCATGAGGGGAATGATTATTCTACCCTTCTGATGTTCATTGTACTCCCTCAGAGTTGATTTTTCAATGTAACATGGAATATTTTTTTACTCAGCCCCTGAGGTTGTCCATTTGGAGGTAATCCTAGTTTGCACAGATGTCAAAGAGAATAGAGGCTCCTCTGACATACTCAGAAATAGAAACTATTTCTCAGTTTCAAGTTAGTCGTAAGAAACTTCAGATTTCTGGAAAAAAATATTTACTACAGAAAATTATTACTAAAAGTGACACCCTCCCTTTCATTAAAAAGGAAAAACCCCACATATCATTAACTTCTATCATTTTTGGCAGGCATGTTTCCTTACAAAACAATGTCTATTTTTCACAACAAAAAGGCAAAATATCAAAGGGATTTGCATTAAAAAATAACAATAGAATAGGATTTGAGCAACTTTAACGGACCACACGATTAAAAAAAGACAGTCTTAGCATATTTCCTCAATGGTGCCTCGCATAAATAAAATGCAGTCCTACTCTGATAGAGGGAAGTACAAAGCATCTGAGTGGTGTGCATTTTAGGAAGGTTTGAACCAAATTATTAAAGTCGTAAAGCGTTTCTATAACAAGATTATTGTTGTTGTAATGACTTTGTTTCTGACATTTGTGGTAGTGCTTTCAAAAATAAATATTTAGCTATAAAAAGGATTTTCAGTTTTAATTTATAGCAACTACTAAAAGTTTATATATACAGTGCTTACTGAGTGTTCTTCTGTGTTTTGTAAATGCAAGATGAATCTGGCAGAACCACAGTTATTTTAGATCTGATAGAATACAGCTCAGCTGATCTGTTTATTGAAGAAGGACTTTTGGTGTAAAATGGAGAAGACATGATCTTTTTTTGTTTATTTGGAAGAAAGCCAGTTCACTACTATTTTTTTTCTCAGTAGGTAAGATAGAAAACACATCAGTATACCAAAGTACTGTTCAACAGGCCGATAGACAAAATAAGAAGAAGATCTATCTGTTTTAGAGCAAATCAAGAAGCATTTGTCTGTCTAGATGGGAATTAGGCATTTAAATATCTTTTTCACATTTAGCTTCAGCAAGTGTATAAAAAACTTTCTCACTTTAGGTTCCACAGTCACAGTGAGGCCAAGTATCCATGGAGCCTGTCTAGAAGTCATTCTTCAACAAAAAATAATGGAGGTAATTTTCTATAAAGACGGGGCTGAAGTCAAGGATAAATACATAGAGTTTGACATATTAGCCCTATTTTCCCTAGGAATGTAGTGTTAGGGTTTTAAGCAAGGCTCTGAGGGTAAAAAAAGAGAAGTATTCAGTATTCAGCTCAGAAGGTAACTGTAGACTAGGTTGACAGTCTTAGGTTGCCTTTTTTATGACAGGATGATATGTGAGGTAGGAGAAAGCATCAGATTTTCTTCTTCCTTTCCCCAGCTCCATGGCAATATGATTTACACTCTAGATGTTATAGTACACACTTTTTTTTTGCAAATCTAACAATGTGAAGGTATCTGTTGGACTTCAAATGTGAGGTCTGACCCTATATTTCCTGAAAATGTTTGCAGAGATAATTTTAAGGTCATCCATGTTTTATGGATGCTCTACGTGGCAGTCCAGATATTTATCATGGACTTCCACTACCCCATGGCACACCAGGTGAGTAGAAGTGAAAGGCAGCATATTGACACACAGAAACCAGGATCTGTGAAGTTCAACTGGAAATCCTTACATTAGGCATGACTTTATTATTGCATCACTGTCTTTTGCAGTTTTGTCTAACTCATAAATAAAATGGGTCAATTCTAAGGACAAGTGATGCAGTATGACTCATGCCTATGTATCTAAACCCTTTTCCCCTGACTGAGGGTGGCCTGCTTTTTGCTGAATTTTAGGAACTGTCACTGGCTTAGGCTGTCTCCTGGGGCATTGCATGGCCACCCAGGGAAAAGAAAACAAACACAGTAGATGATTGCAGGCCAGTGGTTGAGCCTGTGTTCTGAAACTGTTTAGTTTAGCCATTGCCTTTATTCCCAAGCTTCTTTTTTCGGTATTGTTTTATGTCTGCTGGGTATTACATAATCTGGCACATTAATAAGGAGTGATATAGGTGCCTGAGTGCTGTAATTGCAGTGATCAAGGTCTGCGATTTGGATCTTAAAATATGTTTTTTGTTTCTTGCATATGTGATTATTATTTTAACATCATTATTTTAATATTGTAATTGGTATCCTCATTCATTGTAATTAGAATGAGACAGCACATTTAGACATTTGCTCATTAGCTGCTTATCCTGAGGTTACTCTATATCCATAGAAGAGGCTATTTTCTCAGCTCTAGCTCAGTTTCTACCTTTTAAAGTCAATGATGAATTCTCATTACTGCCATCATTCAGAGTGCTTCTCAGCTCAGGTACCTCATGTTCTGTTGCAAAGAGTGGGAGTGGTAGAATTGTTGGAGTGAAATGCAGGATGGAAAGTAATCACAAGCTGGCAATTTGGTTTCCTTGGGCAGAATTCCTTGTCCCTAGGAATGACTTTCTAATTGACTCTTCTTTCCAGCCACCAGTTCTTTCTGTTTGTTGCATGTGCCTTTGTAAAACCTCAGATTCTTCTTCATAAGTGTATCAAGATCTGCAGGTTTTGCAATAGTCTAGTGGGGAAAGTGCCTCAGTACCACTTGTTCTTGTTGTTAAGTTCTATGTACACATTCATCCAAGTTAAGATGTGCTTCCACAAGGTCCACAAAGTGCTTTGGGGCTCCTGTTCACTCATCGTGTTCAGCACTGTGGTGGATTCTCCCCAGGGACATCTTGAGGATACCAGGGCAGGGGCTTGTGTCGTTCTGACAGGATTGCTGGGGTTACCTCTCTGTGCTCCTTCGTGTGTGTGTATGCATGTGCATAAGAGAGAGGAGTATTTTGTGGGCAGATCCCTTCCTGCAATGTCCCTGGGAGCAGATGGAGCAGGGTGCTATTTAAATTCTTCCACCTGCTGCTGTTCCTCTGGGGTCCATTGTGCATGCTGGTCCCTCCCTGGGTGTCTTAGCAGCATGACCCTTCTTCCCACATGCATGTTCTTTCCTTCCAGTTTTCATCTGGTTCTTCATGCCAATCTACTCTCAGTAGCCTATAGCTAATATTTTTCAATCTTTTTTGTCTGGCAATTTCCTTCTCTACCTTCAGAGAAGGCAAGAAAACACCTACACAGATGGATTTAGCTGGGCTTTGGTGGACCTGTAACATCTGTGCTTTAACTAAGTACCAAGTACTTCCATCCCACTGGAAGTTAAGTCCCACAGTGTGTGGGTGAGAAACATATATAGCAGCTCTGACTGTTGTAGCTTATGTTGTGTATTAAATACATATGAAGTAAGAATTTGAGCATTTGGGAGCATTTGGGGCTGTAAGTTATTTTAGCTTGCATACACGGAGTGCATACCGTATTGGATTATTAGGAGCTTTTGGTTTCACTGGGATTTGCTGTGCAGAAAATACCCGTGTGTGGAGAACATACCAGAATAATCTGAATATTCATCCAAAGCATGATGTGTAAGCACAGAAGTGGAATAACAGACTTGAGTGTTTGAATTTCCCCAGTGTGTTTGTCATTGTGTCAGAACTGCATATTTTCCTTTTATTTGCTATTGAACTCTATTACAGCTCAGAAAGTATTTTGACAACATGCTTTCATACCTTGAGTTGACAGGTTATGCCATGATAAAACCTGGTTGTTAGAGTTACAATCTGTAATATAACTCAGTGGAAAATGATTCTTAGCCTGACAGTCTTTCCTGGATAGACCTGCCTTACAATACTGCAGTATTCTTCTCCCCATGTCAGACTAATACAGTTTTTGAATGTACTTTTATTTAAAATATTTGGCCCATTCTTCAGTTGCACAGAAAAAATATATGGATATTGTTTAATAATACTGCAATTAAATTTTTTTGTACCTTTTGTTGTCTTGCCGACAGTTATCTGCAAATTGCAAACCCAACTTTAAAATATTTGGTGCAGGCCTGAAAATTCTTTTTAGGTTGTCTGTTACAGTATGGTAATGTACTGATTGAAGAAATGATTGTTAATCTATTGCATGACTCAATGTGATGTAAATGGAGAAAGGATTGTCCTGTATGTTCTCCATTCTTGTACTTTACCTACAACAGATTTCTTTTGCTTCTTTGGAGAAAGTCATCTACCTCGTATTATCAATTGCTCCAGTAAGGAAGATGGTAACTCTTTGACTTGGTAGCTAGGTCTAAGGCAGTTTTAGAGTTTGAGACCAGGCAGAGAAATTAAAATATCTTTACACATTTGAGAATATTTCTGATAGAAACAGATAGCTCTTGGCATGTTATGCTCATTTTTTTTACTTTTAAGATTTGCCTTTGGATTGAAAAGAAAAGCAGGCTTGAAACCTATCCCTGCTATAAATAAAAAGTAATAAAATAATTATTTCATGAAAGAGTGGAAGAATTATGCTTCTCCATTTGTATTTAGATCCAATGTACCTCCATAGCATTTGGGGAAGGGATACAGGATAAGTCAGCCGTTACTCTGTTTTTATGAGAGGCACTGCAAAAAACTTCAAATGCCTATTTCGCTGCCCAAATTCTGAACTCGGATGTGACTGTGCATTAATTCTTGGGTATAGGGCACTGTTTTGTGCTAAGCTGTTCAGAGACAGATGAACTGTCCTTGGAATTACACTGGTTCCATTTGGTTCACGCCAGTGTCTCCTCTACAGAGAATGCCTCCCTTGGCAATTCAGATCCCCTTAGTTAGGGAGTAGTTGAGCCAAAAAAAAATCATGATCATCCTCAAGGGGGGTGAGTAGTGACTGTCCTCAGGATTCCTTCAGCCTTTCCCTGGCAGCCACACAGCAACTGCACAAAGTATTTTGTGAATGAATTGACTGTGTCAATTGGCTCTGTCCAACCATCTCAGCCTCATATGTAGGGTAGAGTATTTTTTTACACTTCAAATACTCCAGTGCGATTAGTGTGACTATAGCTCTTAGCCTAATTTGTCCAGCTAAACTACTGATTATGGGGCTATGTGTTATGGCAGAGTACAGTCAGTCTGAACACACTTGGAAATTGTGGAAGATTTGCATATAGGCAGGTGAATAGATGCTTTCCAGAACAGATCAGAAAATATTAGAAACCTCACCTCTTGTCCTGTGGAATGATCATTTTTTCATTGTTGTCATAGTGAGTCCATATTGGTAATAGCCTGTGACCATCAAGGATCACACCAAAAGAAAATTAAAATGCTTCCACAATAACTACTGTTTTAAGGAGAAAATTCCTGAGCACCTAGGTGTGAGATGTTCCTTTAGGTAAAGTCTTACAAATGAAACAATTATATCAAAAGATTACAAGAGAATATGTCATTAACAAAGAAAAACTATTCAGTCCAACAAACTGCATTCTGATATTTGCACAATAAGACAGCCAAACTGCTGTAACCAGAAATAGGCTTCAAAGGATATTTTCCCCTGGAGTGTTATCTGTGAAGTTCAGATCTTCAGAGGTGTAGAATTCCCACATCCCCAGACCCCGTCATGCAGCCTGCTTGATGCTGCTGCCCTCTGAGATGCTGAAGAACATAAAATTCAGTGTAGAATCCAGAGGCAGTCAGTGAGGCAGAAGTTCTGTCTTCCAGACATCTGTTAGCACTTCCACTTTAAACTCCTGGCTAGCAAACAGTTGTATCTTATAAATTGACTACATGACAGGGTTGAAGCCCAGCATATTCCTCTGTCCAGTTTAAAGTAGGATTTGTGCACAAACAGCTACTTTCATATGTACGTGCTTCCTCACTTGACTCCTCAGTACAATCTGTGCTCCCTCCATTACCATGCAGGAGCAGAGGAGGTTGACTTTTTTTTTTCTTGTATACTATGAGGACTCATGACTCATAAAGCTAAAACTTACATTCATCTAAAACTTACACTTTTTTTTTATAGATCAGGATTACACCATGCTGTAACTGGATACAGTTCAATGCATCAATATGTAAACAATAACTTTTCCTGAAAATCTTCTCTTTATATCCATGCAGCTTAGAGGTGCGTGAAAATACATTTCAAGTAGAGCTGATACGAATTTCTCTTAAAAAAGGATCCTGTGCAAACCTCAGGATCTCCCTTAGCAGGGGCTCTATAGCCTCCTTAGAGTAAGGTATTCCAGTACTTGATACATGTGTTTAGAAACTATTCTTTATATATCCCTTGCTGCAAATTAAAATGCTTACTTTGTATTCTGTCTCCAGTGATTAAAGAGACAACTTATTTTGGGTGTGTAAAAATTTATTCTGGGATGTTGTGGTTTAACTCCAGCCATCAGCAAAGCACCACCCAGCTGCTCTCTCGTCTCCCCCTGGTGGGAAGAGGGAGAGAATCAGAAAGGTAAAAGTGAGAAAACTCTTGAATTGAGATAGACAGTTTAGTAGAGAATGCAAAAACTGTGTCTGCAAGCAAAGCAAAACAAGGAATTAATTCACCCATTGCCATGAGCAGTGTTCAGCCATCCCCAGGATGGGAGCTTCATAATGGATGGAACCAAACCATTAGTTCAGCAGACAAATGCCATCACTCTGAATGTGTCTTCCCCCCTTCTCCCTTCTTCCTTCTTCCTCCAGCTTTTGCTGCTGAGCACAGCATCATATGGTATGAAATATTCTTTTGGCCAGTTGAGGTCAGCTGTCCTGGCTGTGTCCTGTTCCAGCCTCATGATCATCCCAGCTTCCTTGCTGCAGGTTAGAGTGAGACACCAAGAAGGCACTGACACCCAGAAATAGTTAAAAGAGTGGTGTGTTGTAAACTAGTTTGGTATCAAATCAGACATCACTGTGTGAGTTGCTAGACAAAGGATTGACTCCATCCAAGTCAGCCTCTGTAGGAGGTCTTCCAAAATCTATCTCCTTTGTCCACTGCCTGCTGAAACCATGTTTTCCAAAACTGGGGAAGGGTGCTACTGGAAAGGTATGACCAACACAAAATGAAGCAGAAGGATTAATTCCGATCATTGTTACCACCATAACTCTCATAAACAGGTTTGGTTACAATTTTTTGATATCTGCAGGGCTACTATTTAGAATTCTGTGGGGAATTGGCATGGAATAAATTGAAACTGAAATTTTAAAGGAGTAGATTCAACTCTTTCAGCATTGATAAATACTTGCCAACAGCTGAAGAATTATTATATTTGCTTTGTTGGTTTGGGATATTTTTGTTTGGGTTTTTTGTTGTTTTTGTGGGGGTTTTTGTTTTGTTTTTGTTGGGTATTTTGTTTGTTTGTTTTTTGGCAACAGTATTGTATTGTTAGTTCACTTGCCGTTTATAAATTTGGTCCTTCTCTGCAGTAGTTCTCTATGGCAAATTGTACCTCTCCTTTTGATTTCTTACAAATTATGGCACTTTTACCTAGTTTTGAATTTCCTTGTGCTGAATCTGGACCAATTATCAGAGTTATTTTGAATTCTGACCATGCTTTGCAAAGTCCTTATACTTCTCAATTTGATGTCGCTTGCTATTTATAAATGCACTTATTACTCCATCATGAAATTTGTTACCAAAAAGTTTGAGCAGGACTGAATGTACAGTGGAGTATCTTGATATTCCAAAGAAACTCCACTTTGAGAGTGGATTAGACTTTATTTTGTCAAATAGCTGTGCAGTCACCTCATGGGTATATTATGTCGAAACAATGTCTAAAGATTTACTAAAGTCCAGTTGTTTCATTGCTAATATTTGCTTTGTTCACTAAATCAGTTACTCTGATTTCTGTTCACTAAATCAGTTACTCTGTCAGAAGAAAATAAATACTTTTGTGTAATATGTTTTTGACAAACAAATGCTGGCAGTTTCTTCTTGTCTTCTTTTCCTCTAGTGCTCATAAACTGATTACAGTAATTTCACAATTATAAGCTGCACCTGATTATAAGCCGCACTTTCGTTTGCAGTGAGAATCCGAGTGCAACTTTCACAAGGTTGCCAATTAGTAACAGAATCGCGGCATCGCGGGGCTTACTGACTTGGCTCGGGGCTGGGCGGGCTCGGCTTGGCTCGGGGCTGCTGTGGGCTCACACTTCTGGGTTGGCAAATTTCTGAACTTCATCCATATATTGGCCACACCTGATTATAAGCCGCACTTCTGGGTTCGGACCAAAATTTTAGTCAAAATGGTGTGGCTTATAATTGTGAAATTACTCTAATTTCAAGATACTGGTGTAAGTAAATGCAAAATTACAAACTGACTTGAGATTATAATAAAAATAAAGCCAAGTGGCTTTCCGCCCCCAGAATGAATGTAATACAGGAAGATAAACATGCAAGATGAACATTTTATTTGATTTTCAGAGTTCAGTTCTTTTATTTCAAAATTCAGGATGGAAACATTAATACTGCAAAATGAAATTTCAGTCTATGGTAATGAAATTGAATTTAGTAATTTGATTAAATTAAATAATATTCGCCTAAGAGATTAAAAATTCCAGAGGTGCATGCATCTAACAGTTTTCTTTCAAAATTTAGCCTCCAATGCCAGAGCTCATGGGGAGAACATCATCATTTCAATGACTGAAATAAAATCACTTTTCTTTAGAAATCACCTTTAGAAATTTTTGGAGTTTCTCTATAAACCTGAAACCCCATTAAATCCTACTGTTCTCATTTGGTTTCTGTTAACTTTGGTCTATTATATCAGAATACAAAAACTCTGCAGAATATTGTTACAGAAAAAGTTAAATGTTTTTATTGGTGTCTGCATTGCTATTTCCTCTGCTGCTAAAAAACATCTTTGCTTTTCTCCCTAGACTGTTATCTTTTAAATTATTTTTTCCGCATTAGCTATTTTAATTATTTCACATGACAAATCAATGTCAAAGCCAATGAAAACAGTGCTATCTCATTCAAAATTAGAATTTGTACATTACATCCACTTTCAGTCTTGAAGGTTATTCCTCTCTGAATTGAATAGCATGTTCTTTGACTCATTCAGAATAAAGGTGATCACTTCAATGAAATCATGCTGTACTAATATTAATTGAAGTAGAAACTCAGATTGATATTCTTAGGTAAACATGAGATACGCATTGCAGTTACAAATACTTTTTGGGATGGAACTGGATGACGACTCCAAAGACTGCAGGAGATGAGAAACTAAGAACTGGCAAAAGGCAGGTGAATAAAAGCATCATGCTGCCAGCATGTATCCACTTAAAGCTCACTTTGACTGCATAGATAAAATTCTGCAGATGAACATTCCTTGTGTATACAGGGCCTTAATTAACAGGCTGAACTAAACTGTCTTGATTTGAAAAGATATTCAGAAAGCAGATGAATGTGCAATTGCATATTCTCATCTTGTTACCACCCTTTTACTTGTCCAAGTGCAAAATAATACAAAGAGTAGAGAGTATCTCCATAAGGTGTGATTTTATGCTATCTAACTGATCTACAGCTCCTGTGTGTTGAGCTCCACTGGTTTGCTGAATAAAGCAAACAGGATTTCCAAAACTAGAGACAAAGTTCATTTTGTGGGAAAAGCTTAATGCAAATTGCTAGTAATTAAATTGTTCAGATATGAAGCATTCTTTTTAACTTTCCCCTTCAAATGTCCTGTAAAAGCCTGCTTCTGGTTTGAAGTCTGCAGGGAACCAGCAAAACAGTCTGTACATTGAAAATGGAATATTATGGACATTATTAAAGCTTCTTAATTAAAGTCTCTAGAAACATTTTAAAACATGAGTCCTTCCATGCAGATGGTGTTTATTATTACTATCTCTTTTGTTCTTTCTCTTTTATTGTAAAATGTTTTCGCTCACATGTATCTTGCTTTAATTTAAAAATAATTTCTGTGAAAGAAATCTTTGGTCCTTTGTGTGGCCCATGTGATGTTGTTGGAATACTAATAAGAGTAGCACTTTTTTTCCTGACATATAGTTCTGCTATAATTAAATATGATGAAGGAAGACAGATTGTTAGTTTCCTGATCATAGATGTTCATTTTCCACAAAACGTTAAGCTCTGGAAGGAGTGACATGGGCAAATTTGAGGCAAAATGGATTCGTAGAGGAGCCTGTTCTAGAACTACATAGCTGTTGTAACCCATGACTTGTTTGGTAAAGTTTGTGAGGAATGTATCGATACATTTAAATAGAAGTCACTGCTCTATCAGCCTGAATCTGAGAGACAGCACTAGGTGTACACTGTTTTTTTCATAGGAAGTCTCCTGACTTCTATAAATAGACATGCTTCAGTTCTGATTGTTCTGTACTGAAATAACTGGCTAGAGGTTTAATTACTCTGAGTAGAAAACACAAGTAATGGCAGGCACCCAAGCTCTCCTGAACTATTCTGCTTCCTGGGCACTGGCTCAGAAGCACACCAGATCTGAGGGTACATTTTCCTTTCCTTCCCTTAGATACATTCATATTGATCACTCTGATGTATCCTAAAGGCAAATACACAGTGCAGCATATCCTCTGGAGTCAGGGATCAAATTCTTCCCAGGGCAGGATGTATCACAATAAACAAGGGAAGGAAATGAGCTGCTTCTGAGAAATGGAGTTCCCTCCAGCTCCTTTTCAATTTGCACACAACTAGGCATTGTGATTTATATGTAATTATAATGATTTATTCAAAGGTGTTTACTAGTCAGAAGCATAACATCTTGCTTATCTGATAATTACATAGCTGGTGAGGTCATTGAGTAGGTTGTTAGCACTGCCAAACTTTTGCACTAAAATGAGGTATTTGCTTGTACATTTCTTTAATGCTTTGTTTGTTTGCTATCTGTGACATTTTTATCTACCTGCAGGGGTTTTTTGTTATTTCTTTCACAAAGAAGCATGTAGCGAATCTGTCTTGCCTAAATTTCATATACCCTAATTACTTTTATACCATAATACTGGTTCTCATAATGTGAAATTGAAGAACTTGTTACAGTAATAAATGCAGTGTAACTGAAAATGGATCTCTTCAGCTTTGTCGCACTGCTTATGAACATAAAAAAGTGATAGTTACTTTCATAGTCCTGGATCCATTCTACACAATCAGTTCATTACTGTACTTAACATAAATTGAGTGTTAAATCTCCTTAAGTGGAATCTTTACCCTGCTTGACATTTGTAATCATGATTGGTATGGGAAAAAAATACATTCTGGAGAAAGAAAGAAACAAAATAAATAAAATAAATACCTCTGTGGGCCATCAGTGGGACCAAATTAAGAAAGTAACCTAATAAAATTAAGAAGGCATCACAGATGGATAGCACAAAATGGAATAAAATACATGTAATCTTCCCAACCTTGGGAAAAGGAACCAACCTGTCCCTGAAATAGCTATTCTGCAGGGAGCTTTGAGACCTGATTCTATACCCTTGGATGCTGTAGTGTTTCTCTGACTGCCCTTTCTGCTTGTAAGTTCATTATTACTGATTCTTCCTGTCAGTGAAATAATTTACCCTTTATTGAACATACTCATGCTGTCCTCAACAGATGTAATAATTCTGTTGTGAGCTGCCACCGTCTCTAACTGGTCCAGATAACAAAGGCTGTATACAGAGGAAAACAAATGACAGTGAGGAAGCTGTCCAAGGTTATTTGAAGCAATTTCTACACCACATCACATCCTGAGATATAAGCAAGTTCAAGACCTATTTGTATCTTTGGGTCAGCTTTGTCCCAGAAAGCATCACATTAACTCGGAAGCTAGCAATCTAATTCCCACTTGTCGACCAGTTCTAGGTCTGGCAGTCTGGTGTCTAATATTTAGGAATCCACTACACCAAAATAACACTGGATATGTGTTATGAGCATGCATGTTGAGAAAAAAAAAGAACAATTTAAAGCAGCATCATGTTACCAAACGTTTTAATTTCTGAATGTTAAACAGGTCAAACAGCAGGGTTTGGACATCAGTAGGCAGGAATAAAAGGGAATGTCCACTGTGAAACACCTAAATATAATTCCAAAGCTTGAATTGTGATAGCAAGTATGTCTTTTATCCTTCTGCCACCTGTAGCTGTTCATGTAATTAGCTCTCCAACAGTTTGCTGTTCTTCAGGACTTTGCTGTAAGTACTTTTTATGCAAATAAGAATTGCATGATATTTTCTTTCTCAAAGTGCTTCTTTTCTTTCCGGATAGGTGGTATGAACCCTTGGGATCTTTTCATATGCTTGTCTTCCAGAAAAAATGGTGATACTGGATGCTTTCAAACAGAAGATTTGCGTAATCTAGAGCTTTTCCAGAAGGTATGAGATTGTTGTGTTATCCTTCGTGGGAATGGAAGGACAGGCTAGCCCAGATTTTCAGCCCTCACTCATAAAAAGAGAAATATCAAATGTTTATTTTATTCTGCAGCAGCATGGTTTAGCAGAAATGAAGGTTTTTTTCATGTTTTCTATTTACTGAGAAATACTTCTCAGGTACCAACATTTCATTCTTGTTTATATCACACCCAGTTATCAAAAGCAATTTCTCATTTGAACATAGTATGTTAGTTTTTATGTTAGGTTGTAAGTATTTCAGTGTAAATGTTGAAAATTGTTACAACTCAGTGTCAAATTTCCCTTTTCTCTTCTTCAGCTTGAACTTTTGCATTCTTAGCCACCCTCAACCAGCATGTTTGGCTGCAAAAGTGTCTACAAGGGAAATTATTTAAGCAATTTTTCCTATTGGGGAAGAGAATTTAGAAATGGTGAGAAACAATTAGAAAATGCATGCAATATTTCAGATTGATAGTGTAGGCAGAAGATAGAGATGGATGAATTTAGACTTCATATCTTACATCACTACTGAGTTTCAGCTAATGTAATTTCTCCTTTGTAAACACAATTTAGGCACTTCTCCAAAGAGTGACAGTGCTCCTACAATCAATAATGTATAATCTGAACTAGGGCCTTCGAGGGAATTCTTTGCTCTGGCACTGCAACCTGCATTTTCGTTGTCCAAAGCATCAGTAATACCAATTATCTTGGTATTTTCAGGATTGCTTTTTGGTTTTTTTTCTCACTTGAGGTTGCTGTGGGCACAGTTTAGGTTACTTAGATATATAATTTCTATGTAAACACTCAACCTGTATGTGAAAGTGTATGAGTGATATAAACTGAAGTCTTTGATAAAATGTGACCAAGCTACACCTACAGTTTGTCTTGTATTTTAAGTAAAATAGCACAGATAATAATGACAAGACTCTAAATTAATGACTCCAGCTTGAGGGTCTGAGAGAATGGAGCTGCTTTTAGAAGGTGCCTCTGGTGGTACAATAAACCACTGGTGTCCACAGAAGTCAGAGCTTCAAGCACATACACTGGGATTCCCTGGGGCAGGATGCCATATCAAAGTGTGTGCAAAGTGAAACGTTCATGGCAGTTATAGTTTGCTAGAAATATACATGCTTTGAATATACTCGGATAGTAAAGCACCCAAGGCTTCTGCAAACTGCTTTTTTCTTATTCTGCCTATATTACCATATCTGAGCCTCTGATTCTGAGCAGTATAATAATCCTGGCAGCATGCTGCAACGTCCAGATGTGTCACACATGAATAACTGAGACCCAAGGTGATCAAAGGAATTGTCCAAGTTCTGTCAGGAAGTCTGCAGCAGAGCAGGGACTTAAACCAGATGGCCCATTTCTCTGGAAAACTTTAAATATTGAACTAACATGCTGCTGGCATGTCCATACCAAAGTGCAACAGTGTTTTGCTGCAGAGCCTGCCTGTGATTTAGCTACTTTAGGTTATTTCTGATCCCAGGCACAGCAATTTAAGAGGCATAGGATATTTCCATGCAGGGAGAGCCAGCGGTTGGTACCTGGACAGAGCAGTGAAGCCGCAGAGACTGAAAAGGAGACAAGGAATGGGTCAACACGCAGCAACCAGAGGGAGAAATATAGGCCTAAAATTTTGCATTGTTATGGACACAGAAGAAGAGTCCACGTCTTAACTTCATTATTGCAACATTACAGGAAGGGCAAAGTTATCATTTCCTCTTGACAATGATGGGACTTTTGCACATGAGGTGTCTCTGATAAATGAAATACAAACTCCTGGAAGGCATTTTCCATTGAAGAAAAAATAATGTTTTCCTGAATGAAATCATTAAAGCTTCTCTTTTTACCTACAGGTAAACCTGCTTCCAGAAATCCAGCATTTTCTTTGCAGAAAAGAGGGATTATGCCAGATAATAAAAGCCTTTTCAGGTAATCTGATTTATTTAAATCTGAATATGTGATGATGGTCTTTTAATAGTTGTCACAGGAGGTTTCTGAAATGAGACTGTCAAGCTTAAAATTCCATTTTATTTTTAGCCATGAATGCATAGAGGGAAAAAATGAAGGATTGATAATCCATTTTAAAAACTTAAATATAGATTACAATTATACAGTATCTTTCCAGGTAAAGATACTGCATTGTTCAGCTATTGCATATTGCTGAAATAATTTGACTGTGTCTTTGTTTTGGACTGTTTTGTGTTAATATAGTATTGGTATTTACACTTCTGTGCCCTGAGTTTGGTGTAATATGTTTGTTCAGCTTTACAAAAATGTTGTGGCATGGAGAAGGAGTAGGAGTCAGAGTTTGGTTCCCATCCAGACATAATTTACTGATAAAAAGCCTTTATTGTGTATTAAGATCATCAACCAGAAAAGTTTAAAGGTTATGGGCAAGTTTCCAAAGAGTTCTAATTTACCATGGGTAAAATTCATCTTTGAATAGAAACTGGAAAAAAACTGTTGTGCACTCTATTAGGTCTATTTAGGCTTCCCTCTCTTTCCCACTATTTAAAATATATATACTAAATTTAACAGACAGAAAGGATTCACTGCATCTCATTTAACCATTTAGAAGTTAGGTATCTTCTGAAAGCAGTATTCTAGTCTTCCATTTACGTCAGTGGAGAGAGACACATACCTACAAATGCTACTTCTTTTTATTTTAAAGTATGTATTTAAAATAGGTGTGTTGAATTAGTCTCTGCAGATACTTGCTACCCAGTTGTGTCTCACCTCTGCCTAGAGAAAATTGGTAGGCCTTGCTCATGTCGTAACAGATTGCATTTGAACAGCATTGGTTTGCCTTACCACTTGAAGAAAGGCCAGTTGCAGTGGTTTTATTATTTTACCAGCACAAAACCACAAACACAAGTGGCACTTACTACACACAGAGCTTTCTCTTTAAAATATGTGCATTTTCACTGCTGTCCATAAACATGGTATAAGCCATTTTGTATATGACTCTTCTATTTAGCTGTTCTGTGTTTTCTACTGTACTGGGTTTTCATGGCAAGCTTTTGGTAGTGAGGGGCCACAGGAGTGGCTTTTGTGGGAAGCTACCAGAAGCTTCCCTTACGTCCAGCAGAGCCAATGCCAGCCAGCTCCAAGATGGCTTTGCTGCTGGTCAAGGCTGAGCCCATTAACTGTGGCGGTAGCACCTCTGAGATAACATATTTAAGAAGTGAAATAAAACAATTGCACAACAGCACCTGGAGAGATTAGTGAAGAAGGAATGGGAGGAGGTGCTCCAGGCACTGGAGCAGAGATTCACCTGCAGCCTGTGGAGCGCCCAGGGCCAGGAGAGGGGGATGCCTGAAGGAAGCTGTGACTCTGTGGGAAGGCTCCTGGCAGGACCTGTGGAGAGAGGAGCCTGTGCTGGAGCAGTCTGTTCCTCAAGGACTGCACCTCATGGGAAGGACCCACACTGGAGCATTGCATGAACAACTGCAGCCTGTGGGAAGGACTCTCCTTGGGCTCTCTTTCTCCTATGAGGAAGAGACCCCATACTGGAATGTGAGGAGTCCTCCCACCAAGGAGAAAGGAGCAGCAGATGCAATGAGTGATGAACTGGCCGCAGCTCTCATTCCCTTCTCCCTGCATCACTGCAGGGAGGAGGAGGTAGTGACTCAGGAGTAAAACTGAACCTGGGAAGAAGGGAGGGATGGAGGGAAAGTATTTAAAATTTAGTTTTATTTCTTATTATCCTACTCTGGTTTGATTGGTAATAAATTCAATTAATACCCACACATTTTTTTGCCTATGATGGTAATTAATGAGTGATCTCTCCCTTTCCTGACTCATAAACATTTAATAACAGTTTCTCTTGCCTGTCCAACTGAGTGATAGAGAGGCTTTGGTGGACACCTGACACATAACCAAGGTCAACCTGCCACAACTTATCTTCAGAGAAGGGCCATTTGTAAGCATCTTATTCCTTATTCATATTTTTAGTTCTTTCCTGGCAAAGAGAAAAGACCTTGTGGCTGATGTTGAAATCCCATTGAAATCGAAGTAATACATGTGCTTTGCAGCAGGGATCTGAATCTTAATCCACACAGCAAAGGAGGATTATTCTAGCGCTGCGCTGAAGAACTCTCACACAGGAAAAGGCCCATCCCTCACTTTTCTGTTACCAAAAAGAAAGGTTTGAACCTAAATTAGTTGAAGCATTTTAAAATAAAAAAAAATTGTATCTCTTAAATCTAGGTATCTCCACATCAGCATGTTGCCTAGGGCTGAGATAGCTATTTCAACACAAGGTTCTCATGACACTTAAGATGCTATGGAGAGTCCAGCATGCCCAGTAGAATGGGCAGATTCAGCATAGGACCCATTTCCTTTATGGTCCAGCAGCTGGAGGTTCAGATGGATAGCCTGGCAATAGATGTCTATTTGTGGATACTGAATGCAGCACTTGGTATTTAGAGTAAGCAAGCCTGAAAGAGCATTTATTTTCAGCATAATTCAGGATTTGATGAATTGCTCCACACTGACTGTGTAGACTACACTGATGTACACTGACAGGAATGGGAACTTAGACTGTGATACACAGTGGGGTCATCTCTGTATAGACCAGACCTCAGAGCTTCAACCCATAAATTAATCCTATTCAGTATCATTGGATATGTGACATGTAATTTAGAATGAGTGGAAATCATCCATAAAAGGTGAAATTAGAATCAGAAGGGTAAATTATTTGATTTTAGATTCAGTGGACAAAAAGGCATAAGTTAGAGCAAACTAGTCTAGAGGTGAGACTTAGATACTCCCCCTTCCATTCATCTGATAAAGTCAGCTCTTTCCACTTCTTTCTTGCTTGCATTCTCCAACAGATCTCTCTTTCCAACAACAGCAGAGGTGCCAATTAGCAGGATTTGTTTGATCCTAATTTAAAAATTATTCATAGAAAGAACAGTTCTCATCAGTATATCCTCCACAGAACAGTTTGTTTCCTCTCAAATCAGTTATGTACTTTCACTCTTGTGTGCTTGAGTCAACAGGGTTTCTCTGCAATTCCTGTTAAAGAGGATCAGTTGATTTGTTATTACTGTCATTTAGTCAGCCTTCAAGGAGCCAAGCAATTTCCTGTAAAAGGGAAAACACAAAGAATTATGTTCTCTAATTAAAGACATAGTAAGTTGTAGAAAGAAACACCAGGCAGCAAGGCTGAGAAAATGGGATTACTGGATTTACTGTGGCTGTGACAGTGTTGATGTTGATAAGCTGTGGTGAAATGGTTTGGGGTTTTTTTAATGTTATTTTATTTCTTGTTGTGCAACTCTTAAACTGCTAGGCTTTGTATTTAAGACAGCACGCCCATTCTCATAACCCTGTTGTATAGGAAAGGAAATGATTTATACAAAATATTAGGCTAGTGCTTGTTTTTGGAAAATGTTTTTGTTGGTCTAATATTTCTTATTGCTCCTCTCTCTGTGGGGCAGGGAGAAATAATACACATACCAGTGATGACTGCTTTTTAGGAAAGAAGCTGGGAAGAGAAAAAAGTTAGGAAAAATCAGTCTGGAAGAAGACTAGAGGAGCAAAAATGTTAAAAATACATGCTGTGTGTGGATAAATTGGATTAAATTAGATTACCATTGAAGACAGGGCTGCTGGAAGATGGGCATGTATGGGTTTTGTGGCAATGGATTTGTGAAGAGGCATAAGAATAGTAATAAAGCTTAGAATTCAACATGGAAGACTACTTGCTGCACAGTCTGAGAGGATTATTTGAAGTTCTGCTTTTGCAGGGCAGTTGACCCAGATTTTACTCAAGTGCTTGGTGTCTTACTGTGTGGGACTTGGACCTTGAGAAGGTTCTGATATAGCTAACGGATAAGCAAGGAAGGCTCCTGGAATTTATTGCTGCAGTAGTTGTAGTGATCTGGAAATTAAATCTTCCTGCAAATGACCTGGACCTGGAAGCTCTCTGAGGTTGAAGAATGACTGTCAAAGAGATTTCAGGTGTTCATACCTGGTAACCCACCATATGTGGGCTTAGAACTGGGCTTGGCTGCCTCCTGGAGCTACTCCCAGCCAAGAGATGGAGAAGACTAAAGTCTACCATGTGAGCAGAATTGCCCAGGTTTGGTATAGGGCACATCCTGATGCATGCACAGCAAATACTGTATTTGACAGGTTTTGCCTGAGAAAGTAGTGGAACTGCTTATAGCATTGCTTCCCTAATTTTCCTGTTCTGTAAGAAATCCAAATTAGTCTGTCTTTCCATGTAAGCATATGCCTCATTTCATCACTTCTGGTGCCCAGCCCATGCCATGTATAGCTGTTTTCTCTACTCATGCAAATAATTGATCCTTTTTTGAAGTAGTACTTTTGTCATATACTTCCTTCTGTGTTTCTGTTTATTAGTGTCACTAGTGCAGAGACTTCATGAGTGTCTGCCAGCCTTGTGCACTCCCATGATCTCCTGCTGGGCTGGCCAGTAGCGTTAATCGCACAGAAGGTCTTGGGATAGGCATGAGCCTAATGAAATTGTATGGAAGGGAGAGCCAAGACAGTCCAGCTGTGTGACTCTACTCCCTCTTTGTGATATGTTTATGGTCTGGTGCTAACCCTGTGCTAGCTTTCTTCTCCTGCTGCCTGTCCACAGTGTCCTTGGATTACTCTGGAGTCAACATGAAGGTTGTGACCTGAGGGTAGAAAGCAAGGCACAGTAGAACCACCTGTGGAAGAGAGAAGTTATAGATCAAATTCATTTTCTGTTGTAACAATTCAATATCTCTGAGACAGGAACCTATTTTTTTATAGAGACATGCATTTCTTTTGGCAGCTGGCCCTAATAAATATTTGTACACCAGTTTTGATCAGGTTTGTGACTATTCCCTTTGTGCTACTGAAGTTAATAAGAGCCTCAAGAGTGGCCAATAAAATCAGCATCTGATTTTTTACACTTAATTTGATAATAAACTATGTGGGGCAGGAATTTTTTGTTGGTTTTACAGCAGTGTCAAATCTCAGCTAGGTAAGAAGAGCAACTAACAGCAAATAATAGTTTGAAAAGAAGTAAAATGGCTGAATTAGTTAATTAATTGACCTATACTCTTCTGTATTCTGCCCTGTCACTAGTACAGAATTGTGGCTAATGATGCACAGTCAGTCAGCATTTTCACCGGGTTGCTTTTTCCAAAGTTTTATAACTTATCTGTGTAATTAAGTTCTAGTATGAAGAGTGCACACAGAAGAAGCAGCCTTTCTGAAAAATATTGGAAAAACAATTGGAAAAAACCTCTAACTCTTAGGATAGTTTAGGAATAAAGACACAAACACTATATTAATACTGTAAGTACTGTTTTTCATGCACCTGCCATAACAGAGAGGCAAAAAACATGGTAAGTGATTAATCTAAACTGAAGCTGTATTTGTTGATGTTTCTAAAGGAAAAAATAAACAGCATCATACAAAATGTAGCACTGTCATAATTTTATCTTTTTAACTCTTAAACTTCACAATGAATTTCAGTTCATTTCAACCCACAGTTTAAACTACAGTAATTTCACGATTACAAACCGCACGGACTATAAGCCGCATCTCCGGGTCTTGGCAAACATTTCATTCTTTGTCCATAAATAAGCCGCACCTGAGTATAAGCCACTCTGTCGTTCACAGCGAGGACCCACGTGCAACAAAGTTGCCAAATAGTAACAGAATCACGGCAGGGCGGGGTTTAGTGGCTCGGCTAAGGCTGTGCAGGCTCGGCCCGCTTGGGGCTGCTGATGGGGCCAGGTGGCCCAGCTCGGTGGGGCCACTCAGTAGGGCCGCTCGGGGCCGGCCGCCGCTGCCGCTGGGCTCACTCACCCCGGCCCGGCGCTGCCCTGTGGTGGCAGGTGGGGCACGGAGCCTGCCGGCACCCACGGCGGCAGCGGCAGGCGGGGGCAGGAGCCCCCTGCTTACCCCACTGGCCACGCCCCACTACCTCCCTCCCCACCCTGCGCTGCCGGCACTGAGCTGGCCCCACCCACCGTGCAACACAGTAACCAATTTGTAACAATCGTGAAATCCTGGGTTTTACTGGCAGGTGCTCGACTCGGCACCCTGGCTGGCACTTCCGGGGTTGTAAATGTCAGAAAATTATTCGCATATTAGCGGCTCCTGAGTGTAAGCCGCATTTCCGGGGTGGGAACAAAATTTTAGTCAAAATGGTGCGGCTTGTAATCGTGAAATTACTGTAATTTACCTTTAGATCTGTTTTTTATAAATTGTTTGTTTTTAGTACTAAACCTATGTAGGATAGTTTAAACTTCCAGAAATGACAAGTAGTTTGACATTTCTTAATTCTAAATATCCAGAGTGTGTTGCTTTGAGATTAAGTGTATTACAGAGGGTGGGATCACTGCATTTTTTAATGTGGAAAGCTTTTAAGGGCAGCTAAATCAGAAGTCAGGGGTGGGCAGGATATCAGACTTCCATCAATGTTGACATTACAAATAAAACTCGTAACATATATCAAGTCCATCACATATTACATTTCAAGCAAGAAACCATATTCCAGTGAATCAATGCAAATTTTTCCAGGACTTCACTGGGGGCCAGGATTGCCCCTAGTGTTTCTAGTTTGCTTTAAATATTCATTATCTGTTTTGAGTTTCACAGCCACGCTTTTCTAAATACATAGGTCATAAAATGAGTGCTAAAGGATCTTTCTCTTTCTTTAGCAACCTCAGGGCATAATGTGTAAGCCATAGTACATTAGTAGTCTTTGTTTCAATCTTTTCATCCAAAAATCAAATGGCTAACAGGAGGTGATTGAATGGGATAGATCTGCTTTCTGTGACAAGTCTCAGGGCATATAGTGGCAGTAGTTCAAGTGAAATCATCTATCCTCCATAATCAACACTGAAAAATGGAAAAAAAATTGCATTTTCAATGCTAATTGATTTCACAGTTATGCAGCTTAGAGCAGGTTGCTGTACCTGATTGAGCCAAAGGTTACTAGGCTTTATTATGACCAAAATTCCTTGTCCTGGAGGACTCAGAAGTCTACCTAAGAATCTGTGAATGCTTTTTAGGCATCTCCTAATGTGGATCAATATTTGCAGCTGTGAAACCCACCTTTCCAACCTATGGAGGCTGAAAAATTGCCCAGCTGTAAATTCTAGAAGAGGACCAGGTTGTAGCAATGCAGCTTGCCTGGTCTGTATCACAGATAAGCTCTTTGTGCTCCAGCAGCCCACACTAGTAAGGAAAATGGATGATCCCAGAACAGAATGCAATATGGAGTTCTTCTGACTCACTGAGGTGCCCTGTTGGAATGCAAACCTGCAAGGCTGACAGAGAGGGCCTGTAGTTCAATATTTCCTGACTATTGTACTGTAGAAACTGCTGGTGACAAATGACAATGACATGAAGTGCCATTCTCTTTTTTTTTTTTTTTTTTAATGTCAGAGAATTGAGGCTCCTGCTGGAAACAGACTACCACTATGAAAATCTAGGAAGACATTCATAAGGCTTCTGTGCAGATGGAAAGGCTGCTGTACAGTTTCAGCATCAATGTACTTTAAGGTTCTAAAGCATTGTTTTTTCTGCTAAAAAGAAAACCAATTAGATAAATACCTTGCAAGTACAAATGTGCTGGGTTTACAATTTCCTTTCATGAAAGAAATCAACAATGTGTTGGCTCAGAAAAAAGCAGAGCACATGCTACATTCCATTCAATCTCTACCTTTTTGCTCCCTTAAATAACCAGGAGCTCCCAAGGTGACTCAATTGCTCTTGAAGTGTTTGTGACAGATTTGACAGTTGATGGGCACTTGAGAAATAAAATGACCTTTTTCTCACAAATAATAGTCTTAATTGTTCGTTGCTCCATGTTTGAAGTGTGTAAAATATGCAATATTTTTTATGTAATATAAAAAGTCTATTTGATCTTGCTCAATGTAAGAAATTAACTAAAAAACTGATATGGGTTTTTTTTCAATGGCACCATTCCAGAGATGTCAGCATCAGAAAACTTCTTCAAGCTTTGTGTTTTTTTCAAATTGAATGCAGGTATCCAGCCATAGGTCTTTTGCTTTACACTGGAGCATCAAAAATGGCAGCAGCAAAAAGTACTTGTGGCAAAGCCTGAAGCTGCTCTTCAGGAAAAACAGCACTTTATGTAACATCTCCTTTACTGCATAGCCACTGTAAAAGGAAAAATTATCTTCTTTTGTCTGTTTTTTTTCCTTTGATCTTTGGAGTCTGCTATAAAAATTACTATTTACAAATTGCAAATGATATGATTTGGAATTTTGAAAGAGGTAATGTATCTGGAAACAGTATTAGGGTGGTGGAACTCTTTCTAACTTGGTTTCTCAAGCTGTCTGACACATCAATTGCTGAGCCTGCTTCACCTCTTCCACTAAAAAATGTTGATGTTGTTTATATACTTCAAGAGGACTGCTTAATTAACAACAGCTTGTAAAGTGATTTCAAGATGGAAAAACATGGCAATTACTGCAAACAGTAAAGGCACTGCAGGCTAATTTTCATTGATGATAAAGTTGATTAACAAATACATAGCACTAATAAACACTGTTACTGCTTTTGAGTGCAGGAGCAGGTGAAGAGTTGCCATGAGAACTGATGCAGCTGAGTGTGCTCAGTTCAACACTTCTGATGTCTCTTTATTATTATGATAATTGTGTTCATTGATTACTAGGAGTAGATTTACCAAAGTGAGGAACTCTCACTCCCTCTTCACTCTGCCTGATCGTGTACATGCTCTGTATCATCTCAAAGGAGTAAGCACCTAGTGACAGTCTCACTTCTTCTTAGAGCCCCCTTATGATGGGCTGTCTCCCAGGGGGATGCCAACACAAAACCAATAAAGGGGTGTAAGGCACCATACAAATTGAATGCTTTATAGAAGAGGCATAATTTATGAGCATTGCCCTTTTTTAGTTTTCAATGCTAATCATCAGCACCCTGAAATTTGTTTAACCTTCTCTTCTTTAAGACCTGGCAGATGAGTTGGTTGGTTGGTTGGTTGGTTGGTTGGTTGGTTGGTTGGTTGATTGATTGGTTGGTTGGGGTGAGGGGGATGTGGGTGGTTTTGGGTTGATTTGTTGTTTTGTTTTTTGTTTTTTTTTAAGTTGAGGCATTTTGCAATGACTTAGGGTAATATTAAGGATCTTCTACCCTGTAGTTTGAGAATTCCAGCACAGTTGTGTTTTTCATCTGTGCCTACCCATTTGTTTTACTTTGTTATATCCAGCTCCAAGAAATGGTCTACTGGGTAGTAACAAATGAATTAATGTCAAAGTAATCTTTTTTCTTTCCCTGAAACAGCTAAAATTCTCATTTAAGAGGGATAAATACAGGTACACAAACCTCATCTCATTATTTTTAAACTCTGTCTTGTGAGTTGTTACTTATTCCTTTAACAACACAATTAGAAACATGTTTTTAAAAGGAAAAGACACATTGCTTTCTCTTGTGTAATGATCTGTATAGCCCTTCTCTGCCACGGTTACTATTTTCAGTAAAATGTTTACTTTCTTTTAAGTAGCTAAAGTGATGCATAGGAGTAGTTACATGGGATCATTACTAATTACCATGGTGAAATGACATTGTCTATCCGCAGGGTAGAAATTACCATAGTAAAATGCCTTTACGTCTTTACATGAAGTCAGATATGGAAAAAAATACAACTGGATTTTAAAGATCTGGTTCCTGTGTGTGTTCAGAAGCAAATTTGCTAAAGAAATTATTTATTGGGAGTTTACTGTTCTCCTCCTGTTGTCACTACACAGTCAAGTAAGTACAGGAGTCTGCTTTTGTCACTGTACCATCAAAAACCAGGTAGTCACTTGCAAAGTTCAAATCAGTTATAATGCATAACACAACAGAAAGATGTCAGTGTGAATATAATTTGAGCATGACATATTCTATTAAATAACTGCCTGGTTTTGATTATTAGAGCCTTTAATGCTGATAAATGGTGCATGTAAGGCAGAGGACCAGATTAATTCTAGATCCCAGTTGAGACTAGAAGGTTGAGCCGAGCTGATCTGATGAAAGCTAATAAATACAGACAATCACAATGTTATTTTAATAGGCTTTCTGGGAAAATGAATAGTTTTTTTACTTTAAATGTCTGTTTACAGCTCATCATTGGGAAAACAGCTTCAGTTTTATTTTTCATTTCATGTACCAAAGTTGAGAGTGCATGCTTTAGAAAAGAAGCTCTACAAATAAATTCATAACATAGCACAATGCAGTATATCATTAAAAAGAAAAGTAATAAGGTTTGGGAATATTTTGAACAGTTTGATTTTTCCTGACCATTACTTAAAAATTGAAATGTGAGGTGTGTTAGAGTTAATGAAAACTACCCTGCATAAAATAATGACACAATGAAAGGGCTTTGTGCCTTTTTTATCAAGCACAGTAAAAGCAGAAAATATATGCCACCCCTTGACTGATCTCATATCACAACATTTTGATTACTATTAACAGTACATACCTCAATAAGCTTGAGAACTGCTTATTGCAATAAGCATCTGTCCTGCTCCCACTGTGTTTGGTGGCAGAACTAAGACTCCCATAGGCTTCAGTACCTGCAAATTATAGCCTTAATGGTGAACACAGAAACTAGGATATGTGCTTATTTATTGAGCTATGTTATTACAGTAACAAAGTCCCTTGGTTCTTAGTCAAAGAAATTTCTTATTCCCATTAACTGTAATTAGTCCTCCATGAGAAACTAAGTTTTGGTATTCTATATTTGGAAATTAAGGATTTCAATTTTTTTTTTTAGAAGGAAAAAGAGGATGTTTTTGTATGCAGTATTGCTGCACTCACCTCAAAAGTGGGAATTGCAGCTAAACCTTTCAGCTTGCAGCTGGAAGGGGGTGCTTGGTGGGGCTGAAACTCTCTGCTAGCAGATTTGTCTCAGCATTTGTTATTTTACATTTTCGTCAGATGTTGGTAGCTCCTCTCTGTCTATGGTGTTTTATACATTTGATCCTTAGCAGCCGGAGTCCACCTCTGCTTTCAATGATCTGCTGACTTCCTTTCTCATCCCCTTGGTACTTTTTCAGACCTGCAGCTCCCACTTGTCACCCCAGACTGTTCTGGTCAGCCTGGACTGTCAAGGGCCAGCACCACAAGAAATGTGTCCCAGGGCAGCACAGCCACTGAGCAGGCACGTGCCTCCCATCTGCAGCACTGGTGGAAGCAGAGCATGAGCACAAAGCTGTAAGTTAATGATAACCCACCCTCAGAAACTGCCGGTGCTTCAGCACACAATTATTTGGGAGTCAAGGATGCAGAATGCAGTAAAAGAGGAGAGCACAGCAGATGGAGCACTTGGATGTATTGCATCTCACAGTTGCAGAATGTTTATTTGTGTATTAGCCAAGTTTGCACATGTTTTGGCTATAATGTGCAAGTCTTTATGTTGAGGCATTGAAGCATCTCGACAGATAAATGCAGACCCAGAGACACCCCTGAATCTTTAGGCCTCATGGTGGCTGAGCTGTTTCCTGCTCCTGTCCCTGCTTTGCCCCTGCCACAGACACACATATGTATGTAGTCCTTTGAACAGGCATCCTCCTCCCTTTAGGTGAAGAACCAAGAAGTATTTGATAATTTGTCTGTTACCAAGTCCTGTTTCCTACATCACACTATTTCACAAATTTTATGTTCTGAGGACCTGCTATTCTGCAAAGGGGAGAAAAAGTTCTCTCTAAGATAGATGTTATTAGACCTACCTAACAGATAGCAAAATTGAGGTGGAAAGGCCACATATTGCCACATATTGCACAGAAATTGAAGAAGAGTCCTTTGTCTTTTACCAGTAATCAGTCTTAGAGATCCATAATTTCTATAGTCATCTTCCCATTAAATTTTCTATTAGGTAAACTGATACTCAGAGATTTTAACAGACAGATGAGTAACGCCATTGTGAATATGCACAAGTATAGCTCACATTTCCCCAAGTAATGCGCTTTTAAATAACAGATTTTTTCTTGGGTTGGGTTTGCTTTTTATTTCTGTTCTGTTTCTATGGTTGACTCTCTTTGTGTGTACTATGGGTGCTATAGCCTAGATTTTAGAGAGTTGTGTCACTTCTTAAACAAAGTTGTTCGCAGAATTCTTAGGTTTAACTGATTTATTATGGGTTGTTTCTAGGTATCCTAGTCTTTCATAATATTTGAAGTGATTGTATATGGCTTTCATTAGGGGAAGTATGCAGCACCACATGTTTCTGACCCTTTATTACAGAAGAAAGTGCTAACAAAAGTGCAGCCTTTCCATAGGGTTGGGTGGGGGTGTTCATCTGAATTCACTACAAATCAGCATTAAATCGCATTAAATAAACCTTGACTATGCATTTCTGTTATTTAAGATGTTTGGATTTCTTCAATGTTTAATTTGATCTTAATTTAGTTTTTCACTCTGTTACAAAACTCAGGTTTTGTAACACTTAATTGTTCTAACCATGCAGTTACCCATATGTACCCATACTCTCAAACATCACTCCCTCCAAATATAGTTGATTCATGTATTTGGAAACTAAGAGTTAAAAATACTGAAATCAGTAAAATTACTTCATGTAAAGCTTTGTTCCAGTCTACTTGATTTAATCTGTGTTGCTTAACTTGGGGGGAAAAGGGCTAATTTCCTATTCCCACTAATGTCACTATTTCACTACTTTCTTATAGCTCATTTGCAAAATAACTGTATTAATGCTACATATTTTTACTACTTTCCAGGAATCATGTATCAACCATATCAGACAAGGACATCCTTAAAGCTCAAGACCTTTCTGTGATCATCAAAGCATATGTGCTTGTGACATCCTTAACACCTCTGCGGGCATTCATTCACTCAACTGCCACTGTCTGGCATCCACCCAAGAAGAAACATTTTACCCTAAAGGTAAAACATCTAATTTCCTCAGTTTTCCATCTTTCAGGCAAAGTACCCAGACAGAAAGCTAGAGAATATCTTTCTTCTCTTTTACTGCTTTGTTATTAGCAGTCCAGAGCTTACAGTGAATATTCTTCTAATGCACTGTTTTAATTTCTCAGAATGAGTGGGGTTTGCTTCATGAAGCAGGAAAGCATTGCCCTGTGCACTGGGGGCCTGGGATTTGCATGTCTCCAAGCCCATTTTTATTGATGACATTTGACAGCAATTGCAAGATCAGAGTTTTCTCTAAAGCACAGCATTGTGAGTGCTGCCAAAGAATAGCAGCTTTTGCTGGGATATTGACAGTGTTGTGAAAAGGGAAAGTAAATATTTAAATCAGTTTGTTTAGATTTCTCTTTTAGGTGCATTAAAACAGACTAGAAGAGGGTCAGGACACTTCTAAATAAGGGGAAGGCAGTATACCATGGGTAGGGTAGTTCCCCCATGGTCTCAATTTTATGAAGAAGGATGTTCCATATGTGCCTTAGATTAATTCTGGACATCTCCAAGTGCATGGAGATACCCCTCCCTCTCCACATCTTGCTTGCTTAGCAATCCCATGGATTTGCAAATCCGCTTTCCCATTCCTTTCTTCTTCTAGCAGGGGACTGTGCTTGTAACACATCAGCTCTTTGTGGAGAAGCTACAGTTGTGTCACTGCTACTTCCCTTTTGAAGAATTAAGGTCACAATGTGACAGTGATTTCTTGAGGTCACATAGATCAGCTCCTGCAGCAGCTGTTAAAGGATGGGTGTGCTTTGCCCATGTAGCCCTCTTGGGGTAGGAGTGGGTCACAACTTTGGATCAGTCTCTGTTGTGGTATCACTGTCAGGACTGTTGATGATATCAACCATTTGGAAAGTGCTACAATTTTAGCTCTTGCCAAGTGGAGCGCCTAGTTTATGCTCATTATCTAATTCTAGTCATTGGAGAAACAGACACCTCTAGAGAACAAATTATCCCACTAAATTTAAACACCAGTTTTGGCATGAGTTTCCTGGTGAAAGTGTTTGCTTCCTTTTATTGGCTATGACATTCTTAGAGGACATGCCAAATTCTGCATTGCCAAAATTAGTGAGCTGAATCTACTTTTTTCTTCCCCCCACTTAAGCTATGGAAGCCCAGGGAGATGTATTACTTTGCCATGTATTTTTCTCCATTTACATTTATGAAGAGTAATGGTCACTTGCTTTCAAACCCTGGAATTCAGTTTTGCTTTATGTTTATTAAAATAGCACAATATCCAGCAGCAATACTGTTGCAGCTGAAGTAGGGACTACTTTGAAGGCTAGTAGTCATTAGTAATTGTGATATGGCTCTGAAAAACAATTCCCACTGAGGGAAGTCTGCTGAACAGGGTGCCAACCACCATTTACAGAGTACTTTGGCAGCTGAAGAAGCAATAAAAGTGATAGATGGAAATAGCAGTGCATCTACAGTAGTTCCAATCTGTTTACTGCTGTTGTGACACTATGCCTTCCGTAGCTTCAGACAAACTCATCAAAATTGTGAAAAATACACAAAAGATAGGCCCTGTTTGTGAAAGAAAGCACATCTGTAGTGATGTAGATATTGAAATGCAAATAAACAAAATGATGGAAAATGGAGTGTGTAAGGCTGTCTCTCAGCACAGTGTGCCCTGTAAAGAAGGGGGCAGGGAGCTTTCAGGAGAAGGGGTGCACTGGGAATTCATAGTGGCTGGAAAACACTGCTGGGAAAATCATACAGAGGGTCTGTGCTTGATGCAGGGGGAACAGGCAGGTCACCTATCAGAAAATACTTGGGTGAAGGTATGAATTTAGCCATTGATATCCTTTGTTAAGAGATTTTGTCAAGTTTCTCATAAGCTTCATGGAGCCCTCCATCACTTGCCAGCGTGACTTAAAATGCCAGGAGAGTCATCTCTCCCAAGTACCCAGTGGAGCAATGCATGCTTGTACCAGCCAAGGAGTCTGGTCCAGAAAGCTCCTAAGCTTCAGGTTTCTGCCAGTTCTATTGTGTAGGATGGAAATTGCCACGTTTTGAAGCTTCAACCTGTCAATAGTCTATACAGACAGAATTTCCAAGTCCTGTTTTTCCACTGATTGACAGAATACCTATCAGGAACTCAACATGCCTAGGGAGGAGACTTTGGTCCTGAAAAATTTGCCAGTGTTTTCCCACAACTGACTGAATTTTGTTTTTTATTTTTTTAATGTAGAGATGACAATAATTTAGATTATCTACTTTCAATAATGTTATACCATAACTTAGAGACCTCCTCAGTTTGTATAGACCTCTGGTCAGGAACTATTTTCTCATACCAGTATAATTACAACATTTTTAATGAGAAATTCATTGTGATTAACTTAGTTTTGCTATCACAAACTCAGTATGTTAAGTATCTTTAAAATTTAATTTCCCGTGTACAACAATGCCTTATGTTTGCTAGGAGTTACTGGAATGTGGGATATTTGAAAGAGAGATATTTTTTTTAAAAGAAACTGGAGATGGGGTAGCTATATGATTGCGAGTAACTGTGTAAAGAAAAAACAGGAGTTTTATTAAATAATACTGCGTTCCTCACTGCCTTTTTGTTAGTAAATGATTGTAAATTATTTTTGTAATGCATATTTTCTTTTTATAATCATAGTGGCATGGCATCAGAATGATTCCTTGAATAAGCATTGGTCAAATGGCAGTTCAGGAAGAGTTCAAGTGTGTTTTGCTCACCAGCTGCCAGGTTTTCTCTGGATTATACATATTTTAGTATTTCATTTCAGAAAGCAAAAGAAGGTGAATCCTGAGTTGGCATGAGGATTTTGTGTGCAGTCAAGGGGTAACAAAAGTGCAGCTCCAGATTTGGGCCCAGCATGGGAAGATGCAAGACATGCAGGGGAGAGAATGGCTTTCTGCCACACAGATGTTTAGATATGAGGCTTGTGTAATAGCCCTGTTTCTTTGAGGAGAGCTGGAAACCACTTATTTATACCATCTGTGTGTTGAAAAATTTTTAATGAAAAAGAAGCTTTTGATTTTGCATAATGTACCAATTAAGGGAAGGGTCTCTGTCAATGTATGCAAAAATCCCTTTTGTGTTAATCGACATTATGTATGTGTATTGAGAAGAATGCTGACCCCTGAATAATTATCTCTTTTATAGCAGCCAGTGTGCAAACCAGTAATTTATGATTAATTATTTCAAGGCTTAACACACTGCAAACAGCTTCCTTTGCCCTGCCATTAACCTTTCCCAACCTGATCCCAGTGCTTTATGAAGGGATGTACTTTTGTAGACAGAAGTACCACATCCTGCATCATCAGGGAAGGCTCTTCTGTGCTGTCAGCAGCTTCCTGTGGCTCCTGCTATGGCTCATCATCCTTTTACTCATCCAAAATAGACAGTTGCCTCCTGGACTTGAATTCCTTGACTGGTGTTTTTGCATAACCCTTGATGCACTCAGATGAAACTCTGCTCTTAAGTAATTTTCCAGTTGTGAAGTGCCTTAAGTATAATTTATTAAAGCAGTTTGCTGTTGAGCTTGCTGTGGTGTGAATCACTGTAACTGTCACTGAAACTCTCTGTGTATTAAGCACTTGGAAACTTGAATATAGATTTTGTTTTCTTTCTACTTAACATACATGCAAGTAAAATTGGACCCTCACCTTTACAGAAAATCTGTCTTTTAATATGATGTGGCGGTCTGGTTTAGAGTCGAGCCTGGTGGAAATTAAGTTGCAGTATTGCCCTCAAGTGACCAGCTTTGGTACTACTGCAAGTATTTAAAGTGAGATAGAATGCAAACATATGTACCAATGAAGAGCAAAAATGCTTGCAAACAGCGGAAATGCTTGGGATTTTCCCCTTTATGTTTGTTTGTTTGTTTGTTTGTTTGTTTTTAAATTTCATGTCATTACCCTGTCACTTACAGGAGCAAACACACAAGAAAAATTACCATAAATTCTTAATCAATTAGATTGCAGGGTTATTTGAGACTAAAATTAAATTTGCTCAGTAAGTTCTGTTAGAATGCTGTAATGCTCTTCTCTCTGGGATATTGAGCAGGATATAAATGCCATCTCTTTTTTTTTTTTTTTTCTCATGATATCTATAATTTCTCTTTTCACTGATGTAAGAATGGAAGTCTATCTGGACTGGGGGAGATCAAAGACATGCTTAGTCTGACACTTCATTTTTGCCAGTCAAGAGAGTATCATGAAGCTGTGCAACAGGACAAACATAAAGTGGTAGTGGTCCCTAAGCAGACTGTATCTATTTCTGGTAACCTGTGGGATTAGAAACACAAAACTGGAAGTGGAATATATGTCTTGGTGTTTAATAAGCTCCAGTGGGCTTTTATGAAAGCAATTCTCTACTAGGTTTTTAAATTCATGGATGCTTTTGGTCTCAGCCTTCAAGCAATGATACTGTACAGATTATTTTCATGCAGCTTGAGAAAGAGTCTTTGTTTTCTATAAAACTTCAGCTAAGTCAAATATCACTTTATTTCATATCCTTAATTCTTGTCTCAAAACAAAGAATAAAAAAATCCTTCCTTCTTTGCCTTCTTCATCTGTGTCAACCTGTCTTGAAATGCAAAAATAAAATTCTTTCTGGAGTTCTTTTCTGCTTTTCTAATTCTGAATATCCCTATTTAGCTAAGTAAGAGCTTGAGACTGTCCTCCACGACATGTGGATATGTCATAAGATTTTACACAATTATCCTGGCCCTTATCTCTCTGGTGTTTTCTGCTTCACATAGCCTCTTGTTTTGGCTGTTCAATCCAGTCATCTTTGTAAGCATGTCCTTCTGTGGCTTCCGGCTTTCCTAGACCGACCTCCTATTATCCTAATTCTTCTCATCTTTCCTTTTTGTACCTATGAACAACTACTTATGCCCAAAAGTATTTGGACCTGGTGAAGAAATTTTATCAAAGATAGATCCAGTAAGAAGAATGAATGTACAAAAGTGAACTGAGAGAATCGAGCCTATATTGAAAGTATTTAGAGATTTATTGAATTTATTTGAGTTATTTTCAAGAAGACACAATTATTGTAAGATCTTGAGAGCCTGAAGATCCAGCTGATCAGAAGGAGTGCAACAACTCCAGTACATAGCAGAACAATTTGGAGAGGATGCCCTTTGCTACTTCAAAAAGGGTAGTTTTTTTAAACCAAAGGTCATGCTTTGACCCCTCGGACATAAACCTTACTTTCAACTCTTATCCTGATAACTTTGTCTGCTATGTCACTTTGAAGGCTACTACTAGGAACCAGCAAGGTCTTTCAACATCAATTCATACAAATACTGTAAAGTAGGATGTCCTAGATCCCAAAATGTAAACCTCAAAATTGCATTGAGTTACAAGTGGTCTCTTTTCTTCTACTTTCTTGCCTCCAGAGCTCATCTGTGCCTCCAAAGGGGAGTTGCTGTTAAAATGTAGGAGTTCACATTGTTTAACCAACCCCAGAGGTGTCTAACTGATGATATACAATCAACTGGCAGCCAGTAATTATATCTTCTAAAAAGTTCAGTAACAAAAGAGATAAATCATGATACCAGACACTTATTATGTTTCATTGAACATTGCACATTTCTAAACATCCTTCTCTAAATGCTCTTTGAAACTCTAGTGACAACTGCTCATTCACTCATGTTTATCCAGCCTCTATGTCACAGCCAGCACAGGTTACAGAAACAGTCCTGCTCTCGTGGGATGCAGCTTCCCTTCTTTCATGCACCTCTGCTTGGAAAAGTGGGGGCCCCTGTTCTATGGGTACTTATTTCACACATACCCACACTGGACCTGTGCCCATCCTTACATCCCAGTATTCCCTGAAGTCTAGGCAGAAGCTGAGGTGCCAGCAGGCTGGCTTGTGGCAGTGCCTGACCAGGTTTTGGCTGCTACTTTCTCCACCCTGAGTATCTCCTCTGCTGCAAATTTTCATACTCCTTTTCAATTATTTCCCAAACTGACTACTTCTTTGTTTCAAAAGTCACTTTATAATTTCCTGGTTACTGTTTAACCTTGCTGATGGTCACATTCCTTTTTATCATGGTAAGTTTGGTCAAACATCATCCCAGACAGTTCTGCATATTCCAGGCACACAGGTGGTGGTGTCCGTGGGCAGGCTGTGTGAGCACTCCAGTGACAGATCACCTGTCTTCAGTGTCTCACTTAGATTCCCCAGGGGAGCCAAGCAATTTTAGATTGCAATTAATGTCACTGTTTTGAGATATCTGCTTTAGGATGGCATAAATTATGCTCTTCAAGCATCTGTGTTCTGCAGTGAGGTGTAAAGGGAACCTAGACATTTAGCTTGTACATAGACATAAGCTGCGTAGTTTTGTAGTGTGGGATTCCTCTACAATACTGAAACCTGAGTTCCAATTGTCTGTGTGAACTGTGTCTCTGAACCCCTGTTACAATCAACAGAGAGCTAATCAGTGCAATCAGTAAAGGAAGGTGTTCTAAGTTTGCATTAATGGCCATTCCCAAGATTAGTTATGGAAAATCTTTCTTGTTTGTTTCATCAGGAGGCAAGATTGTTTAGGATTGAGCTAGGAGGCAATCTCAGAAGATCACTACAGTTTGGTTTTACATTCTTTCTCAGGGCAATCCTCAGCTGACCACTCAGGTAACTGCCCCAGCAGCTCTTCTGAGAAATTAATTTACAGAAAAGTTTCCCCAGGAAAATCTTCTTGAGGCAATTACTACACTCACCACGACATGAGTGAGTGCCACACTCTTCCACTCTTCTTCAGGCTCCATGACTTTGTGCATGAGGTTGGCAAATCAGAATTCCTTTGGTAATTAAATTCCTTTTCTTCAATGTGTCAGACCTTTACCTGATGAGTCAGTGTATTTTTGAGGAGCCAGAGGGATCTATGTCATTGAGATTATAAGGCTGATTTTGAAAACTGGATGTCAAAATGGGTTAAAAAAAAAAATCATAAAATTAATATTGAATTAGCCTTCCCCCCCCCCCCCCAGTGGCATTTCCTAAAGCAAGAAGAAATTATTGGGTAGTGAAAGGTCAATGAGTTTAAAGTAATCTAAAGAGCATTTCTAGTTAATTCTGCCTTTACAGAAAATGTATACTTGATCCATGTAACTTGACTGCATTTGCACACTTCTGTAAGGCATTAAATCAATATTTGGAGCATATCTCCAACTAAGGCCAGCATTTGGATGAACACCTTCAAGCTTCTGAGAAGTCTTGCAATTCTGTATGTAATGGTGTCATTGTGTAAAATAAGTGTGCATGTCTGTGTTTAGTCTTACAGCCTACTAAAATTTAAACCCTGTTCCTCTGCTTAAAAATTAACCAGACAGAGGTCAGCTTTCTCCCAGAATAGGTTCCTGTAATTGCCAGCAGTATTTCCTATTCTGGAAATTGTTTGATGCTTTAAATTGTTCGATGTTCCTGTTAATCACACTCTATCCGTGGTGAGGGTGCATTTTGCTGGATAGACAGTCTGTTTCCTCTAAAAGCGAGAGGATCAGCATCAGTGGTGGTCACGTGAAGAAACCTTCAGCTGTTTCGAATTTTGCAGTTGAATACAGATATTTATATACTTCTATTCACTCAGAAGAACCTGAGGTTGCTGCAGATTTTCAAATACTACCACTCTTAATCCGTACACTTAAAATTTTTCATATCTGTTACTGTAAATCCTGTGGAATCTGTTGGAGTCAAACCTAACCTGACCTTGTTTAAATAGGATTTTTTTTTATGAATTGGAATTTAACCTGAAGTATTAATCTCATCTCTATTGGTCCTGAGCCAGCCTGACTAAATATTTATTTTCAGCCATTGGCTTAGAATAAACATTGGTCTAAAACCTGATACCCTCTAATGAGAACCTGTTGAGAAATGTTTCTTTTCTAGGTTGTCTAAGGAGAGCCATAACTAAAATGCAGTTTCTTGGAGATGCCAGTTTTATTTTAATGCCTGTTCTGATAGCAACAGTTGACTATTGTAGCCAACAGCCTTCTATGTGTACCAGTAGGGCAAGCCAGCCTGTCTTCATCAGTTGTTACTAGAAATGTATGAATTATGTATTCTTTGTGTTAAAGTGCATGAGAATTGATTGATGGTGAGGGAGGAAATGAGCTAATGGTGCTCTTGCTCTTCCTTCCAGTAATCCCCATCTCTCCTTATAAAACTCTTCCACTCCTTATGTTCCCTATGCAGCACAATAGCACATCTTCTCACTTAGTCTTTCAATACTCTCTGGAGATTCAGGAAGTTAGAGAAAAGGTGCAAGCCAGAGTAGCAGGTAATGTAATTTGTGCACAGAATCTGGCAGAAGTGCTGGAAATAATTGCAAAATTCAGCTGAGGAACCACCTTGGTGAGAGGGGCCATAATTTTAATTTTTTTCTTTATTTCGTATGAACAGTTTAATTAACTGGTTTTGTCCTGAACAAGGAACTGCAGTGGAACAATTTCACTTGGAGATGAATCTGAATCAGATTTGAAAAATGTGGAGTTTCTTGTTCCGCATTTGTACCACTTAATCTTTGTACCACTCTATGAGAGAAACATAGCTTTGGTGGTCTTAGAATTTAGGAAACAAAGACTCTTTCTCAGCCTGTTTTGGGGATTAAATGGAGTGTGATGTGAGGAGCTCTAAATAATGCATCCACGGCTCCTTTGCCCCACAGGCTTATAGAACTGCAGTACACATGGAAAACATTCTACAGTATAAAAATACAGTGTGATTTAATTCAAGATTTCAGCATCATGCAAATACCTGAAGAACAGAGTTGAGGCTATATATGTAACCTTTGTTTTACCATTTCCTGTAGTCAGAAGTTTAATTTTATAACTTCAGCCATAGATATTGCCATTTTTTTCCTACTGGCATTTCAAACAGTTTTACTAAAAAGACAAAATAAAGTCCCAGGCACTATAAACCTTTAGTAAAGATCTGTGCATGGGTCACAATTCTTTCAGTCAATAAAACTTGGGAAGGCAACCATTTGTAGAAATGAAAACAGAGGTGATAAGAACAGGAAAACAAACAGACCAAATTCCTACCCTTCAGTTATTTACAACTGAATGGAGTTAATGAAACTGAAGAGAGCAAAAAACAAGTGAGGATCAATGTTAGCTGCATATTCTGCATATCTCTCATGGCTGGCTGTAGGCAATGTTACAGTATTTTTTAAAAAGGAAATTAAACCGTGCTTATTATGTTTAGCTGCAATATGCTGCGTGAAGAAAGCCATTCATCTGTGCCAGTGCCGACCAGCGTGCTTGAAAGTATTCATGCTCACAAGGGGAGATTCCAAAACCTCCTAGAAAATTCTGTGGGTGTAGTGAAGTGTGCTGTAAGTTCTGGTGTCAGCACAGTGAATGCACCATAGCGCATCACCAGGGACTAACTAGTGTTATATGGAGAGATCCTTACTGGGTCTGCTCCTGTTCAATGTCTTTGTTAAATATCTGGATGATTGGGCAGAGTATATACTCAGCAAGTTTGCTGATGACAGGAAACTAGGAGGAGTGGCTGATACAGCAGAGGATCGTCCTGCCACATGGAAGGACCACAGCAGACTGGGGACAAGCGTTGTCAAGCACCTCATGCAATTCATCATGGGGAAGTGCAAAGTCCTGCACCTGGGAAGGAGCAGCCTCAGGCACCAGCACATGCTGGAGGCCAGTGGCTGGAAAAGAGCTTTGCAGGACAGGGTCTAGGACACCTAGTTGACCATCAGCCAGCAGTCTGCCCTTGCGGCACACCTGGAGTACTGTGTCCAGTTCTACACTCTCCAATACTGGAGGGATGTAGAGAAAGTCCAGAGGTGGGGGCAGGCAAAAAGGTGATTAAGGGTCTCCAGCATTTCTTAGATGAGGAAATGCTGGAAGAGCTGTGACTGTTTAGCTTTGAGAAGCTTCTCAGGGGCCAGAGGGATGTCACCAAAGCATATGAATAGCTGAAGAGAGGCTGTAAAGAGCACAAAGTCCCTTTCCAGTGGTGCCTAGTGACAGAACGGGAGGCCATGGGCACAAATGGAAACATGACACGTTCCTTGTGAGCATCAGGAAACACTTTTACTTTGTGGGTGACCAAGCACTGGCACATGTTGCTCAGAGAAGTTGTGGAAATCTTTATCCTTGGAGGTATTCAAAAGCTTTCTGAACACAATTCTGGGCAACCAACTGTAGATGATCCTGCTTAACCAGGGGTGTTGGATCACATGACCTCCAGAGCTCCCTGTGGTTCTGTAATCATGCTTTGTAGCCAAAATATCACATAAAACTTTGTTGTGGACTTTTACCAAGGCCCAGGCTTGAGTAACCCATCTACTATGGATAGTTGTTCATGGCTGTAGCAGTCCAAAGCAGATAGAGAGGTGCCAAACATATCAGTCCTCAGGAAAGTTGTCTACAGAAGCCTACATGCTTCCATCATCTTACCCTTCTGGGGCATGTTTAAGTGGGTGATAATAGAAAATATATACTGGCATTTCTAAATAAATGTAGTTGAGAAATTCCCAGAAATAATCAGAAAATTTTCCTTTTTTAATACAAAATGTGTTCTGCATATACATTCGCTGCTTTATTCCTGAAGATAATATTTTTTGCTATATATGAAAGTGTCTCTTTGGTAATATAGTACTACTTTATTGTCTAACAGTTTTACATAATTCAGACCTTAATGAGGTTCTGTGCTGTATGATAACTCTAATGGAAATATGGTTCAAAAGCAGCCCCTTTCTGAGCACTGAGGATACTACAAAACTTGCCTATGTCCCACTCTTCGCCAGGTTTCTGTGCTGCTCCAGTTGTTTCTCTGAATCTCTATCTGCAGTGATGATAGGGGTGAATTTGCATGAGTGATGAAAGCACCTGAGGACAGTGTTGTACAGGCCAGTAAATATGCCACTGGGAGGATTTGTACCACAGAATATGCAGAGTTTGGTCAAAACTCGGGCTGCAGTGGTTGATCATTTTTCCAACATTCTTCTTCTGTATTCTACTTAAAGCTTTTTGTCCTGGGGTAAGGATGTGTAGTCAAGGTCAAGTGGGATAGCCCTTGCCAGAGTATGTTAAGAGAAGGCTACTTTAAGTGTGCTGTTATCCTCTGATGAAGATACAATAATTTGTGAGTTTGTTTGCCTAGAACCAGTGACAGAAAAATGTTTTATCAAAATAAGCCTAAATTCTGAGCAATGTTTTTAAAACCATTAACACAGTTGTTTTGTTTTTTTTCTGATATACTTATTTGTAAGTAAAAAGTAATTCTCTACTAGTATGTTCTTTGGAGCTTTTTATTCTACTTTATTGTACAAATGAATAATAATTGAAGATGATATTCCAAGACAATTTTTATTTCTATCAACCTTTTAATTTATAAATTTAGGCACTGATTTACTGTACATTCTAAAAAATATATGTATTCTCTTTCACAGCTGCAAAGGTTTTTTGAGATATTCTTCAGAAACAGTTCTCCCCAGCAAGCCTTCAACAACATGAAGGAGGCTATAAACAAACTTCTGCTTATAACTGAGGTCTTCAGCAAATCATCTGCCTCAGGACAAAATTCTTTCAATCAGTAAGTGACTTGCAGTAGTCATTGTAATGCTAGTGCCAAGATAGTTCTTTAGAACAGAACAAAAATTGCAGAGTATACAAAAATCTTAAAAGAAAAAATTCCCATCTATTTCATACTTCTTTATAAAGTATGGGCATGCTGCATTTAAGGAGTACAACACTTCAATATCCACAGTATTTCTAGTTTGTGAAAAGGTTATGGTCAATACTTAGGACCAGCTGGTGTCTTAATGAAGTGTTTCAGGCAGCACAAATGAACACAAGTCACAGTTGGGATAGTCCTAAAATATATAAAACTGTATTTCCTTTCAGTGGGCATTCTGTCATATGTCAAATATTTAATACTAGAGTAGCCCAGATTGTTCAAAGCTGGCTCTGGCAGGCAATCTGAACAAGAGACACTGTAAAACACTTTATGAAGTGTACGTCATGAAATATACCTAGGCATCAACAGTCACATTTCTGTGTGTAATCACCACTATTAGTGTTACAATTCTTACACATAAATTGACCTCAGTCATGTAATATTTTTACTAAATAAAATTAATACTTGTTCTATGTATGTTATGTCCCATCCCTGACATTTTTATGATACGTACTAAATAAGTTACTATTTATTAAATTTATGTGTTTAAGCTATTTTGAGAACCAGGTGTTTAAGCAGCAGTAATGTAAAACTCATGATTAGACTTACACAAATTGGGAATAAAGCTTATATTGTGAGTGAAGGGGGGAGCAAGGAGGAGAGGATTGCAATGGTGATGAAGCTATTTTGACAGTGGTCCAAAATCTATTTTTTACCATCGAAATGGACTGTCTTGTTTGTTTAACACAAGACTTGTGTCTAACTCCTGGCCTATGCCTCCAAATATCCCCATAGCTGCAGCAGAGCTTTTTGGCTTCAGTTACCCTGGAGTGTTTCACCATCTCTTCCCCTCCAAATGTCTTCAAAGCTTTTGCAGGGCCTCATTCACTCTCTTCAAAAGGCATTTCTTCCTTCAGCATAATTCACCACCCTCTCTGTCAGTCATTAAAAACATTTTCATATAGCACTATTTTCATCACCTCACATTATGACTCCTTCCAGGTTTAATGTTGCTGGCTCTTTTTAGAAATTTATTTAGTCTGTATCACATGTTTCTTGGCCTATGGGTGTATGTTTTCCTGCATATGTTCTCTGGATCTGTGTGTATTGCATTTTACTGTGTATAGGGACATGGTTCAATGGTGGACTTGGCAGTGCTAGATTTATGATTGGAAACAATGATCTTAAAGGTTTTTTTCCAACCTAAATTAGTCTATGATTCTGTATTTCACAACAGTACCTAATCTCACAGAAACTGATTCCTTTTATATTGTATTTCAGATGCAGCCAATGTTTTCAAATGCTAACCTTTGACATTGGATTTGGCATGTCCATACACCCAATAGTTCTTAAGGTGAGAAAATCGCACAAATTATTGCTTGACTCAAAAAATTTACACCAAGAAGAACACAGCAGAAAACCCTCTTTGACAGGTACTCTCAAATGTCTAAGAAATGTACCAGTACTTTAATACTAATTATGGTTGATTGTGAAGAGTTTCTGTAGATGAAACAAGTTTTTAAGAGTCAGAGTTCCAGACTATCAAAATGTGCAAACTTTTCAGTTTACAGTAAAAGACTATTACCCCAAAGGAATATCAGTGAAACAAAATCCATAGGAGACATTGCATGAAAGTGAAGTTAGGTTTTAAATGTGACAGAACAAAGATGAATGGAGGAAGTTAAAAAAACACAATTGGCTTTTAATACAAATTGAAATTCTCCAAAAATTGTATTGTACTTCTTCATTTCATTACCTGCTTTGACCTCCACTGGGCTGCCTTCTTCCTGGATGATCCACAAGGCCCTTAAAACCTATTTTTAGGGAAAATGAAGGAAAGGAGACCTGTACCAGTTTTTGTACCACTCCCGCCTCAGAACAACCTGTCCTGAAACAATTAGTGCTTTCCAACTGTTCTCGTTACCTCATGTGTACACATGAATATGCATATGCCTAGGTATGTAAAATGTTTCTTTATATTTGTGATATACAAATATTTAAAAAAAATAGTTAATATATCTCCACTTAAAATCTGTTCAAGTGCCTAGTAATAGCAGGGCAGTCAATCACTGCATTTTTCAGAAAAAAAAGAAAATCCTTTAAACACATAGGAAAAATACAGAAGTTTGCAGAATTTAAAAATTCCATGAAGACAATATTTTTAATTAGTCTGAGAAGACTTATTTAACTAGTATAACAAATGTGATATGTCATAACAATTCAATATTTGTCTACCAGGCTGTAAAAACATTATTCCAGAAGAGCTTAAAAAAACTAAACATAAAACATAATGTTTATCTTCTTGTATTGAAGTTCCAACCATTATCTGTTTTCCATAAATTCATAGAAAATCAGTAGGATTTAGTAGTTTCTTCTGAAAAAACAAATGGCTCTAGAAAATAGCTGTTGATAATTAATGCAACATTGACTTTGCATATTATAACTTGGAAATTATATTATGCAAGCAATCTATTCATATTGATGCTATATTTGTGTTTATGCTAAAGTAATGATTGAGTAATATTTCATAACCATGAATTTTTTCATTGTTTATATATTGTAAAACTTATGCTTTCATCCATAGTAACAGATGTTCTGTAATAAACCCTATGAAATTAGTTTTGCAAGAGTTTTGTTGACATGTAATCTGACATTTTATATTTTTAATCAAATTTAAAATCAAACATGGGAAAAAAATCTCTTCACATGTGTCTGCAATACTGCCCTCTGTCCACTGGAGGGCAGCAAACATTGTGTTACGGAGCTGTGACAGACAATGTGGCGCAGCTTTTGTTGGATTATAATCCTGTCAGTTTCTGTTGTTATTACCTTTTTTAAAGGTTCCAGGTCAGTATTTACTGCTGTGAGAAGACTGGAATTGTTATTAAAATTATAAATTTTTATAATTTTTTCCAACAGGTGCATGAAAACTTTGACTTTCAGATTGAGAATGAATCAGCTATTCAGGACCAAATTTCCAAAGAACTTCTTTTTGAAGATACATTTAAATTTCTCTTATCTGATGAATTCTCAACATCCAGTTTCATAGAAGCTTTGCAAAAAATATATGGATCATCTGTGAACAAGGTAGTTAATTCCAACTTTTTCTTCTTATTTGAAAATATTTAATTTTCAGTTGTATGCCTCTGAAATTGTTGGTGCCAACTTATAGAATGAAGGATTTATTTAATCAAAAACATCTTTTATTGTATTCTGGGGAATAAAACTGTAATTACATTGAACAATTGAATTTTCTTTTGCAAAAATTCTACTCTCCAATCATGTCATTTTCCAAAATACTGTGCTTGAAAGATATATTTAAAACTTTAAAAAGTAATTTTCCCACTATTTTTAAAATAATATTTTTTTCCTATACAGATTTGTGTATTTTCACAATTCTGTCCAGAAGTGGTTACAGTAATTTCACGAATACAAGCCGCACCAATTTGACCAAAATTTTGGTGGAAACCCGGAAGTGCGGCTAATATTCCGGGGCGGCTAATCTATTAACAAAATTCTAAAAGCTGCCAACACGGAAGTGAGAGCCCGCGGCAGCCCCAAGCCAAGCTGGAGCCCGGCCGGCCCCGGCAGAGGTGGGAAAGCCTGGCAGAGGCGGGGCCAGCAGTGTCGGGGGCGGGCGGCAGAGCCTGAGCCAGCAGGGCGGGGGAGCCCGGGAGAACTGGGGCTAGCAGTGCAGGGGAGCATGGCAGAAGCAGGAAGGCCGGCGGGTGGGGCTGCCTGGCAGCGGGGGAAGCCCAGCAGAATCGGGGCCAGCAGCGTGGGGGAGCCCGGCGGTGCGGGGGCCTGCAGTGCCGGCCAGGGCGAGGAAACGCGGCAGCGGTGCAGACGGGAGGGGGCGGCCGGCGAGCCTGGTGGCGGCGGCGGCAGCCCTGCCGGCGGGGCGAGCGAAAGCGGCGCTCGCGAAAGCGCCGCCACGAGCCGCGAACCGCGAGCCGCGAACCGCGAGCCGCGAACCGCGAGCCGCGAACCGCGAGCCGCGAGCCGCGAAACCGCCGCCGCGAGCTGCGAACCGCGAGCCGCGAAAGCGCCGCCGCGAGCCGCGAACCGCGAGCCGCGAGCCGCGAGCCGCGAGCCGCGAGCCGCGAACCGCGAGCCGCGAGCCGCGAACCGCGAGCCGCGAACCGCGAGCCGCGAACCGCGAACCGCGAGCCGCGAAAGCGCCGCCGCGAACCGCGAGCCGCGAAAGCGCCGCCGCGAGCCGCGAAAGCGCCGCCGCGAGCCGCGAAAGCGCCGCCGCGAGCCGCGAACCGCGAGCCGCGAAAGCGCCGCCGCGAGCCGCGAACCGCGAGCCGCGAAAGCGCCGCCGCGAACCGCGAGCCGCGAGCCGCGAACGCGCCGCCGCGAGCCGCGAACCGCGAGCCGCGAGCCGCGAACCGCGAACCGCGAGCCGCGAACCGCGAACCGCGAACCGCGAGCCGCGAACCGCGAACCGCGAGCCGCGAACCGCGAGCCGCGAACCGCGAGCCGCGAACCGCGAAAGCGCCGCCGCGAGCCGCGAACCGCGAGCCGCGAAAGCGCCGCCGCGAACCGCGAATCGCGAGCCGCGAAAGCGCCGCCGCGAGCCGCGAACCGCGAGCCGCGAAAGCGCCGCCGCGAGCCGCGAACCGCGAGCCGCGAAAGCGCCGCGGGGCGGGCGCGGCGCGGGGCGGGCGCGGCGCTCGCGAGGCGCGGCGCGGGGCGAGCGAAAGCGGCAGCGGGGCGGACGGCGAGCCCGGCGGCGGCAGCCCTGCCAGCCGGGCGAGCGAACGCGGCAGCGGGGCGGTGCTGACGGGAGAGGGGGGCCAGCGAGCCCGGCGGCGGCGGCAGCACCACCCGGCCAGCCCCGCCGAGCCGTGGCGCTGAGCTGGGCCACCCGGCCCCGTCGGCAACCATGAGCGGGCCGAGCCTGCCTGGCCCCGCCCCGAGCCAGTAAAGCCCGCTATGCCGCGATCCTGTTACTAATTGGCCAATTTGTGAAAGCTGCGCACGGATTCTCGCGACGAACGAAAGTGCGGCTAATATTCGGGGTGCGGCTTATCTATTGACAAAGACAGCAACATTGTCGAGGCACCGGGGGTGCGGCTTATAATCCGTGCGGCTTGTATTCGTGAAACTACTGTAAATCATGAATGGAGATACATGAGCATCAGAATTAAATTTTGTTGCTTACAACTTTGTGTCTTACTCTCAATGAAAGATCCAGTTCCAGTTTTTGTTTTTTTTTTTTTTTGCATTTATAGAATCCGCATAAATTTTGCTTCACCAGTGAAAACCATTTGTGACAAGCTGAGATCTCTTTTAGCCGTACTTCTCTCAGTCTGGGAACTTTTAAGGATGCATTTCTGAGGAGTCCCCTGCTTGAAAGACTTATGGCGACTAAATTATCCGGGCAGCTTCCACCTCTTGGACAGATGTGGCTAAAACGGGGTCATGGGTTCGAAATTTATGTCAGGATAAAGTAGAAAGCTGCAGACATCCAAACATGTAGCGATACGATTCCCCAGCCTGTGCTCCAGACAGCAGTAGTCTCTATGGGTTTGTTTCTACACGAAGCTAGGGCACAGTCTGCTTTATTCTAGACTGAAAAATGGGATGAGCTGTAAAGGAGCTGGGTGGCTGAGGTTAGGGCTAATTGAGAGCTGCTGTGACTTGTTCCTATGATCAGTGAAGGGATTGGGGTATAATGAAAGCACATTGCTTTCCATGTGATTTCACCAGAACATGTTGTCCTTTCCTTCACAGGACAGAACATACAACAGAGAAGATGAGCAATGTTTCTCTTTGGAAGAGATGAATTCAATGATTGCTTTCATAAAGGAGCTGAAGAGTCTTGGACAATTTGAGCTGGTAAAATATATAGGGTTTTGCTTTACTGGATATATATTATGTAAATCTCTTAACATTTCTCCTTCATTACTGTCCTTTGCTGTCTTTGGCAAATGTAATTTGGGTGGGCAGGGAAGCAAGGAGATAGAGATAACACTGATATTACTTTGGTGGATCGTTTGAATTTAATTTAAAATAGATAAAGAAATGCAACTGAGTATTTGAGCTGAGCTTCCACTGAAAAGGACAGCTAAAGCAGAAACAGAGACCAGAAAATAGAAGGGAAGGGAAGGGAAGGGAAGGGAAGGGAAGGGAAGGGAAGGGAAGGGAAGGGAAGGGAAGGGAAGGGAAGGGAAGGGAAGGGAAGGGAAGGGAAGGGAAGGGAAGGGAAGGGAAGGGAAGGGAAGGGAAGGGAAGGGAAGGGAAGGGAAGGGAAGGGAAGGGAAGGGAAGGGAAGGGAAGGGAAGGGAAGGGAAGGAAGCTATGTAAATTACTAATAAGGCGGTAAGAAAATAGAATGATAATGAAGCAAAGCAGGAGTGAGTGGAAGGACTGAGAAGTACAATACTGAGATCATGACCAGAGAGTAGATATAGATGAAAAAGTGACAAAAAACCCAAACCAAACCACAAAAACTGAAACAAACAAACAAACAACCAAAATAACCCCAAAGACCACAGGTGGAATATGTTTTCTTCTTCATTCTTTGAGTTCATTTTTGGAGAACACAGATGGAGGAATAACAATCGGTATCTGTGAATAGGCACAGTTAATGAGAGATATTATGAGAATTCAGAAATAAAGTATGTGCAAATGAATCTGTTGTTCAGAAAGTGTACATGATATCAGGATTTCTATGAGACTTCCTGGATGAGTATCAGGAATGGAGACTGATGACACTTTCTGAAGAAGCATTGAGTCTGACAGATCTGGAATTCACAGAATCATCTGTGTTGGAAGGGGGCCAGAAGGATCATCAAGTCCAACTCTTAAGTGAATGACCAATACAGGGATTGAACCTTTAACTTTGGCATTATTAGCTTCACACTCTGACCAACTGAGGTAAGCTCAGGGCCAGTTCAGAGGTAGAGGAGATCAAGCTCCACATTGATACTAGTAATCCTGATTTGCAAGGCTGGGCATGACAGTCCTTTTCTAAGCGTGTGGGAAAGAGCATTAATATATGACCAGCCCTATGCTGTATATACTGTCTTCTGATAATTCTTTACATATTTGCACTCCACAAATACCATACTGTGTTGTCTCAAATCAGTGTCTCTCTTCTCAGCTTTTCCCTTCTTCTACACCCAAGATCCAGATGTTGCTGCGTGACCTTTATCGAACAGTAGACCCAATGAGGCGGCTTAGTTCAGTCCTGACTCTGCATTGGTTGCTTTCCAATGTCCTTCAGCAGTTCCAGCTCATGAATAAAGAGGCACATACAAATCTTTCAGAGTGGTAAGATAACTCTTGTATATGTTGAGGATAGTTTCTCATGTTCTATAACTGCAGTATCTCCAGTGAGCTTAATCCTTCAGTAGATGTAGATGGCTTGCAGCCCTTGAGATGAAGGTCGATCATCCCATATGGAGATCTGTCAGCCATCCTGCCATTAGAACTGTAGCTAGGTCTCTAAATAGAACAGGTTTTGCTTCTCTGTCTAACATGAAGGACTCTGAATTGAAAATAAATTGGAACTATTGTAAATTTTTTAAAGAAACATTAATTAGGTACATTTTTTTTCCTGTAAGCAGTTGTAAACTCTAAATTAGGAGCATTTCCCAGGGTTAAGACTGTCTTAATTTATGCAGTAATTAAAAGCAAAACTGTAAAAAAAAATATAACTTTCAGGTGAAAATTTTTTCCAGAATAATTAATAGTTTACCTTGGTTCCAAATTTTCTGTCCAACAAAAGACAGATCAGAGAGCATAATGCTCTGAGAACCTCATTTAAATGCCTTATGAAAAGATGGAAAAAATGCTATAATGACAAGGTTAGATCCACTGAATTTTTGCCAAGAACTTTTAACTTTCATGAGGAGAGAAAGAGGAAAGAAAGAACAGAACAAGGGAAGAAGAGAGGCAAGAAGGAAGGAAGGAAGGAAGGAAGGAAGGAAGGGAGGGAGGAAGGAAGGAAGGAAGGAAGGAAGGAAGGAAGGAAGGAAGGAAGGAAGGAAGGAAGGAAGGAAGGAAGGAAGGAAGGAAGGAAGGAAGGAAGGAAGGAAGGAAGGAAGGAAGGAAGGAGAAAACATATAGTATACTATATGTTTAGTACAAAATTTTTCAAAATGTATTTTCTGTTTTCATTATCTCTAGCTAATGGTGTTTCATATGCATGTATGCCATACTGACTACTGACATTTATGATTTTCAAGCAAGGACTTGGAAGTAGAGGCACATTAGACAATGTGTATGTTCCATTCCTTTGAGTCTCTAGATGAATGATATTAATTTGTACATTTTACTGGAAAATACTGTAGTGAGTATATAAGGCATCTGTAAGATTTCTTAAGTTTTAATTTTGTTCCTCATTGAATAGAACATGACTTTCAGCAAATCAATAATTATCTGTATGTTTGTTTGCTTTACTGTAAAGGGGACCTTATACTTTGTCACTTTAAGTTAATGTTTATTATTTTAAATATACATAGTTCCATAAAAGTGCTAAATTATTATTGTTACTGCCGACCACTCTGATCAGTCTGTGAGAAGGAACTCAAAGCAGCTGCTTGCATTCATATGTAAGCCCTTGCCCTTTTGCAGAAATATTTAGGTTTGCATATCAAAGCATACCAGCCTTTAGGAGCTTTCTGTTCTAATCTGAGCTGTGCCACTCACTCACTTTGAGCAAGCCCCTTGGCCTCTTTTTTTTTCCTTCAAGCTCAACATTATTGTATATGTATAAATATGTAGAAGTACCATGATCTTTCTCCAGGGCATAGGCCAATGTGCTTCTTTGCTCTGTATTTTTCTGTAGTGGCAAAGCTAATAACACCATTGTCTTCATTCACTGTATTAACAACCATGTCCTTTGACATTGCTAAATCAGAATCTTCCACTCCTTTAGCTACATGCATGTGAGGTTGATGCATGTGTCAGATATGCATGTGATTATACTTAATTGCAAGGAAGAAAGAGCTTAGTTGTACTTACTCCCCAAATAACTTAGGTATGCATTCTCTTTGAGCTTTGATTAATCTTTTTTTTTTTTTTTTTTTTTTTCCCACAGCTTTGATGAGTTTGTATATCAGAACACTTTTCCTGAATTTCCTCAGTTAAGGCCAGGTTGTTCAGTCAATTTATTTAAGAGCTCTTATTTCTCTGACTGTGGAAAACTGGTATTTCTGTTTATCAAATCTAGTGATTCCATAACTGACTGTCCAAGCAGATAAGAAATACATGGGAAAAATAGTGACTTCTGACTGAGGTCTTGTACAATTACTTTGTTTACCGATGATGACTCCAAAGGATGAAGGCAGGATATAAAGATGTTTCCTAGTCTACATTTTAACTCATTTCATCTATATGACTAGGGTTGAAACGTTAGATGGTATTAGTGAACTCTCTGAATTCCTTCTACAGGAGAAGTAAGAACTCTAGAAACTCGTCTCAAACTATAATGAAGTAATTGCAGCCGGTGAAAATGACCACCTCAGGTGCACTGATATAAGATATTACACCAAACATGTACTCTGAAAAAATTTTTGGCTTTTTTAATGGACTTTTTTCAACTCTATGCAGCTTATACTCATATAAACTCATATAGACTAGGACATACATAACTGCTGTCTTTTGGAATAGGGGGCAATGAGGTGTCATGGAAAGTATATTTGGCTATATCTGATAGCATGGAAGAATCAGATTAGTCAGTAAAGCTAGCTCTTCTGTATCTGCAGAAGTCAAAAGCCTAAGCAGGTCAAAGAGCTGCAACTGTTTTTTGAAATACTGATATATTTGTAAAAGTGGTTCTTCTAGCTTCTCATATGCAAACCCTTTTTTAGTTCAAACTGGGAGCATCAGCCCTCAGACTGAATTTGGGCTGAAAATACTTTTTTGTAATTTAACTTGGTCACACCAATTACCTGTGAAACCTGAGAAATTAACATGCTTTTATGGGACAGAAAAAGGCAATGGCAAAGGAAGACAAGACTAAGATCACTGACCTAGAATGGGAAGAGTGAGAGACAGAAAGAAGGAGGAAACGAGAGAGACAGTTGGGATGAAGTGCTAGGAAATTTATCCCACTCTTGCACCTGAATTTTTGTGTTTCACTTCTGAAGATCAGCACAAGGTATTTCATTTAAGGGCCCAAATGACCTCATGGAAACTCTGAGACTGACGCCAAACAAACACTCTACAAAATAGAGTGCTTATTTTGAAGGGAGACTACATAACATCATGTAAAGAAAGAAAATTCATAACTCTACTAAATACTAAAATATGGTCTCAGTCTTGAGTTTATGACCCATTGAAAGTTGCACCATTCACAACTAACATATCCATCAGAGACACCAAAAGTGACTAGTTTTTTCTTTTTATATTTTAATCTTGTGAAATATTCTATTTCTGCATGTCTTTCATTGCTTATGTTAGATTGCATAGACAACCAGAGCTATATTAATATTGCTACTGTCAATCCTTTGCCTTTCTTGTTTGCTGAATCAGGGAGATTTCTAAAGAATAGGTTCACAGTCAATAGTTTGTGATGTACATGTTGGGAATCTTTTCAGAGGTACATTCACAAGCATACACTCACCAAGGGTACTGACATACAGGCATTAGTTTCATTAGAACTAACTGTAAAGTGTGTAGGCAAAGAACACATCTGTACTTGTCACCTCCAAGACACTTAAGTAAAGAGGGGGCCACTGAAACAGATGAAGGTCCTTTCTTGAGTAACAGCATGTGAACGAAAGGAGTCTGCAAAGTTCTCTGTATTAGGAGGAACTTCATAACTACATTGTATCTCAGTCTGCTCATTGCAAGGAGCTTGGACAAAGGAAAGCTTCATGGCGCTGATGATTAAAAAGCTCAGGCTGCAGCAGAGATAAATCATTGAACCATAGAGTCATTTATATTGGAAAGGTTCCTCTCATCCTATCGCTTAATACGTGGGAGAATGCCTCCACCCCGCCACAGCCTTGTTTCAGGAGTTGTAGAGAGTGTTGAGGTCTCCCCTGCACCTCTTTTTCTCCAGACTAAACATCTTCACCTCACTGAGCCACTCCTCATAAGGCTTGTGCTCCAACCCCTTCCCCAGGTTCATTACCATGCTCCAACACCTCAATATCTTTCATGTAGTGAGAAGCCAAAGCTGAACATAAGATTCAAGGTGTGGCCTCACCAGTGCTGAGTGCAGGGGGACAATCACTGCCCCAGTGCTGCTGGCTATGTTGTAATCTGAAAATGTTTCTCTAATATGATTTCTAAATACTACATTTTGCTGCCCAGCTGTAATCAGATATCGTTATTATATGTCTCTTAATGCTGTATGATGTTAATTGCAGTCTCTACAGATTTGAGATTCATACAGGTCATGCTGTTCCTTTGTGAGCAGGGACCTTGTAATTGTGACTGCCACCACAAAGGCACACTCCTGAGATGTTCTCTGACTAAAACCAAAGTCTGTCTTTGTATAGAGTTCAGAAATGTTGCTTTCACCATAAAACAGGATTTTGGACCAGGCAAGCAATAAGGGACAGTAGAGAGAAAAAATATATTTTGTTTGAGTGCCAGGTGTACAAAGCGAAGCATGCAGAGTCCCCAGGCAGGTACAAAGGAGAGCCACTTTTTTGCAAAAAAAAGGCCTCTTTAAACAGCCAGGCCTTTATCAGTAACCTAGTTTTAAATCATAACAAATGTAATCCAACCAACCACCATGATGGGAACACATAATGGTTATATGTCTTGTTTTTCTACCTCTAATTCATCTGAGTCACTTTCCCACGATCCTCTTCTACTTATCCAAAGTAGCAGGCCTGAACCATGATTTTACAAGTGTAACAAGGCCTTTTTTCTATAAGGTTTTACCTATATGCAACAGTATTTGATAGATGTTAGCTGTTACATCTTTTACAAGCAGAAAGAGGGGTGCAAAATTACTTACAACTGGGAAAGCAAGCCCTCCGAGTGTTTGTTAAGTGCCTCCTTTGAAGTAGGTAATGAATTTGCATGAAATTAGGGTGGTATCTAGATAATGCAAGCCCAGAACTACGTTTTCCTGCACACACACACAGATCTGCCAGGTGCTTCTTTCCTTATCTCATTGAGTTAATGCAGAAATCTGTTTTATCACTTTTTCCATGATTGACCTCAGTACTGCTTTTAGAAGCTGCTGTTGAAACATCACTGATGGATGATTGCACAGCACAATATTGCCACCTCCCTTGCTTGGAACAGACAGTGACTTTATGTTCTTCAAAGTCCAAATTGCATTATCCAGGAAGAAGCTGCATTATGACAACTTCTAAAGGAAACACTAGGAGGGAAACCATGAACGCTTCCAGAAACGCTAATGGACCTCCAAAAAGGTCTTATCAGCCAGAGGGTTGGATTGAAGAGAAGCCTACTCCCTTTTTCTTCCAAAATTCTACTTGAAAGAAAAAATCTGCAGAGTTCACAATATGGGCAACTGGCATGTTGATTTTTTTTGTTCCAATTGACTTGTCTTTTTTTCACAGAGATTTTACACAAACACACACATGCATGCACGCGCACACACACACTGGATTTGTTTTGAAAGTAAAACACACAGAGATTCCATTTGAGGAATTTATGGTAATATTAGTGCAGATAATCCCCATGAGACATGCCTTCATTTTTATTTAATTAGTTTTTAACAAAGTCTAGCTTTAATCTCAAGTATATGTAAAAATAAAACCAAAAAACAACTATCATAGAAGCAGTTAAGAGACATGGTTTGGTTTATTTTCTTCTTGCCTATATCCACTCTTCCCAGCAATGCAACTATGTTTTGGAATTTATTTCCTTTTTTTCTATTGATGTGATGTGCTGCCATGTATTATGAGATGTGTGTCTTTTTCTGTTACGTTCACTCAGGTGATATCTCTAGTGCTCGGAATACGAATCCAGAAAGTTCATTTTTCTGTGGAGAGTACTAAAATACCATGTGCTCTGGGGTACCATATAGAAATTTTTGCAAAATATTTCATTGTTTCTGTTCCTCCCATTCATGTAGAAATATGTCTGCTATTGAATTGACAGGCAACTTTCTCAAGAAAATATGAGTCCTAAGCAGAATGTTCCTTCTGACTTCAGGAAGAATCATGAAGGTGAGGGTTCAGAGTAAGATTTCTTATATACAGTATGTTTTTCCTATTTGTATTATTTTTGATAACGTGTGGATTTAGATCACATTGCCTTGCATTTCAGTTGGAAAGCCTTAGCTTACTACATATAAAAGACCAATTTCTTCCTTATCTTATGTAATTTGCTATGCGGAGCCCATGAGCAGCATTTGCAAGCCTAAAGTAAAGATCTCACACTGTAAAGAATAAAAGGTGTCTCCTAAAAGTAAAAGATGGTTATTTCTCCAATAGGACTGTAATCAGGGTGAGAACAGAAAATTATTAGCTGTTTCTGCTTATCTTTCAGCATTGCATTATCCCAGTAAGACTGGAGAAAAACACTGCAGTTATGGTAAGTAAAGGTCTTTCTAGACTACAGAGGGGAAAAGATATCATGAAAAAGTTTCTTGGGTTTCTCTACATAATCTCTAAGTGAAGAGTATCTGTAGGCTCTTACTGAGAAAAAAAAGGAATTTTAAGTATCAAGAATGTTTATAAAACACTCAATAAATGGACTATTATGTTAAATAAGCCTCAAAACCAAAATTAAACACTGCTGTATGTGCATACTAATGTGAGTATTCTAGCACTCATTGATCCCTTGTCACACTTCAATAGACTTTTGCCCCTCTCTTTCCAATAACCTCAGCATACATTTGTTCTTGTGGAAAAACCTTTAAACTTGTCTGGAATTTAATCAGCTTTGTTCAAAGCTTTGTCTTCAGCTCTGTAATGGAGTATTAAGGAGCTGCTTAAGAGATGAGGAGTTTTTCTGAAATATTTGCTTGTAGGAATATCTAAGATATTTTTAAAGATCTGTAAAGAGGTGAAATATGTTTTTCTTTGGTGGTAGCAATGCTTTCTGCTGCCTCATTCCCAAATTATCTGAGAGGCGCGTTTGTAAATGTGAAGCCATTGCTGTATGGTGGAAAGGTTTTGGTACACATTGAGCCTCATGTCTCTTTTGTTGTTGATCTCATGTTGCCTCCAGGAACTATTGTTGTGCCGGACAGAGACCAGAAATACTCCTAGGCTGGCTGACTGGCATCACATTCTAATTGCATGATCCTTTATTTTAAAAACATCTCAATTAATTTTACTTTGAAATTCCTCTTAATTTTTAAGCTAGTAGTGAGAAAAAGAAATCCAAGTGAAGCATACAGAATATGGAGAAATGTTTATACTCATCTGTAGGGTTTTTTTTTAAATACCTTGTGTGTGTCAAGGTGTGACACTCTATTCCCCTACAAAGCTTGTCCAAATTCTGTTCTTCCATTGGAATATCCTCCATTAAGTTTTAATCCATGCAAGAGAGTTCTCAAATTGCCCTGTTTAGTTTCTCAGGGCAGATATTTCAAAATTGAAATAAAAATATTTGCACCATTTTTGACCCTTTTTATTCACAAGATTTTTCAGATATTATAGTAAAGGACTTTCCGATCTGCAATATTTTCTGAAGTACCCAATTTAAAACATGTGCTAATGAATACATGTGTAAAGCAGTTTTGAATGTATTATACTGTAAATCTGAATCCAATAGGCTGGATTAAAATATTTGTCATAAGTAGGTTGCCAACAAATAATTACTCTCATGAGTAATTTGGCAAACACTATGAAGTAAAGGACACATTTGAGCAAATAGGATTTGATTGTGGAGATTTCATGCACAAGGAAAGGAGCTGGAATTTGTTGATATAGGAATTTTAATAAAACATTCTTCCAGCTGTACTGCAAATGACCCCATGGGTCTTGATATGTCCATGTGACTTGTTCTTATGAACAATATGTCTGACTTATTTTGATTTTTATTGAAAATTACACTTGTACATAAACCCTGTACACAGCCTGGTACCTAAGCAGGTTATGAATTTTGGCCTGCCTCTTCTTTAAGTTTCAGTTAACTAACTAGAGACAGATCTCCCAGACTTAATCCTTCCCTTTTCAAAGGCTTACCCAGGCTTTGAGTTCTGTGACTAGGACTAAAGTGATTGGACACTGGATATTTAAAATCCCTGCAAGGCCTACAGATTTCTCTCAAGTGCCATTACAAACTCCATTAAAACTTTGCAGCAGGATTATGAGTCTCAAAGTCTCTAGGCATTAAATATCTTGCCACTGTACATGGTTTCAATCTGCCAGAAGTTGCATGTTGTTCCAGAATGTTAATACGTTTCACATTTTTTTTTCTCTGATGCCTTCTTGGAACAGATAAAGATACCCTATCTCATATCAGACAGATCTTCACCAGTCCACAGCTGGACTTGAATCCTCAGTTTAACCCAAGGATAAGAGAATACTATGCAGAAGTGCCATTTGACATGGTGACAGTGAAGATAGGAGCAGAACCCTCTAACTGTCAATGCCACGTACACCTCGATGACAAGAAAGGGCCAAGGTATGAGCAACAAAATATGAGTGTAAAAGCTTAATTTTGAAAATATGTCGTAATGTTCCACAATTTTTTTAAAGTTTCCAAACCCCAAATAGATTAGTCACAGGATAGTCAGAGGGAGTTCAACACAGAAACTTGCATTTATTTCCAGCGTCCTGAAAGCAATGGTCATGTGTTGTTCCCAAGCCATAATTAACCCTAGCTTAATGGAGTGTACAGCTCCAATATCTCACCCAGCTTCTGCAGTCACTGACAGCATCAAAGCTGCTTGGGAACAGACTATCACTACTCTGCACACAGCAGATGAGTGAGAATTTGATCTCTCGTGTCTGGGTATTAATTTTGCATGGTGCCCTAATCTACTGCCCTGCTCGGCTTGGTCTGTTTACATGGGTCAAAATAGGGCCATTGGCTTCAATAAAAGAAATAAGTTAAAGTTTACTAACTCAGAATGATCCATTTTTGTCATAGTTGTATTGTAAGGGATTATCATAGTATCACAGAAGTCACATTGAAAAAGACCCTTAAGATCATCATGTCCAGCTGTTAACCCAGCACTGCCAAACCACCACTAAACCACATCCCTAAGTGCCACATCTGCATGGCTTTTAAATTACTACCAGGATGCTGACGCAGCCACTTCCCTGGGCAGTTCCAGTGCTTGATAACCCTTTCAGTGAAGAAATTCTTTCTAATATTGAACCTATACCTCCCCTGGTGCAACATAGTTGTTTCCTTTTGTCCTCTCGCTTGGGAGAAGAGACAGCCCCCCACCTTCTACAATCTCCTGTCCAGCAGTTGTCAAGAGTCTCCCCTCAGCCTCCTTTTCTTCCCTCCTGCTCCCTCAGCCACTCCTCATCAGACTTGTGCTCCAGTACCTTCACCTTGCTTCCTTCCTTCTCTGGATGTGCTCCAGCCACTCAGTGTCTTTTTTGTAGTGAGGTGCCCAAAACTGAACACAAGATTTGAGGTGCAGCCTCACCAGTGCCAAGTACATGGGGGCAATCACTGCCCTGGTCCTGTTGGCCACATTATTCTTCATAGAGGGCAGAATGCCATTTGCCTTCTTGGCCAGCTGGGCACATGCAGGGTGATGTTCAGCAGCTCTTGACCAGCACCCTCAGGTACTTTTCTGCCAGGCATCTTTGCAGCCATTTTGCCCACAGCCTGTAGCTCTGCCTGGGGTTGTTGTGACCCAAGTGCAGGACCTGGAACTTGTCCTTGTTGAGCCTATACACTTGGTCTCAGCCCTTCCATCCAGCCTATCCAGATCCCTCTGCAAAGCTGTCTTCCCCTCCATCAGATCAACACTCCCACCTAACTTAGTGTTATTTGCAAATTGACTGAGGGTGCCCTCAATTTCCATGTCCATATAATTGGTTTGGCCATCCAGCTGGTTTTTTACCCAGCAAAATGTATGTGAACGTAAGGTGTGAGCAGCCAGTTTTCTCCAGAAGAATTCTGTGGAAAACAATTCCAAGGCCTTCACTAAAGTCTAGGTAGGCAACAATCACAGCCTTTCTCTCATCCATTAAGTGGGTTATCTTGTCATCCACAAGAGTTCCATCTTATGTGATCTTTTAGAAAACGATAAAGCTGGATGATAGAGGAGAGAGCAGTCATCACTAAACATCATGTTTGAGCACTGACTCACAATAAACCATGACTTAATTGCTGCTATGAACCCTGACACAGTTTTGGCTTTCCCAACCAGCTCTCTCAGAGACAACAGCATGTACCAGGGACAATACCAATGGTATTTTGGATATGACCTGGTTTTTAAGGTTGGGAGGAACAAAAGCTGTTCATTTATCTGGGTCAGGTACCTCAGAACCAGAGAACTGGCTTATTTACATACTAGCCATTAGTGGGTGGATAAGCAGGAGAACAGGGACAGTAATTTTCTTGGGAAGAAACGTTCTTAACCATTTCAGAGCTAACTTTGTTTCATGGCATGAAGTGCTTAGTCAACATACCACCTTTTGACTGACTGTGAAGCAGATGCTTTGACCTGGAATGTCTGCTACTAACCAGAAAGTCTGTGCAGTTGTTACTGATCTGATGCCCAATGTCTTTTCAGTAAGAAATAAATCTTGACTTATCATTTCAAAAGAAACTGTCATTGTATTCTTCCCCCCAACATTTTGCTGTTTTAATGTGAAACGCCTTGGCAGTCAACTTGAATATATGTGAAAACCTCAAAGATTTTTTTTCCTTTCCGTAGAATGAAGAAGAATAGCAAGATGCTCTTTATACTGAAAAACCCTGCATGTGCAGATTCAGCATTTATTTATTTTTCAGAATTTATTTCCCTGCTAAAGGCAGAAGAGCACAGCTCAGCTTTGCTCTGGTTTGTTACTCTGAGCAGTTTGTCTGGAAATCCATCACATTGGCTAGTGGACAATTTCAGCAGCCAGCTACACTTCTGATTGTATTTGTCTCACTGCTGACTTCATCACAAATTTGGGCCTGCAGGAATTATTGTCGCTGATGGTTTCATTCACAGATTTCATGTCAAAATACTTTCCACTACCACTGTTTTCACTAAATTTCACTCTATTTTGTCTTCTTGGTACAAGACAAAATACTTACGAATCCTATTTTGCATTGTTTTTATTTAAAATCTCATGTATTTTGTAAAAGAAAGAAAATGTTAGAAATAGCAGCCTCAAGGAGCAAGTAAAGTTTAGCAGCCATTAAAAGAGTGTACATCTTTGTTTCTTTATTGTTTATTGCACTTCTTTCCTATTTTGTCATACAGCATTGCTAACTACCCCCTTGGCCTTGGACTGAACAAAGTCATCATTGTCTTAACGGATGATTCGCAGCCCAGCCCTGAGGTTGTGAGCAGCTACAAAGTCACAATTTATCGAGAAGATCGCCCTAGTCTCCCTTTGTTTGATGACTATATGATGTGTGGGTTTGTGCAGGTATTGTTTCTGCATTCTTTTGCTATACACATTAATAGGAATAGCTGGTTTCTGTTCATTCCATGGTATGAATTAGGGTACATGAGCCAAAGCTCATGCAGAGCCAGTTTTTCTTGAGATTGTTTGAAATTCAGCATTTATGCAACATTTTGGGTATAAAAGGCAAGTCCAGCGTAAGTACCTGTTACCATATATTTGAGAGCTCCAGGTTAATTAATCCTTGCCTTGGTGAGCCAAAATTTTCTTATAACTTTTCATAACTGTCTCTCTCTGACATTGGAGACATGGAAATAATTTTACCAGGAAAGATATTTAGGATGACAGTGGTTATTTATCAATGTTCAAGACAAATGCTGCTGCATAATTTATGAATGAAAACTGTTTATTCTACATCAATAAACACAGTAAAAAAACCCTCACTTATGATTCCAAAGGTAGGGATGGCTGTTGCTTACATCACATTTGTCCAAATACAAATTTGGGAATGCACATAATTTACTCCCTACAAATAGCAGTCCTTAGGAAGGAGTGGGTCTGTTGAATGAAAAAACGACCAGAGTCTGTCCAATATGGCTTAATAAGGGCTGGGAAAGCTGAGCCCATACTGAATTAGACACAAAAATGGAAGAAAGCTAATGAAAGTAACAGTGAAGATTTCAGTTAGTGAAACTATAGTGATAAAAATATTATGCATAAGAGAGAAAACCTGGGACACATTCTGGAACAGAGCTGTTTATATTCCAAAGTTTGAGGACTAAATGTTGGTTGCTGCTTGATATGATGGGCAAAGATAAACCAACCAGTTTGTAGTGGTAAGTGACATTGTAAATGGTAACCATGGGCAGTGCATTTTTCTGTGGAATTGTAGGCAGATTGAAAAGATTGGTGGGTTCATTCCAGAGTATCCAGGAGTAATATATTTTGTCACAATTAATTCTGCAACCAGAAAGTAGAATTTTCAAAACTATTGTGTTCAAACTGTCATGCTTGTTCACATCAAATATCTAATCCTATCTTTATTTATTTCTGTAAGAAGATCTTAGTATATTCTTTAGCAAAACTTGCTTCCCTTCTCTGGTTTCTTTCCATATACTGCAGAAGAGTTTGGGAGATCAGGGTGGTAGAAGTCAGAGCATTTATATGATCGGACAGATCAAGAGGGATTATGTTTTTCTTGTGGAGAAATAAGCAGTAGGGCTTAAAATGAGTCAAAGAGATTATAAATATTGATAACAAATTCTATGTTAACAATAATTATCTCAACCTGAAAATCAGGACTGCCAGACAAAATGTAGGTAGTAATCATACTGTACGGACTGCTGACCTGAATACCTGATTATGGTGTTGTCTGGCCCTCCACCTCGTCTCTGTCTCTTCTCTTAGACTTCTCTTACAAGCTCAAAAGGTCAAGGACTATCTTCTTACTAATTGCACTGACTCAACACTACATCTAGTAGTCGTTACAGAAAAATACGAATAAACACATATAACACCTGAGATTTCAGTTCAGTTGTACAGCAACCTGCTTGACATCTTAAGTATGACCTAATATGAAAACGAGAACAGCTGTCAATTGAACTAGAGTTATATTACTAGGAGAGCACACTGGCTGCAAAGATGTGAGAAAAGCTTTTTGTTTCCTTATTTGGGACACATATCTGAGTATAGGAACAGGAATTCAACTTCAAAAATATCTTCCCACACCAGAGGTTAAACTGTTGTTAATGTTCTATGATACCATTAATGAGACTGAGTATGAATCTTTGAAGCACTGTGACGGCAGAGATCTAGACTGATAAAAATGAAAAGTGTTTTAGAAATTTCTTTTGATTGAGCTTGGTTTTCTGCTCCTCTGTGAATAACTACCCTCTAACGCTGTTGTTCAGTGCTAGGGATGACTTCAGGAGTTTAGAGGGAAAATGAGATGAAAAGCATTCTTGTGGTATCTAATAAGCACTGTGAAGATACAGTGTGAGATTCTAAAACAACTTTTAGATATGTTAGAGGTAAACTTATCAGAGAGTGACTTTAAAAAACAAACAAAGGCTGGAGCTGGAGATAGAAATGGTATTCTCAAACACTTAAAAGTCTGCATTTTTTCCTATTTGCTAGAACAGAATGTTTTGCCTTTTTGCTTAGAATATCTTTTTATCAATACAAAACTCACCTCTTAAACAGCATCATTGCATTTTGCTCTTCATGCCAGAGAAAACTACTCAGTCTTGCAAAGCCAGTTGATACACCCTCATTAGAGGCATGAATACTTGTTCTCGTAGTAATGATACCCTCTTTTAGGAGAAAAAGGATAAATACAGCATGAATTTATGGAGTCTCCTTTGAACACTTGACTAGGCACAAGTGGGATCACACATGAGGAGAGAAAGGCCACTGATAGTGGTGTGGTCTTTCTCATGGATGGCTTCAGTTAAAATTCTAATCCAGCAGCTTTTTTTCCTCACTTTCTTCTATAGTTAGTCTCATTAGGCTATTCAGGTTTCACTGCAAGATGATACTAAAGGAAGCTTACAATAAAATAGAGAGTGTGAGATGTGGTTTCCAACAGCCTAACAATTCTAATGCAGTTGAATAATCCTGGATTAATTTTGAGGTATTGATTTGAGAAGTGTGTGGTTCCAAGCCTTGCAACCTCTAAAAGGGAAAAAAATATTGTCTCCTGTACTTTTTGATAGCAACTATAATATCCCCATTAAAACCAAATTAGTGAAGAATAAACAGTCATCTCACAATAACACCTTCAGCAGGTTAGGCTGCCTTCTATTTTGTGTTCTGCATTTTGATAGTATTGTTTGGACTGCAAATGGAGAGACTGTTGATTTGTGCTTGAACTAAATTTTGTGCAATTGCTGACAACATTCAAATTAAGTATCCTTGAAAGAAATGGTACCATTTCATAATCATCTCTTAAGCTGTGATATGGAAGATAGTTAGAATCCAAGACAGTCAGCAGAAAAACCAGTGAGCTCTTAAGATAGGGTTATCATCATCACTCTTAACTGAAAGATCCCAGACTATGCACATATTGTCATAAAGGACAAAATATTTTATTCATTATCGCGCTGCCCATTATCTTTAAAATCCAAACAAATCTATCTATGCCTCACTTGAAATGTGTGGATGCTGCCTCTTTGATTGTTAATATTTGCCTAGTTGCTATCATGGAGAGATACTGCTGATGTGCTTAAGGAACCTTTTTTGACCTTGTGAACTTCTGTATCTATTTGTACCTACAGTGTTCTGTTGCCACATGACTTGTTTTGTGTGTTTGTTTGGTCAGTTGGTTGGTAGCGAGTGAGTTTGGGTTTGGTTTGTAGTTTTTGTATTTTAATAATACAAAAATACAAATAATACAGTTATGTATTTGGGTATATTGAGAGCAATGGATATCTAATGCTATATTTTATAGCATGATGTGTTTCATTCCCTGTCATTTTCTTCTGTGCATTTGTACATTCAGTTCCAAAATCAGTGCAGTGCAGTGTGCTGATGTTCTGGCTGTCCTACAGCTTTTACAGGTCTGAAAGAATGAATTTACAGAACAGCTTCAAAAACTTCCCTGATTTTTATAGAACATCCTGTTCTTATGTATTATTATCTCTTGTATTTCTGTAAATCCTTTTATCATATTCTTTTCCTGATAGCTAAACAAGGCCAACAGAACATATGATGAGATATCACATTGCTGACTATATAACACTAAATGGCTGCAATGCAGCTGGAAACAAGATGCTAACAAGAACATGTTTATTTCTCTGTCTGTCTATTAAACTTTCATTGATCAAAAAACAATTAAGACCTAAGACTAGCATATTAACTATATTTAACTTTAGTATAGGCTTTTTGGAGTGGAGATGAAAATATTCTTTAGAAGAGAAGAAGCCTTAAATAAAAGAAAAAGAAGATAATTTCATTTTTATGCTCAGGAAGACATGAGAATAATTATTTTTTTTCAGCTCAAGTTATACTTTCCAAAGGAAAGTAAAACAGTTTTACTTCATTTTTAAGCTATGTGCTGTTGCCATTGCAAAGCTTTTCATACCAGACAGTAGAAATAAAAACTGTCAATTATAGAAACAGGTATTAACTCTTTGCCTAGTACTTTTATGCAATTATTTCAAAGAACCTTGCAAATATTACATAATGTAAAAAAACCTCCAAAAACCCAATCCCCCCTCTTCCCCACTTCCCAAAAAAAAAAAAATCACCCCAACCAAACAACTTAGGAAAGAAACAAAGAACTTGTCCTATAGTAGGACAGGCTGCATGCACGCTGGTCTCTTCTGAATTTCCCATTAGCTTCATTAGATTCAGCGTCACAGCCACTACAAACGACCCATCTCTTCAGTCCTAAGGTCATTGTAAATGCTGTGAGCAGACTCTTAGGTTTTGCAGTGGTTATTGTAGCAGCAGCTGACTCTCTTGGCAGTTCTGAGTTTGAGTGTCTTGCTTAAAAAGGCATGGAAAGTGCATCTCTGGAACTACAGACTAATTATATCAGCAACCAGACGTTATCTTATTTCAAAGTTAGCTTACTTGCCTTTTAGAGAAAAAAGAGAATATCCATTGTAGAGCAATCATGCATTGCATTCTTCTGCCTTCTCAGGTACAGAGGTGGTGAAAATTTTTTTCAGTGGTTTTGAATTTTTCAGAAAACAACATAAAAATGCCCCAGATGTCAAAAAAATAGTTTGAGGGGCTTTTTGTTGTTGTTGTTGTTCAAAAGAGGGTGCTTTGATTCAGTGAGTACTATTTGACTTAAAAATTCTAGCATTCAAAATTTGTGTTGGTATAACTGTTAGATATTTTAGCCATTGTGCAGTCCAGAATGCTAGCTCTTTTCAAGGAGGGAGTGGCTGGGACAACCAAAAAGCTCACTCATAAGATCTGAAATAGCCAAGACTAAATTTTCCTCAGAAAAACTGGTGAGAGCACAGTATGACAATCATGTTTTCCAGGAGCAATGCCAACTTAAGCATCCTTTTCCCTGCCTGCAGCTACCATTGAACCAGATGGGAAGACCTTTTTAAAAATGAACTAGTTTCTAGGATAAGGTTCTCATACTCTCTATGTGAACACAAGAGAGGGCGGGATAAGTGCAGGGACAGAAGTGAGCTTCTGAGCATAGAAAGAGGGTTAGTGAGTGCTGTTTAAGGCAGATTTTTTTTCTTCATGAAAAAAATTCACATTGAGATTGGGTTTAAAGCCCATGGTGGTTTTAAATGAGCAGGAGCTTCATGTTCAAAAATTGATGTGATTTATGGGTGCAAACACACAAAACACTAGAAGTACTTTTGCATTGCTATTAACCTATAAATTATTTTGTTTCTGTGTGACTGAAACCCACTTCCCAGGAAAAACAAAGTGAGGTTCACATGGCCTTGAGGAGCAAATATGTAGCAAACTGAACATGTGTTAAATTGTCAGCAGTTCAGGTGAAAACCACAAAATAGAGAGCTAACAGAGAGAGACTTCCATAAAAAGAAGGCTGAGGTGTTACATCTTCAGCTGCTATATGTCAACGTGGTTCAATTAATTTCAGGGGAGCATTTCCAAATTATACTGATTGAGTACCTGTCCTGACAGAAACATACAGCTGAATTCTTTTCCATTATATCTGCCAGGCAGTGCTTATAAGTGAATACGCTTGCATAAAAATGCTGAATTTTTAAATAATTTTCCTAAATATTTAGGTCAAACAACATCTTAGGATAATCTAAAAAGCTACCTGAAGGTGTTTTAAAGTATTTAAAGATCAAGGGATGTTTAATTATCATTCACTGTAAGTATAAACTGAACAAAGACCTAAATTGAATAACATACCTTGGTGTTTCTAAAAAAGTGTATTTAAGGTGATGTGCAAGGGAGAGATTTAAATAATAAATACACTTAATTAATTTTCATGTAGAGGGTTAATTTGTGTGCACATCTCAGAGCAAACTTTGTAGAGTCAGCATATTCTTTGTCAACATCTCTACCACTGGGGAGAGAAGGCTCGCCATATTTTCTTAATTATACCAAAGATTTTTATGATGATTTAAAGCATCGCTCTGTACATGAGTCAGAGGAACAATTGTGATGCATATTCTTTACATTTATGCACTTCTGTGCTAAACCCCTTTTGGATCTCAGAATTAGGATGTTGCTGTTAGGCTGACACCTTAATCAGCAGCCAGCATCTGCTGCTTTAAGGAAACATCCCAAAAAATACAGCAGAGCATGGATCCATCATCTGAAGGAATTAATATAATGCTCTAGAAGTCAAGCCTGTCTTTCACCTACAAAGTTAACTTCACAGACAGTCTGTACTATCATCTGGTAGTCATGAGTTCGCATAATCAGTGCTCTCTGTGAGACATCTGCTGCACTCTGATGAGGCCACACAGAGCAAATGGGCACAACTTGGGCATAAAATTGAAAGAAATAGAAGAATGAGTTTGTATGTGCTTCTGTTTAGGCAACCCTTTCCCTGAGCATGGAATAAAAATTTATAGTTTTTTTCTCCAGTAGGCTGTGCCTGACTGGGATCATCATCCTACTCTTCAGTACTTTGGGGATGTCATATTACAGAGCCCAAAATTTAAGACTAAAGTTCATGTTAGCTCCAGCTGCCCGAAGAAAAGTTTACAGTCTTCTGGTTTACAGTATTTTGCTTATGCTCCTTGTTGTGCTTAGTCTTCTCTATGTAGCTAAATTTCCTGTTTCACACGTGATTCAAGATTAATACCAGATACCCAGCAGGAAAACTTTCCAGAAGTTCCAGGCAGGCACTGAAGAGAGCAGATGTTTCCATGTAGCAGCAGCTACATTTGTCATTGCTACAGTACTCTGTACTTGGGAAATGGTGTGTTGCATGGATTACTGATGGATAAATTGCCCCCGGTGCTTTGAGACAATCTGTGTGAATACTGATTCAATGATTAAACAATTATAAGCCAATAGTGACTGCGATGACACCAACAAACTAATTTGGTTTATAATCATTAGCCAGAAGAAGTTCTAGGTTGCTATAATAATTAGGGCGTAAAGACTGAGAAATTTATTGGCAGCTTCCAGCCTTAGTTTTTCTAAGTTTTTCTGTTCCTTTTCCTTGGTTGGCACTCTTGTGGATAAGAACTTAAGTCAGGCATGATATCACTCCTCAGCACCACTGAATTTATTGACACAACTAGAGTTGTTTGTAGTACCTCCTACCACAGCAGTGAAAAATTTAGTATCTCCTACCATTCTTTTCTTCTTTAATGTGTTTGAAATTAAGAGTCTTACTAAGAACATCCCACCCTCCTAGATACTCAGTTAGGTGACTCTTGACTTGAATTGTTATTTTGCTGTTATGCTGTCACAGAAAAATGACAGTAGTAGAAAATCATGTGATAAAAGGTAAACCTCAATGACCTGACAGACTAATTTCATTCTTTTGTGTGCTCAGGCCATTCTTCCCTTTCATACAATTACTGATAGCATCCCATGAGCATGTATGATGACACATTAAAGATAGAGAAAATTAAGATCTGCCCGTAAACTAGCCAAGGAGAAACTCATGATTGCATGATTAAAAAATGTCGAGGAGCTAAATTGTGACCTGTATGATTGCAACTGGTGAGCAAAATCCCACTGGTGCTAGTGGGGTGTATGGTTGGACATTTCAGCCTTATAATAGCTGGTCCCTAACGTGCTACAGGATGGGGAGATGCTGAGACAGATACAGTGCTGTGGGTGCAGATTCTGTAGATATACTGCTAGCTCTGAGCCCATGACAGACTGTCAGTACAGACTGGAAGAGTTCCAGGTTTTTCTGATTCCTTGCCTTTAACCAAAGGATTAAAATGTCTTTTTAAATAATAGCAGCAAATCATTGTGGGTGGCTGTGAAAGGAGACAGATGACAGTAAATGCTGGGTAGGCAATTCTGCTCCTGGGAGAACACTGTTCTCTGGAAGAGTTTATCAGAAAACTTATTTTTATATAATATTTGTCAGCTGTGTGGTTTTTTGTTTGTGCTAAGTTATCAGGCAATTATCCCACATATTTAGATTTTCAGTTATGGTCCTTGGCTCTTATTTTTGATATTTTTAATATAATACAGGTCCAATAACACTACTGGAATCAATTACATTTTGCTAGAGGACTGGTAGCAGTAACTTTGCAAAAGACTCCTCATACCACAAACTTATTTTGTGCTTATTCTTTCTTCCTCTCTCTGCCCTACACAGTAATTTCTCCATGTATTGCTGCGTTGTTGTGCAGTTCAGGCAGAAAGTTATAGCTTGGTGGACTGATGGAAAAGAGGGAGCCACATGCTTGAATCACCTCATTCTGAGGCCAGCCAAGAGGGGAAGTGTTTGGGGGGACGTGGCCCAGCCTGACTAGTTGGGTTGCTTCCTTCTGACTGCTCCTACCTAAAGAGAGACACTGCTGGAGCCAGACACTGGGCAGGCAGAGACAGGTTCTCTTGAGTCATGTGCTTTGTTGTACTGATGGTATTACCTTGTGAAGGTACCTGAGATCTCTGGAGAGGAACAGACCATGTACTTGAGGCCTCTGTCTCCCTCTACCAGCTGCTGTTCCATGATTCTACAGAGAACCTAGCTTAGCTGTCTCAATCACTATGTTGGATCAGGATTTGCATTGCCTACATTAACTAGGCTAAATTATGAAGATAGAATGAAGCCCATAATTTTTTTTTGCTTCCATTTCCAACTATACAATATCAGGACTTTAATTTAACTACTCAGTAAAATGTAAAGCCTTACAGGTCTTTGAATGAACCATGTTAAGTATGAAAACTTGAAAGTTTGAATTAAACAGTTCTCCTTTACAAGTTCCAGAAAATCCAATGACATTTAAAAGTACAATAATTGAAGGGGGTAGGGAAAAAGAAGGGGTCATCCAAAGTTTCTGAACTGAAATATTTAGTTTATGATTTGTGTAAATAGCTGTGTCAGTGTTTGCAGTCTGTCAATGTATTGAATTCTGTCTGATTCATGAAGAGAAAGTTCATTAATTAGAAATAACTTGCACTGTATGACAGCACACAAAATATTACAACCATGATCAGACTGCCACTTTATAAATCACAGACAAATCAGTACAGCATATGGGTGTAGTATTTGCAATGCATATGTTGAGCATAATTCTGTGGGGTGTTTATAAATGGTCACTGCGGTTTGCACTGAAGCAAAAGTTATTAATGTTAAACTTAAAATAGTAATGATCTAATAAGTCAATAGCAATTTGTCTGGACTTTTAATGACAGTCATAAAATTCTGATTTGGTAAAATAAAAGGCAAAAGGATAATTCTGCAATTCAGCCAAATGGCACAATAGAAAAAAAAGAGCATGAGGTGTTTTATTGCTGCACTCCATAAAGGCTGTCACCCCTTCCAGCTCTATGGTCACAATGCATATTTGAAATGCAGATTGTTTTCCCCATGTGATATTTTGGTAATGAAGATGGGACATGACCAAAATCCTGCCAGGGGTCTCATGATGGTATAGAGGTTTGACCATTTTTGTTCTCCTTGAAAGAGCTGTGGATGCTGTGGCTCCAAGTGTCAGTAACTTACTCAGACCACCACACAAAAAATGGGAAATGGGATAATTCCGTATCTCAGTGAATACTTCATACAAAACTGAGACCTGAAGATTTTATCACAAAATGGGTCAGCCCTTGAGTTCTGGGCCTGTCCATGACAAAAGTGGGAAATTTGGTCACCTTTGTTGAGAAGTTTGAGAAATTTCCTACTTCACAGACTGGACAATTATGGAAGTATTTAGCTTAATTCATGTATGTCTCAAACTTCAGTCAAAAGTAGTTGCACCTAGGTCACAGAAACCTAGATGTTTTGTAGTTTCATGCAGAAAAAACTTAGGTAACTCAGAATCCAACTTTTCTCAAAGTTGGAGAGAAAAATAAGGAAGTCAGTGTTCTAGATAATTTTACTTTGTTCCTCAGTAGCTTCTTCTTGTGAAATGTTCTTAATAGAGGTCCAAGCTGGCTTGTCAGATTTCTTTATAGAACTATAAATGTATTTAAAAGCTTTTACTATTCTGAAGATTACTGATTTTGACCTATGTTGCTCCTGAGTAAGATGGTAAAAGTCCTTGCATGGATAATCATAGTTTAATTGGTCTGATTTTGTGTTTGTTTAAGAACTTGATAGAGAGCATTAAAAAATATTTACTATGCAAGATGAGTACAATACCTGAAGGACAAACTTCTGCCAAAGTTAGGAAGCCAATCCTCCACTGGTCTTGTTCCTTTTGGAATCAGGGTAGGTATAAAACAAAATCACTTATGTAAAACACAATCATTCATATATGACAGAGACTCAGATTTGATATACTTTACTGAGAAAATCAGTTTCACAGTATAGATCCATTGCTAATTCTGTAGCTGTAAAATCTCTATCCTACAGAGAACTGTTATTCTTTTTACCTGGCACTCTACAATTAGTGCTTCAAAGCTGAAATCCAGGGCATTCATTATTGACAGTTCAATTGGTGTATTCTTTTCGGTTCACCTCATACACTGCTCTCAAATTCATCTGAAAATGTGAAATAGCTGTTGAATTTTCCCCTTGATGATACCACAATAGATGTGAAAGAGGAGCCTTCAGCATAAGGCTTCCTAAGTGTTAACAGATCATGAAAATTGGCAACAACTGTTGTGCTGAGTATCATAACCTGCAAGAGGAGGGCCAGCAATTCCACAGTGATGAGAAGAGAGTGCTTGGTGTTTGAGCTGTGGTCACATTTGCCTTTCAAGTCATTTGGGTCTCCATGCCACACTTTTCAGGAGAAGAAAGCTAATGCAGCTGCCTTTGTTAATCAGTCAGTATGGCCCAAGCCCTCGGGGAGGCAGGCAAAGGCAGATACGTACTGAGACACACAATCCTTGCTGATTAACAGTGAAAGCTGGTAAAGTTACTCTCTAAGCCTGTCTGGCCCATCAGCTGTAGAAATGTAATTTAGATGATTATCTACATGCCCATTAAACCTTGTGACCCATCACTAGTCTGTTTGAAGTTTGCCTGCTTAAACTCGCTAATAGGAAGAATAGAAGGATTAACTCAGAGGCCATGAAATAAGAGAGGAGCAAAGAAGATGACAAAAGAGCAGAGGAAAACTTCCTACTGCATGTATTTGGTAGGGAGAAAGAACTACACTACCACGATCATCTCAGCAGATACTGTTACTTTATGGAGCAAGCAAGCCATCTGGAATTCAGGCCATTTAATCCTTGTGTGTGTGTGCTTTCAGTCTTGTTTAGCTGCAAAAATAAAATGAAATACCTGTGTGATGAATGTTGTCAAGTTAAGCGTTTACTAAACATAGTGCAACATAAAAGAGTGTGGAATGCTGGTGGACAGTAAGTGTTTCTGATTTTGTTCAGGGCTAGTGTGTTGATACAAACAAAGGAAAAATTTAAATCAGTCACATCAGAGAAGGTGTAGTCAGGTCAGCATCAAGTCCAATCTTGTTCCCTTTAGGATAAGAAGCTCTAGCCATTGCTGATGCTTGTTAACTTAAGGATTATGAATGAAAATCTTACTCAGTGATCTATTTTTATTCAGTCAAATTAAAATAAATAGAAATGTTTATAGTAATCTACCTAAATTATTTGCAGAATGTTGCAATGAAAATGGTGACAAGTTAAGACAAAATTAATAGAGAAAAGGTGGGATGCAGTGCAGAAAACAGAATGGAATACAGGAGTACCTCAGTAAGGGTGACCTAAGGTCTGACTAGTTACTGGGAGAAAATGAGCTTGAATTTGAAATGGAGTCTTGAAGGTCATTTGCCTACTTTTACATATAATATCACTCTTTAAATGAGTCCTTGCCCTTCTGATACAGTCAGCCTATTTGCTGAGAAACATTGGTTGGGAGTATATTTCACTGTATTTCAGAGGGAAAAAGCATTCCTTTCATGCTATGTCCGGATCCCTAGGTTTTGCAATATTAGATCTCTTTATAAAGAATTACTGTGGTCTATTCTGGTCTATTTTGCAATTCTTTTGGTATATTTATTTATTCAGATTTTTTGTTCATATAGTTATGATTAAACATAGTTCTGTTTCTCATTTAATTGTGTTGAATCAAGCATATTTTCCAGTTATCTCAGACTGTTCATTTACATATACTGTATGAAACACAGCAATATGCTACTGGCAGTATTCAATGCTGTAGCAATTCATTTTAGAGCCTGAGACTTTTCCCTCAGTGTTTTTAGTATTTTTGTGACTGATAACACAAACACAGATACCTGATGCTCTGAAGCTAATGCCTGTACTTCTTAATAAAATACATAAATTTTAAAATTCCACTTTAAACATCACCTGAAGATGCCTTGCAAATTAATCTGGTTACAAATTTTCCAAGTTATTGTCAAGCAGTTGGATCTTCAGTGTAAAATTGTCAGTCTTCCTGTTTTGGTCACACTGTCAGTGGTTCTCACCTTGAAAAATATAAAAGTTTTAGGAGAGGAACAAACTTCTGTTGCTGATCATAAATCTTCCTTTGAGTGGCATGTACTCAGCTGTTTGCAACCAGACTGCTTCAGAGGACAGAAGTTATTCATAAATCTCATTCCATTGGTGTTGTCTGAAAAATAAAGTAGATGCCAATATCTGCTGGGAGGCCTTGTAGAAAACAGATCAAAGGCTTCTGGAGTTTATTTAAGAAGGAGCAGTTGTGAGTGGCTTAATGTCTGAGCTTGGCATGGCAAGTGAAACAGCCATGACAATGAGCCACCATATGCAGAGGTCCTCTGGACTTCAGTAAAGAATTTGAGTAATATGTGGTACAGGTGGACTGTTGTCTCAGCCTGTCCTTCTGTTACTCCTTCATCTCCAAGGAAGGCATTGTCTCCTCTGTCTAACCCCACGATAAGGGGAAAAATTCTTCTGAAATTCTCCCTCCTCCCCACCAGTGGTGCAGGGAGATGGGGAATGGAGATTATGGCCAGTTCATCACATGTTTCTGCTGCTGCTTCCTCTTCAGGGAAGGAATCCTTATTGATGCTCCAGCATGACATCTCTCCCACAGGAGACAGTCCCCCTCAGTCTTCTCCAATATGAGTCCTGCTCCAGACTGCAGTTTTTCATAACCTGTTCTAGCATATGTCCCTTTCCACAGGGTGCAGTGCTTCTGGAACAGACTGCTCCAGTGTGGGTCCCCTGTGGAATCACAAGTCCTACCAACAAACTTACTCCAGCATGGACTCCTCTCCACAGGTTCTCAGGTCCCTGCCAGGAGCCTGCTCCAGTGTGGGCTTCCCACAGGGTCAGTCTCCTCTCAGGCATCCACTGCTCCAGTGTGGGGTTCTTCCATGGGCTGTGGATGGATATCTGCTCCACCATGGCCCCTCCACACTCCGCAGGAGGCACAGCCATGGTATGCACCATGTTTTGTATGGGAATCCTGCTCTAGCAGCTGGAACACCTCCTCTCCCTCCTTCTCCACTGACTTTGGTGTCTGCACAGTTGTTCATCTAACATATTCTCACTCCTCTCTTCTCTGGGCACAATTACTTCTGCACAATAAATATTTTATAGTCTTCTTTACTCTGTCATCCCAGAGGCACTACCACCATATCTGATTGGTTCAGTCTTGACCAGCTGGTGCATCTTGGATCTGGCTGGCATTGGCTCTGTTAGACCTGGAGGAACCTTCTGGAAGCTTCTCATAGAAACTACCCCTATAGCTCCCCCCAGTACTAAAAACTTACCATGCAAACCCATTACAGTCCTGTAGGATCCCTTGATTTATAAAATACCTTGGGACAGCTGCAACACCTTCAGTTCATACCAATAATAGATTGTATTATATATTGTGCCTGTGCTTTCTGATGGAACCCTTGCTCCTATGTTTTAGGGATTTTGCATTATTTCCTTCTCCCTCCAGACATTCCCTATGTGGCTATATTTTCATTATGGAAGGCACATACAACAGTGAAAAACCCCAAAAAAACAAAGAAGAACATGAAAGAGCTTAAAAATTTAAATTGTTATCCAGATACCTCAAGGTGGTCCTTTCCCCGTAGTCAGCTTTCCCTTTAATGACGTCAGTGGAGTACAAAGGCACAAGCCTTTTCCTGGCCAAACCAGACTCTGTTGGGAGAAGGACTGAGAAATATTTCCAGTCACTCTGATCTCTTAGTTTGAGTTCCTCCGAGGAAAGGAAAAGCTTCGGCAGGGAAGTTCTCAACTATTGCATCTTTAGCAATTAAATCACTTCAGAAAAGGATCAAGGAACTTACTAGGAACTGCCATGTGAAAAAGATACAAGGAGAAAGGGAGCAGGCATCAATTGCCACAATATGCACTTCTTACCACATCTTCCTTCAAACTGCTGATCCCAAAGAAACCAACTGTGCATACTTGCCGGTTCTGTGTAAGTGGCACAGAACTGTGTATGTTCAAAGTAATTGTTTAGACCTTAATCCATCCAAGTGACCCTAGATACCTGTGTTTTGGTACCTGTACCAAACCCTGAATACCTTGAATGTTACTGGCAGGTCACCTCATAGAATAAGTTAATTTCCATGATCTCTTGTTGCTATATGTTGTTTTTTTTCCTGTGGAGTATGTCGTCACAACTTAAAAACCCTACTGAAACTGCTGATAACTGTCCCCATTGTGCTATACCTTTTCTGATCCAACAGCCTAGTGTTTTTCATACAACTGAGCTACAGATATGAATAAAAAATATATTGGGGACAATCTTCTTGAGGGATTGTCTTTTTTTAACCAAAATTAAAACATTCCTAAGCAAACTTATTGTACAATATGCCACAACATATTTTTCAAGAGATGAAATGCTTGACAGAAAAGTTGCACAACTTTAGTGGTAGTTTTGGGGGGCTTTTTTAAAGCCGATGTTTAACACTTCAGAATTTTATTGTGAGAGAGTGTGGATGTGCTGGAAATTGGTTATGATAGTAATGAAAATCTCAAAGAACTGCCAAATAAATTCGAGACAAAAGGGAACACTAATAGAATGCAGGAACTAAACAACAATATCGTAACAGCAAAAAGACAGAAAATACTTCAGGGACCTTGAATCCCCATGGCTTGATGAGGTTTCAGAGGGAAAACTTGAACATCTAGCACATTTTTCTGCAAAGTGGTGTGCATGCTTAACTTCCCACACTGGACATTTCCACTAAAGTCAGTGGGATAACTTGTTCTGAATAATACCATATGTCTCCATCTTTTCAGGCCCAGAATCTTAAGCTATATTTATTAGGCCTGGAATGTGTATAGTTGTATCCATGCTCACATTTGTCCAGGACAGTAATTATTTATTTATTCCTGAAACAGAAGCATATTTGTAGTATCTATCAATGCTTTTGAATTTTGTCTTCTAAGTATTTTTTCTCTTTTGAATGATGACATGCTATCATATCTATGAAAAATTACCCTGTTTGTTAGATATGAAAAAATAAATTATCATTTTAATTTTATAGGTAAATTATCACATTATTAATTCAGAGAACTATATTCATTGACTACACAGAGTTTATAAATATTAAGGATTTTCTTGTACATGTGGGGCCTGGATACTGTCTTCTAGTTTTGCAGTGGGATTTCCTGTAGTCTTTACAAATTGGTGGGACATAATCTGCTGGAATAATCAGAACTAACAAAGAAAGAATATAGCCTCTTATTCCTTCTTTTTTCTTTCTTTCTTCCTGCATATGTGTTCATCAATAACATTTGGTTGTTTTGTGGATAAACGTTTGGGCATGTTTGTGGAAAAATATCTGTTAGGTCCACCATCTGTGTCCCTTTCAAAATTAAAAACTATGAAAATGAAAAATGGTAGTCTTCCTCATCTGGTAATATAATGCAGTTTGATCAAACTGTGGGGGGAAAACCTGTCAAAGACATGTAAGCTTGGAAATCCTCAAGTGGATTTAGAATTTTTGTCTCAATTCCCATTGGCTCTACTTCCATTGGCAAGTAGGGGAAGCAATCAAAGGAGAAGGAGAAAAATTAATTATCTGTTTTGTGTTGAAGAGACAGATCTTTTATCTTATGAGCATCATACTTGGGTAACTCTTCAGACCTCAAGTTGTCATATTTTCCACTCATTTATGAACAGCGTAACAAAGTACTCGACTGGCTGTAAGTTCCTTGCTTGTACCTTTAAAATTTCTCCATAAAAACATTTTATCAGCAGCATTAAATCAAATGCTTTTAAAATTATTTCAATCATGCTTTTAAATGCTTTTATTCTGTAGCTGGTTTACTCAAGACTAAAAAAATATATACAAAGAATGCTTTCTCTGATCAAGAGATAATTGAAACACTTTTTATTTTTTTATAGTGAAATGCACTGAAGTATTGCGCAGTGCACATTATGTGTTTCACCAAATATGATTTTATGTTCTTCATTTCCCAAATTCACTGGTAAACACAGAACTTTCATTTGTCAGAAATCTGCAAGATACTAGTATTTACTGTCAAATCAACCACTCCTCTTACTGTTTCTTTATGTTTGCAGTTAAATACTTAAAATTTTCCCTTTGCCAAATCTTTGTATTCTTTTCACTGAATGAGTTATTGAGTCTTACTTAGGAATAAACACGACACCTGGAATCTTCTAGCTGATTGTGCAATGAGAGTAGAGGCTAAACTGAGGTCTTCATGAAGATCTGTACATTCCACAAATAGAGTATGAGAACAAAGTGCCACAAGAATTCTGTATTTGTACTTGATTGTAGGAGAACATAAAAAATGTGTAGATGCATCATGCAGGACGTGCGTTAATCTTCACATTCAAATCTTAGGATATGACTTTTCCATTCCTAAAGCAGTGTGGAGCAATTTAGAGGAATTATTTTGGTTTGTTGGGGGTTATTTTAAGCTAAGATTCAAATCTTGTGCCTGAACATTTGAAATCTAAGTGAAAGCTGTAGGCAAGGCCAGTCAACGAGCAGAGTCCCTTCCTGTGGCTGTGCAAGAGTAGGCCCTGCAGTGTGCATATTGTTTAGCACTAAACAGATGGGAGGAGCACATAACTAAAGAATTTATTAGTGTTTTAATAACCCTGAGATCAAAATAATATAGATGTGTTACAGTGACCAAAGGAAAGTTATCTTTACAAGCAATAAATCCACTGAACAGAGCAGCCATGTAAGAACAGCATCTATGGCAGCAGCTCTCAGTCTGGTATGCACACTTACACTGGTATTTCATTTCTGGTATTCAGAGTTTCTTGTCTGTGATAACCTCTGCCACTGCTGCTCCCTATTCAGTTGTGCATGCAGTCTTCCACTTTAATATTTTGACTGCTACAGGGGATCTGAGAAACCAAGGCTTGTGTTTAGGGCAAGAGTAGCAAAATAAAATTAATACCAGTAAAAGGTTACAGTGCTTTGTTTCTCCCATATGAAATTTTATAGATCTTACATTTTCCTCTTTGTTTCTCCCTCCCCTTTTTTTTTCAACCTTCTCACTTTTCTTGTTTACTTTGAGAATTCTGCTGAGCATGTATATAGATTGAGGAGAATGAGGTTAAAATTTACTCTGCACAAGATGATGCTCCAGTCACCCATCTTCCCTTAAGGATGAGGTACAACATTTGTCAGCTCAGTCACTGTGTCACACACAGGCTCCACTCTCACAAACCTTCCAGTTCCCCAGCTGCAAGAGGAAAGTAGATGTCAGGAAAATTTTTAAGGTTGAAAATACTTTGGATATTTGTTTGAATAATCCAAACAGATTGGATTGCGGTCCAAGAAGGATTGGAAGATGAGTACAAAAGACTGTAAGGTCACCTAGGACAGGTGGTGAAACCCAGAATACTGTGACACCCTGCAATAATGACCTTTTCCCCCATTGCAAACGGGATTAAAAAATTAAATATTCTCTTAAATATTGCACCAAATCACTGAGAAATTTAGAGGCCATTGGTGAACAGGACTTTGAGATCCAGGATGTAAGAACATGACTTGGCTAAGCAGATAGTTTTCTGTCCAGTTTTCTGGATGGTGTAGAAAATACTCACAGGGAGGCACTCTGTTCCTATTACCTGAGCCCATGGAAGGCTTCTCCAGAGTTTTTTTGGCAGGGTGCTAAGACTCAGGCCCACTATCTCCTGATAGGGAAAGTGTACTTTAAGCTTTTATACATTGGCAATTCTCAGTATTGCTAATACTTAGATACATGTGGAGAGCATCTAATGTGGTAAGCAATGCTAGCTGGCAAAAAAACTTCCAGAAGAAAAGACATCCCTATTAAAGCCATAATATAAACAGCAAAAAAAAAAGCATTGTAGATCACATTGGGAGAAACTTGGAGAAACTTGCATTATATCTTACTGTTAGCACAGTTCCTAACTTGCAGTAGTAAGGATAAAATGGCACCTTTTTTTTTTTTTTAAGGAATTTTTGCCAAGGGATGAGAAGGTGCCTGGCTCATAGAACCCCAACCATCTTTATTTCTGGTTTGAAAAACATACTTCTGTACATACTGATTTCAATTGTACACACACCTTTGGCCACACATTTCAAGATTTGTACACATGACTAGGATGCATTTTAAAAACTAATAATGAATATTCAGAAGTCTTTTAAAAAATGAGTGATGACTAATATATTCAAAACAACCTGGAAGCAAATTCAGGTTGTGACACAGGGTCTTGAAATGTCCAGCAGAGAATTCAACATTAACTGCATGAAATTCTTCTGTGTAAAAGAAAGGATAGATTATTATCTTTATTTTACTTATATTCATGCATTTCTTTTCAGATATATTGCATACTTTATGTTGACATTATGAAGCAGTTTAGTGTAATCCATAATAGACTTGGGTTTTTTTCTTAAGCTGTTTTGTATAAATGCTTTTTGCATTTTATTGTTGCAAATGAGGACTGAGCCTGCATTCAGCTGTTGCTGTGCCAACCTGGCTTAACCCCACCAAAGTAACTGAAGCTTTGTAACTGAGTACAGACTGTACGTTTGTACATTTTGCAAAGCATCTGGAAACTTTGGTGGAACAGTGCCAAACCCATAACTCATTGTTATTGCTTTCATTATGTGATGATTTTATGACATATAATATTCCGTTTTCTTAACAGCAGTCTTTTAAATGCAAATGTCTGGGAACTGCTACATTTCTGTTCCTAACCTTTGTTCATTGCTAGCTTGGGAAAGGATGTTTTATTGGAGACTGGGTAAGATGTACTTGCTTGAATCTAGTGCTTGATTATGATAAACTTTTAGCACCTTTCCTAAACAATTTAGGCATCTGAGTCATCTTCCAAGACAGGAGTGAGGGCACCATGACGCATCTGATCTTAAATCAGAAAATAACATGAAGGACTGAACCATTCATTCACTGTCTGAAAGACTGATATAGTCTCCTTAGTAATATCATTTTCCTGGGAACATCAGAGTTCCCATTTGAAATGAGCACATCAGAAAAAATTGAATTAAACAAGCTGAATTTTTTTATACCTCTGGCTGTCTTTAGGAGTATAAAGAAACTTAACAGATATTTGCTGCTTTGAATATTTGCAGTGTTAACCCTAGGTCTGAGACTTATTTTCATTTGACAGGTGAGTTTTTGTACTTAGAGTTTCAGAAATCACCGAATTTAACATTTGAATTATTGCATATAACTAACATTCTATTTTAAAGAATGGGATAAAGCATAAATAGTGGTTCAAGAGAAGGCATGAAATACTTCTGTTATCATCTTGGCAAGTTCTATAATAAAATGCAAATAATTCCTTTGGAAGTTAGTTGATGCTTGTGTTAATTAAGTTCAGAAATACTGATTCGTTGTCTGTCCAGGCTTTCAGTTTTTCTACCCGTATTTTGATTATCAGATGTCCAAAGAGTCTTCTTTTCAAGGCTGGTTCAGCATACTGGAATTGAAGCAATTTGGTGAGTTTTTCGTAAAACAAACTTTCAACCCAGAATGTCCTCCTGCTTCCTTCACTCTTACCCCAAAATAAAAGAGAATGTAGCTGCTAGTTTCCTTTTTCTTCTGCCTCCACCTTAGTTGTGTCCTATCTTCCTCATTCTTAATAGCCTCCTCCTGTTGTTTTCAAGCTGGTCCAGGTTCTTCTGTCTATCTAACAAAACAGGTAGAATATTCTGCAGAAAACTCTTTTCTCTGATGGGAGAGCATGATTTGCTTCCTGGCCAATAGTTCATTGGTGATATGTCATTAGTGAGGTGAGATTCAGATGGATGCAAGATGACTACTACTGTGTCCTCCTCCTGACTGTTTATTTCCTTCATAAGAAGTGCAACACCACCTTAAATAATTGTCCTGCTGATGGTCTTAATGGTTCCTTCTGAATCATATTCCAATGATCATCCTGGATCAGAATATCTGACTAGTCAGTCTTCAGAGAAGCTTTCTGTTACTGGTTTATGGAATTCTCCACAGTTCCAAAACAGTATAGTTGTCCTAAGGCAACTGTGTCTGCAATTTGATCTCTTATATAGTTTGATGATGGATTGATGTGCAAAAAGATGGTTCTCTGTCACCTTAAATACCGTGTGAACCTAATTTTCCAGTCAAGAAAAAAATCCACTCGTTTGGGATTTTATCTCAGATAAAATATTTGCACCTGGAAGGTTCTGTTTTGGTCCCCACTACAGAAAAAGGACATGGACAGGCTGGAGAGAGTCCAGCACAAAAATGATCAAAGGACTGGGAAGCCGGCCAGATGAGGAAAAGCTGAGACTGCTGGCTTTGTTCAGTCTTGAGAAGACTTAGGGGAGACTTTAGCACTATGTTCCAGTATTTAAAGGATGGCTACAATGAAGATGGAGACTCCCTTTTTACAAGGAGTTACATGGAAAAGATGAGGGGTAATGATATAAATTACTCTGGGGGAGATTCCGTTTGGACACAGATGGAATATTTTTCGCAATGAGGTCAGCCATTGAAACAAACTGGAAAGAAAAGTTGTGGATTACCCAAAGATGGGCACCTAAGGTTCAGTGGACAGGGTGCTGGGTCATTTTGTGTAGAGTCTGCTTTTGACAAAGAAGTTGGACCAGGTGATTCTTGAGGTCTCTTCCAACCTGGTATTATATATTTTTATGGCAATTCAGATTGAGACTCCAAGAAGGAACATCAGACAAAACCGGATTGAGAAAGTTCATTACAGAATGGGTTAAAACCTTTGACTGGACATCTTTGGTTAGAGCTGTGTTAACCAGCTGGTGGGGTACACTAGGTGTCTGCTGTATTGCTTTCAAATATTTCAAAGTTTTCAGCAGCTGTTTGCTACTGCTTCTTTAGCAAACGTGCAGTCACTTCTTATAGAGATTTCTCCTACATTGTTTCAAAATAAAACTAACCAAGTTGCTAGACTGCAATATGTGGAACTTGAAATACTTTGGAGCCCTCAGTAAATGCGTTATCACATTTCTGCCTGCTTTGAGCCTCCTGAAGTCTGTTTCAACCTAAACTATTCTGAGTCTGAGAGTGTAGAGTCCATGAAAATCAGTTGAGTGTCAAGACTGTTGAGAATGCCTCAGGTCCATGGATTACTTCACACTAATAGTAACTCCATCCCATAGTATGTCTTTTCTGTAATTCCTGTACACGGGAATCACAGGTGAGTTTTGTTTCCTCTGTTGTATATGTGTCCCAAGAAGTAAAACAAGGAATATTTTCTGTATCTAGAAAAATTTCACCTATCTTTGAAGGTCTGAATTGACTGTAGCCCTTCCAATTTTCTAAATCCCACAGATAAAACTGTGTGCCTGCCAGCTGGCAATCAGATGTACAAGTGAATAGAACTCATTAGCAAGGACTGGTTGTATTTGGATATTGGACTTGCTGTGTATATATCCCACACATAGCTGCAGCTAGATTCCAACCTCTGGACCTTTGGCAATGTAAGTCAGGAGCATCATCTGCCAAGTCAAACTGCAACTCCCTACTCAGAAAGCTAGAAGCTGTGCCAAAATTGCCTTACTGTGAAGCTAAATATGATACAAGTTATGTCCTACTACTCTCGTGCAAGTTAGTCCACCCGAGAAAGGGGAACACATTCACTAATATTGTTTTTCTACACAGTTGTATTTACAGTTTTGCAAACAACTGTTTATTTTCATCAAATTAAAATTAAAATAACCCCCCTAGTCTTTTTTCTCTAGTGTTACTCTGGCATTTTGAAGGATAGAGTTGATTCAAGGTCCAAAGGATGCAATGTATTCCTTCACATCATATTTAATCAAAATTTTTACTCACAAGAATTTGTCTCTTGATCATATTCACATAAAAGTAGCTGAGGTTAGTAATCACTATCTTAGATGAATTCATATTTCTAATAGTTTTAATTGAGATGAGCATAAATCACGTGAAGTTTTCTGTTAGCAGGTCTTTTGGTTTAGAATTCTGGATTCACTTTTTTATGAAGCCTTCTTGTGCATGAAGGAAGACTTGTTCATACCAGAGTCTCTTCTGTATTGCACTGTTTTAAATTAACTTTATAGTTGCAAATCTCTAGAGAATTTCTATTTGCTCTGTGAATTAATTCCTTTCTACTAATGATTAGTTAAATATTCATCTATGGAACAAGGGAAGGTCCTATAAGAAGAAATAATAGATGTGAAACAGATATCTGGCACAGAACATCAGTGTCATTCCTTTTGCCAATTGGTTTTTCTTAGCATTTCATGAGTGATAGATTATGTGGCTTCTCACGGACTTTTTAACTGTGTTGTGGAATGCCCTTTACTGGAAGATTTTAAGTGAGATTAGTAAAACTGCTGGCACACTTGATCTTGCCTCGATATGGGAAGATGAACTAAATGACCCTGTGGATTTCTTTGCTCATAGGTTTCTATCCTGCTTTGTGTGTCCAGGATTCTCACATTTTTTTAATTTTTTTTTTTTTTTTTGTAAAAAGCTGTGCTATGCTACATTTAGTTAGTCTACATTTAGTTAGTCTACATTTAGTTAGTCTAAGTAAAGTAGAACTGCTAATTATTTTATCAGTTTATTTTTCTCCTATCTGAGATTAAGAACTTCTCTTTCCCTTCAGTTTTAAAGAAGTGAAACAAGAGAGAAGTATAGTTTAGAGACTTTTTATTGGCAGAAATCTTGCTCACAAATGCTTTGCTCTGTAAATTAAAGGTCAAGAGGGTTTTAAACCAGGATGTTCCTTGCCAACAATTGCAATTTAGGAAGCAATTATTTGTAGCTAATATGGTTTGGGACAGATGCCATCATTAGAACAATGAGACTTTCCCCTTGTTTTTGACCCAGTAAACATTCTGTTATGAAGCTATTTAACCATACATATGGACATTAGGGAAATGAAGGAAGAGTTTGAGAAAGGAAATCTCTGAATTGAAGGCAAACTCATGATACAGATTTCAATTCAAATTGAAGCTGGGGTTGAGAATAAAGGCTTCATTTATGATTGCTGAAGTCTAATGAGGTTGTTGGAGGTCAACAGAACTGTGGTGTTATGATTTACATAAAAGTATAAAAGCAAAGCAAATTAGTTTAATCCATTGTTCAAAACAAGCTACTATGTCTGTCTAGTTTAAATTAATAAACTGTGATGTAGTAGAAAACAAAGACATTTTCAGACACGTTTTACTTGCTAGCAAAGTAATTTCCAACTATATGTTGCTGCTCTAATGCTTCTCAAGAAATTCAGCCTAATGACTAAAAATTGAATTTCCCAGAAATTTTTTTCTAAATATTGGCTTCCTAAAACCAAATTGAAAAGGTAGGCTATTTTTGTAGATGCCTTTTTTTCATCTGAAGAAAGCTGCTTTGCATGGTTATGAGAAGCAATATATGGTCGCAAGAGGTAAAGCTCTAATCTAACTTAATAGGAAAATTGTGACATTTTATCTGCATTTCTGGTCAGCTGTGCACAATGAAGAAAAATTATTAATATTTTTCCTCTTTTTCCCTCTGATATTGGTGGTAATTCCATCTGAAAGGAAGATGCATTTGCTAGAAAAATGTGGCTAAACGTGTTTTAGCCACACAGTTCCTGTTGTATCCCCTGCTGGAGTCCTGTGGAATGGCCAGTGTCCAAGGACACAAAAAGATATAAAACATCTGTTCCAACATAAATATGGAAAACTACTTCAGGAGACATTTGTGTCTATTAGCATCAGCTGTGTTGCATTTCTTAAACTTATAGTAAGTTCTAGTGTTCTGAACAAAGTCAGAGTATGTAAAACCCTGTTCTTTTGAAAGAGAAGAACAGAAATAGAGCAGAAATGAAACAGTAAAAAAAAAAAAAAGCAACAGCTGCAAAAAGATGACCTGTGATCACATATAAATACTGAAATAATCACTTTTTAAAAATTTTTAATAGTGCTACACACAGATAACAGAAGAGATGAACATATATTGTCAAAAAGTATAATGATTTATTAGCTTCAGGATCTATCCAGGTGTTTCTGAAGATAAAATTTGAACTGTGATTGCATACACATCATTAAGCAAAAGTATGTTAGGCTGCCTTTTTTCCTCTTATAACACTGTGTTGCAGATTTTACCTGAACACAGTCCACTCTATTGATACTTTAATCCAGTGAAGGAAGGCTCAAGGCTCACATATTTTCAATAAGTAAAAGAACAAACAGTCTCAATTACTGAGTTTATGCTTAGTTTATCCAGCAAAAATGCTGACTAATTAATTTAACAAAAATTAGCATGTAACATATTTTAAGCCTAGATGAGATTTCAAAAATAGCCATAGAAATCTAAAAATTTCAACTTGGTCCCTCTGTGTGGGATGATTCTGCTGGCTAATGCCATGAAAGGCAAAAGTAGCTGTAGGCTTTATTGTGCAAGTTTGGTGTTTGGTCCAGGTAGGTGAAATCGTGATGTTCTCAGCCAAGGGACATTTTCAGTGATCTCTCCCAGGCACTAACCCAGAAAAGCAGAGTCAATACATCATCCACACCTTCTTTATTAATTCTTTCCACTGGAGATTATGTTAGGAAATAAGCTCTTTATTCTCCATTGTTTGTTTGACAGAGTTTGAATGCCTGACTGGCAAATTAAGATGAGCCATTATAGACCAGGCTCTGTCTGAAAGGTTAATCAATAAAATAGAGGCCTCTGGTAGAAAAACTACTGTTTCAGAAAATGAAAATAGAGTATTGTAATTGTTTTGTTCTACTTCAATAGTTCTGTGTTTCATGGCTCTTTTCAGCTAAGAGCAGATGGAAAACTGATTCATGGATCAAAGGTATATCACACTCTATAGGAACTTAATTTTTCTGTTTTACAAGAAATTAAACTAATAATCATAAACTTTAGACAGATGCACAGAAAAATGTGTAAATCCACCTAAAAAGAAATGTGAAAGTGTATTGTCTTCTCAAAATGTATTTTATCGTTCCCTCTGAAAGCAAGATACTGAAAATAGCTTAGCTTCAAAGTTCTGTTTCATTATTGTGACTTATTGCCCACAATTAGCTGTTTCCAAAGCCCATTCAAAGCTCTTGTATTTTTTGACTGCTTCTACAGACTGTGAAAGAAGTTGCTGTCTATTGTGGACCATTAAGTTTTATATTTGGTTTGCTGTAGGAAAAGACATTAACAGTATTTCCTGCTGCCTAGTATTCTTACAGTAGGAAAGATGGAGACGTGTGGATTGCCTCTGTGCTTTACAGCAGCCTTAAAAGACATTTGTTTGACATGGTACCTGAAGAGCTACCATGTGCATTTCTGACAGCTGCTCCTGTAGCTGACAGTTTGCATTGATTTTCTGTAACAAATACTTTGCTTGGTCCCTGCTTTCTGCAAAAATGAAAATATGACAGTGGGATGGAAGGGAAAGTCTTCTGTGACCCAGGTATTTTTCAGGCTGCACATTGTGCATGGGATTCATCTTACCTGACATCTGTTTTCATCAGTGTGACCTAGTTCCTTTAGATGCCGATATACTGGGGTGAATTAGAAATTTTAAGGCACTGTTCAGTTGATCATTTCTGAATATCTATTTTATCTATGTCTGAGTGGCTTAGCTATAAAGTTGTAGTGTCTGTGCTTCAGCTCCTAATATTTGATCAGATGAAATCTATCTTCTGTAATTTGTATCCTGAGTAATCTGGATAAAAGATGTTTGACTAAAAAAAGTCATGCAAGCAAAGTTAGGTCATGCAGAGGAGGTAGGTAATGTGATACAGACTCCTTTAGCAGGATGTTGGTTGCATTCATTAGCACATGAAATTAATGTAGTTCCAGCCTGATGTTGTTAACTCTTGGTACCACTTTGTGATTACTGATTATCTGGTGATGGATATTCAGACTTGACTTACGGGGTGGTGAACAGTGTATACTTGTACTCGAGCAGAATGAAATCGTTTGATCCTAATGGATTGGACCTGTCTTGGATCTGGCTCTTTACCCCCTGAAAATTCCTAAAACTCTTACAATACTGGGTCAAGTCAGTATAGAGGTAACATGATTTTTGGTTTTGGAAAGGTTTGTTTTGGAAAAAGAAGTGAAAGAAGAGAAAATGAGGCAGGGGGTGGGAAAGAAGACTGGTGATGAAGGAAAATGAGCAGAGAAACCACTTTTCCAAGAATCGTTTTATTTGAAAGTATAATTTCATTACCTTTTTTACTTTTTCCTTTTATGGCTTGAGGTTTTACCATCCAGGGTTTTATCATCTGTTAGGAATTTAATGTATAATTTAAATAAATGATAGAAAAATAAACCCACTAGTGATAAGAATGAAGGCTCTGTCTCTATGAAATGAAAATTCAAAGTGATCACTTCTCACCTTATAAAGTTATAAAGTTTTACTCCAGATATATTTGTGATTGTTCCCTACCTTTAGGTGTGAAAGTCATTATTAGTTGTCAAAAGATGTTGAAATATGAAAGCTGACCTGTAAATATTATTATTTGCTCTTATTGTTTTGCAAAAGAATAATATGAAGAGCACAGCAAATTAGCATAGAGTATTCAAGATATAAAATGCAGTTTTTATTCTTTTGAGTTTTTAAGTTCCTAAAAGGCTCCTTCAAAAGTGTTCCTTTAATCCTAAGTAACAGCTTAGAGGAAGTAAGGACCATCTGGAAAAGTCTTTTTCATGGGAAGAACAAAGAAATGTATGGTGTTAAGTCTTGATGTGGATTTCTGTCAAGATGGAAAGAGCACATCATGCACTTTATTTTGGATATGGTTTTCACCATCTCACTAGCTGAGCAAATACTGGACTTTAAGAAGCTTGGAAACTTAAGTAATCATAATAAGGACCTGGATTGAGTTAATTCCTCTTGATAGGAACATTCTTTTTGCATCAGCTCTTCACGGGAGCAATTCTGTTAGGGGGATACTTACAGTAAATTCCCTCTGTGGCAGATGGGCATTATCCTGATTCCTCCAGAAATTTTGGCAACATCCAAATCAACTTCTGAAGCTACTGCTGTCCATTCTTTGACTCAAAATGGCTTCAGCTGTAGTGAGATAACTTACAGAACCTAGTTAAGCTGGAATCAAAGAATCAACTCACATGCCAAGATATTAATGACACGATGCTCTTGGGCCAATAGTTTATCTCTGTCATAAGATGTTATAGTTACAAAATTGAGACAACTTGGTATTTAATAGTCATCCTAAATATGTCCAGACTTGCTTCAATTCCCTATGTCTCTATTTGCTTCAATTTCCTATCCCTCTGAAGAAAATTGAGGTGTTTATCCTTGTTTAAATCTGAGCATCTCTCTCAGATGCTTAAGCTGGAGCATTAGTCCTTCAGAGTCCTCTCAGTCCACTCAGTAAAGCGAATGGAGAAAAGCAATCCTTCAGGGAGTGAGGTGGAGAACCTAACAGATGCAATCACAAAATTACAGCAAAAAGCTTTTCTTTAAGTCAACAGCAAACCTATCCTTCTCCTTCTCAAAGATCTCTTCTCAAAGATAAGGATCTCTCTTAAAACCAGAATTATAATTTAGGTGGTGGTGGTAAAAAAGACATTCATTGGCTTTGTACTCTACCTTTCCATAATTTCTGCAACTGTCTTGCAGGTTCAGAAAAGACCTGTGGGTTTCCTGCATACTGTCTGTGAAAAGGGACTATCACAATAAAGATACTACAGAAAGAATGCTTTGTGCCTCTAACACCTGTTCCTGTAACCAGGAACTGAAGCAATTCTTCCTGTTAAGCGCTGAGCATTTTGTTCTCAACCCAGCAAGGTACTGATATGAGTGCTCAATCTTAATCATGTGATCCTAAAGCAGGAAAATATGAACAGGAAACTATCTCCATTTCCCTTATGATGGAAGCAGAAGCTGATATAAATTAATTTAGCTTTGTATTACTAAAAATATCTTGTCTTTATAAACCAGTACTGATAACCAGTGACTGATAACCAGTTACTTGTGAACTTAAAGTGCTGAACTACGGTGCCTTTTTCAGCTGAAGCTGCATAATATCTAAGTAGGTTCTAAAATAGTAGTAACAAAAACTAGAGGACAATCTTTCAATTATTCAATTAAAACTTCATTGCATCAAGTATAGTACAGCTGAAAAAATTAGGGTTTCCATTTTCATCTCATAGAAAAAATATTTTTGTTGTTTTCTGTTTGGGTGTTTTTACATATATGAAACATAAAGTGGAGCAGAATTCCCAGGCCAGATGAACCTCTACTTTAGAGTTAGTAATTTCTTATCCCATTGGAGATTTTTTTACTTAAACCACTGACTGAACTCACATCAATCAGTACATAAAGGATTTGAATTTGCGTCTCCTACATCTCAGCATTTCTCATGAGAACTATAGAATCATCAGATTGTTAAATTTGGAAGAAACCTCTAAGATTATCAAGTTCAGCCATCAATCTAGCATCACCACTGTTCACCAATAAATCATGTCCTTCAATGCCATATGAACACATTTCTTTGAACATTTTCAGAGGTGGTGACTCCATCTCTTTCCTGGGCAGCCTGCTCCAGTATTTGACAACTCCTGTGAAGAAATTTTTCCTAATTTAATGCCTAATTTAAACTTCCTCTGGTGCAACTTGAGGTAATTTCCATTAGGCTCTTAGATATTACAGAGTTGTTTCAGTTGTGTTTTCTTCTGGATGTAATCTGGCATATAAATTCCCAGGGTATTTGCTAATCAGCCTTCCCTAACAAAACTAGAGGAATGCCCACTCCTAACTCAAAAATCAACACCATCAGGTTTCCTGTGTGTGTGAATAACAAGCTGCACCATCGGAAGCCCTCAGGACACTTTTGGCCTGCAGCAGTTGCCTTAGGAAGGAAGGTTGAGGGAGATGGTCTATTTTAACACAGAATGCACAAGGTTTCCAGGAGAGTTCCTAGCTGCTTTCCTGTGCGAAAGGAGCTTGACAAGAGGGAGCCAGGATCTTTATGGAAGAAGTTCACAGAATAAAAGCTGATGGTCATGAACTGAAACAGGGCAGTTTCTAGCTGGGAGTATGTAAGGGAACATTTTTTTTTTTGTGTGATTCAGGCTGCACAGGGGGATTGGGTAGGCTCCATTCTTGGAGGTCTTCAAGACCAGAACAGCAAAGCAATCTGAACAACCTGGTGTGATTTAAAGCTGAATCTGCATGGAGCAGGAGGTTAGATTAGAGACCTCCTGAGGTTCTTTCCAAGTGGAATGATTTTGTGACTCTGTGATTCTGTGAACTGTATGGAAAAAGATGCACACTTTTGAGGGGGGTAAAACAAACCCCATGTGCTCTTCGACTGTGGCAAATTGTTATGATATGAAAGATTCAAAGCTATATGTGTTTGTTTAAATTAATTATTAGAAGTGCCTTTTTGTTTTGAAATTCTATGATTTGACATTTGAAGCATGTTATATAATTTATAAAATATAAAGAGTGTTACAATTGTAACATATAAAACACAGATTAACATACTACAGCCTCAAGGTAACCCATTTTTTGCTTTATAAGCCAGAAATATAGAGTGCTATACTGTGCAAACAGACCTGTACTCTTAGTTGACAGATGTAGAGCAAAAATATGTGGTTAGACAACCCCTGAACCATTGCACATGTGGGTGTTGCAGGCAGCAAGTTATTACAGATAAAATCATTATAAACTATGATCAACTTGCTTCTACTTCATTTTTCTGACAGTGTATAATAATTTGACAGTATATTTTTTTATACCATTACATCTGTATGAGGAAAGCTTCAGATTAAAGACCTTGTACTTCAGAAAAGGACAATCAGACCTGAAGAGCTGATCTGTTGGGAAAAACACGAATATATGAGTTATATCTAGTAGGGTGCAAACATGAGTATACGGGGAACTTTCACTTTGCTTTAGCTCCTAGAGTTGGTGACATTCAATATAAAGCATGATGTAACAATAGAAGTTACGTACTTTTGTAACTTGCTGTATTTGCTATGGAGAAGTACTTGTGTGTCTTGTGGACCTTAGAAATAATTGCACTCAACAGCGAAGTCAATCAGAAGACAGGGAAAAAATGTCTTGGGAAATGTCCAACTTCTTGTAGAAATTGGTTATGAGCAGCACACTGCCAGTGGACCACCAGCACTTATAAATAATTATAGCACAGTTTTTGTTTGGCTTTAACTCAGAATTAACTTCACTGCTTCAGTCAGTTACTGGAGGGTGAGAAAAGCAGAATAGGATCGAGGAGAACTTTTTTTGCTTTGCATGAAATACCTTACAGCACATTCAAGTCTCATTTAATCATAGAGCCATTAAGGTAGGAAAAGATCTCCAAGATGAAATCCAGCCTTCATTTACATGAACCTTCGCTTTTGCATTCTGATACAGTGAAGAGGTTTATGCTGTTTTACCAGGAGGAAGTGGGATCATCGCTAAGCCATTGAACTTGGCACTGTGAAGGCAATTTGGAGCCTCTTCATGACTGGGATTTCATTGCTGCATTGAGGTCATTTGTTGGACCTGTGTACCTTTCCATTCCCTACTATGTTGGATGATGAAGTTCATCAGCCTGGAAGGAGCTTATTTAATTCCCACAATCACTATGTAGTGTTCTGTTAAGATCAGGCTTTGCGGGGATGTTTTGTAGTGCAAAATGGTAAGCTAGATTTTATCTACTACATGTTTTCTTTGAAGTTCACTCTTTAGTATGAAAATAGTAATTCAGTGCTTTCAGACTAGCAGCCAATCTTGAGCTGTGTCCTCCTATGTTATTCTTTCAACGCTGTAGAATAGTAGGTTTAATATTGAAAAATAGAGGAATTTCAAAGTGTTTCCAAATATGTTTTAGCAGTTGAAAACAATTATTAAAGCAATGCTATTCAATTGCCAAAACACGGCATATCTAGACAGCCATGTGTCCTAAGAAAACGATTGTTTGTTTAACCCATACGCTTCTTTTCACCTTCACCTTTCCCTTTTCTGACCTTCCCTCAAGATTTCTTATTGTCTTTCTCGCATTGATAACATGAAAAAATAATTGGAAAAAGACACAAAGTTCTCAAACATCAATACTTTTCTATAAGTATCCTCCTCTGATTCAGTCTTGCAGAACTGCCATTTTTATGAGAGAAAAGGTTATTAACAGATTAGTGGGAGGATCAGCACAGCAAAATTACTCAACATCTGTGTAATCCTACAAAAAAAAAAAAGGCTGTAAAGTTTATACAATATCTACTGTTGTCAGATGATAAAAAGGATGTAAAAGGGATGTGGCAGGAAGGAATTAAAATAAAGTAAAAGAAGATGACAACATCCTTGCACTAATACTTAATTTAACTTCTCTTAAATGAATATGTATTTAATATAGATTACAGTTTACAGAATATAATGGAATCTAATGTATGATTTATTATAATACACTGTAATCTTTGTTGGAATAGATCCTTTTCATTATCTCAGTCCTTTTTTTCCATAGTAAATCCTCTAAGTCTCATTCAAACTGGAAATATTTTTGCATTCTGCAACAGCCTAGTCTGCTGCAGGACCAGAGTCTCAATGTCCACAGTAAGTTCTTGCAGTTCCTTTCCACATGGAAGAGAGCTGGCCCTGGAGAGAATCTGGTCTGTGTGATTGGTTCAAGATTTTTAGGGCCTTTTGAGGAGCCTTTTTACTACTGGGAGGACACTCTGCATAAAATTCTTATTCAAGATAACCATTATCTTATTGAGGAAGAGTAGGAAGATGAAAAATAGATGGTTAAAAACTAAGAGTATGGGCAGGTCTAGGGCCATGCATCAGTTAGACTGTGTAAAGTGAAAATATTGAAACTATAAGATAATATTCAATCCATTATTGTAGAGCTGCTCAAGGACTGTTGCTTGTAATCAAATAATTCTTTCAATCAGAAAAACAATGTGAGTTATAATGTGTGAAGTTTTGCTACAGGATGTGAATGTATCCATGCCAACTCTGCTGTAGGAAAAACTTGTTCTACATCTCTAGAAAGCTGAATTTACAGTAATTAATTTTATTAGTGGACACAAGAAAGTAAAACACTAAACACCTCACAGGCTGACTCAAAATACTTGCGAAAGGTGGAGAAGTCCCTAGCTCTACAGAGAGTTATTTCTTTGAAGTGCTGAATCTTGGTGAGTGAGTTTCACCTGGGCTGGGATCATTGCCCAGATCCAAGTGTAGCCTCTGTCCTTACAAGAAAAACAGTAGTTAACATGTTTCTAACATCTCAGTGGAAACAACCCGAGTCACTTTGATTCAATTATGTTCGTTGTGCTATGCCAACTGCATTATCTGCCTCCTCTTTGCTCCCCAGACCTGAAGTAATTCACAGGAATCTTCCAGATGTCTTCCTATAAGGGAGAATGAATTTCTGTATGAAAGTATTTGCATAGGTCAGGGAAAATTCAGTGTCCAACAGTGCCTTAATACCTTGTTGAGAGAGCCTACATTTTGATTTTTAAGTTTGGTTGGGTTTTTTTGGGGGGTTTTTTTAGTATTTTTTTAAATTTCTATTTCCACTATGTCCCATCTCTATTCTAATGTGATCTCAATATTAATCAAAGCAAGACTTCAGATCAGCACCACTTACCATGCCTTGTGCAATGGGATAAATATAGTCATTAAACACATGATTCAGTTTTCAGAAATAGTTGGTTTTTTTGAGGGAGACCTTGTTCAACTAGTGAGTGCTTGATTACTTTAGCTGAAAGAAAAGTACATATAGTAAATTACTGCAAGAAGGCTGTTGGAGAAAGCATGGGAAATTCTAACTTCAGCCTGCTTATTTGGCACTAACTGCATGCAATCTGTTTCTGTCCATGTGTGAAGCTGCCTGCATGCAGTCTCCTGTTCAGTGAACATCAAGCTGTAAGCCCGCTTTTTCAGTCTGCTGTGCACCAGAAGGCAAACCTTTAATCAGTATCTTTTAAAAGAGATCATGGTTAGTAAAAATCCATTTTATTCACTTCTGTGATTATAGCAGCCAGTGTGCTGCAAATTCACTCGAGTCAACTTCAAACCCATTATAGTTTAGAAAATAAATCACTACATGACTAGATTTTTAGGTGTTCTAGGAAAACAAATTTACACATCTTACTCCTCTGTCCCAGCTGTGTATATTAAATGAGTATGTGGGAATATATGAAATTTAGGGCTGGTCACAGATATTAGACATCAATGAAGTATTCTAACTCAAAGGCCCTTTTGAATGAAATACATTTTGAATAATGATTTTCAAAGTCAAATCAGTCCTTCATTATGTCATTTTTTTATGGTAAGCCACAGTGTGGTATAAGGGAAGCATAAATGATAACCAGATTCTGTCTGTAAATGTATTTATCTTTTCTATTTTGATACAGTCACTGTTATGACTTGTTCTTGCCAAGAAACTTTAGTCTCAAATGATGTTGACTTAATTCAAGTAATTTTATTTTTACCAAAGCTTTTAACTGAAGAGGAAGAAAGGAGAAAAAAACCCCTATCAATTCTTAAATCTTCCTATTGTCTGACTCTCTTTGAAACATAAAGTAATAGTCATCCTTTCTGCACTACCATGGGCTTATACAGCACTTTCTGAATATAAGTAGCTGTGACTGGAGTTATGGATAGTGTTGGATGGAGGCCTATCCATGCACTGCCCATGTGTCCCAGACATTTGAACAGATATTCAGATATTTTCTCTAGTGTCATTTGCACATTCTTGGTTTTAGCCCTCACATTTTGTTGTATAAACAACAATGCTCTAAACTTTACATCAGTAATAGATTTTCATAGTGTATTTGCTGGTTGCAATTAGGAAGATTTGTGTAAATGCTTTCTATCTAAAAATGTACTTTCTCAAGGACTCTTGACTCACTTAAGCAAAAAACCTAATGCCTTAATAAGAGAATAGTTTGATCTTTGGCCAGAAAAGCCTCAGAGATTGATTCTTTATCAGAGATGGGTCTTTATTGAAGGTCACTTTAAAAACAAAGCCAAATACAGAAGGGTAAGGTCCTTTCACCAGCAATATTATTGTCTGAAGTGGACGGTGTTTGGCTCTGATTCTGTGTATTCCCTGGGACACCATTAAAGACAGTCAGCATCAAAGCCCATGGCTGCTCTGCAAGCATGTGTCAGTGCAGACTGTAAATGTGTAAAGGGAAATTCCTCCTGTTGCCACACATGCAAGCATAGTTTCCTTTAGAGTGAAGCTTCAATGCATATGTAGACCATGTCTTTACATGGAAGGCAGGAACTCACAGGTTTTTTTGGCATTGTCTGGAAAAACAGTTTCAGAAGTCTTCTACCAGGTGTTTCTGAGTCTGCATTATTAATGGCTTTCTCAATATTCCCCAGACTTGTGAGGCTGTGATGTGTATTCCAATACACAGTGTACAATAGAGAGCTGAATAAATATTTCTGTATAAAACAGTGTGTGCAGTAATTCCTTAAACAAAAAAACATTTTAATTTTCCCTGAAGCCACCATTACATACATTACATTACATTTTGAAATCTTGCTTTCAGTCTATTCATGATTCACTAATACCTTTTCAGCCCTTTGGGCCCCTTTAAGCTCAGTTTGGAATAAAAGAGGAAATACTGATGTTCTTTTTTTTTTTTTTTTTTTTTTTTTTCTGGTCACATAAAGGAAACAAAAGAAACAGAATCAGTAGAATCAGTGCTCCTATTGAACTGATCTTGCAGAATTTGTTCTTTTGCATCCTGTCTGGCAGTCACCAAGCTTGCTATTCATGATAAATATTTTGCTGAAAAAAATCAATGTTACATTCCTTTTCTGATGTTCAGGTAATGTCAAGGAGAATCTGAGGCAATCAGTTGGAGACAGCGATTTAAGGATCCTGAAGTCTAGGGAAATAGAACATGTCCAAGCAGTGTAACTAGGCTTGTTATATAGTGTGGAGGGAATGTTAGTGAGGTAAAGCTTGCAGAAAAAAATTAATTTTTTTTCCTAGTAGAACATCAGATATAATTCGGGGGAAGAAAGCACATGTACACAGGCACACACAGACACACACAGACACACACAGACACCCACACAGAATGTTTAGGTACAATCCTTTGTTAAACCTGAAATAGAAGAATTCAGTTTGTAAATCCTGAGAAGATTCTCTACATGCCAGCACACTGATTAGGGAGTCAGATATATTCCCCCACTGGCAGTGATATGGAAAGTATCTTAGATTTACCTTTCTATGGGAGTTGTACATCCAGTCTTAGGTTGCAGGAGAACCTGTCCTCCACTTTGAATTGCCCCATGATCTCTCAGGTATCTAAGCACCTACTTCTGTCAGCCCTGTCTCACACAGCAGTTATCAGGGGCCTAGTGGTGCTCCCTCCCTCCAGTTTCAGCCTATGTTCCTTATACACACCTAGTCTATGGACTAGAGTGGGTTCAAGGCTTTTTACAAGTCAGTGTTTAATTATGTGTGCAAAGAAAATGCAACCTTCGAGTCAGGAAAACATTGGGAGCTTGAACTGAAATCTCCACTGCCAGTCAATTCAAAGGGAGACTTTTAACTGTGTTTGCTACATCAAGACAAGTGTTTTACCAGGGAAATACCAGTTATTACTTTTTACACTGTCAAAGGACAAGGTTTTCTCAAGCTATTCCCCATTTTCAGAGAGTGGACTTGGCAAAATTCAAGTCAGTTCACATTCAGGGCTTGCACTTAGAAAGATCGATGTAGAGAAGAGTGCAAAATAGGAATCGAAAACTGATGCAGCTCTTGAAGTCACCAGGTCAACATTACCATATAACTTTTTAAAGTAAAAAACCACCAGAACATGAACAGCAAAATGCCCCTCTTTATGTGCTATTTCTTCTTCCTGCTTTATCTTCCGTTTTAGGGAGGAGGAAATACTAAATTCTTTTAATTCCTCTTCTTTCTTGCTTTGTGTACTTTGTTTATGAAGCATACAAGCTGGAAATCATCACTGTTCTTGCTTCGGAAAAATATCATTAGCTTCATGAGGAAAGCATGTTTGCTGAGAAAGCACTTGAAAAATCCAAGCAGATGTTGACTAAAAATACTAAAAAAAACACCCCTCTGCAATTATAATTAAATATATTTTGAAACATTTTCTAAAATTTTTTATAATGTTCTGGTCTTAATGGAATTGGATTTCACATTCAGTTGTCTTAGTTCAACTAATTCTGCTGGATCTCTGAGCTGTTCAGAATGATAATTCACAAGCAAATTAATTTGCTAGATTAAGAGTCATACTTTTTAGGTTTCATGAATATTTTTGTGGCTCACAAATGCAGTACTTTGAACTGTTTGGGAGCAGGAAGGCAGATGGGGTCTAACTGATGTCATGCATATAAAATGGAAATTAATCAAAATCCTTCATAGATTAAAAAGATTCTTTTATGTTCCCCATGTACATAAAATATACTAAACTAGAGGTATGAAACTTGCAATATTTTCTTGAAACAATTTCACAGCTTTCTGTGAGGTTAGCATTCTGAGTGCATTGCATTTTCTGTAGCACCAGGGTGAAATTTATTTGTCCATATAAACAGTAAGTGCTTTAAGTCTTTGTGGAGAGGCATCTACTGGGATTTTCAAAATTTCTTTTGCAATTAGTAAAGGTACTGTGTAGTTATGACACACTGGTTAAAGCATGTGATATTATTCTCAAAGAAATTTTGCATGCAGAAATTTGTGATTGAGAGAAATCATGCAATTTAGGGTATGGTTCTATTCTTAAGAAACAGTAATATTAATTATAGTAACAACATAAATAGCACAATTAGGAATTTAGAAACAATTTAGACTGATGGCTGTACTTTATCCATGCATCAATGTGTTCTCTGATGCCCTGACAACATGACCGGAATCTCAGCTTTTTGTATCATTCCCGATCTCCTACTAATGTCTGTGTGCTGCATTTTTTCACCCAGGAGTTCCAAGACTCCTTTTCTAAAGTGTTTTTATGGCCCCTACCAAATCTGTGGGGAACTGAACATCTCATAATCTTTTAATGTGCCACTTGTTACTTTGGGTCATTGGGGAACTATTATCTCGTATTTGGAGATAGAACTTATTAGGTTCCTTAAAGAATACTGTGGTGATATAAAAGACAGGGTTTTTTTGCTTTAAAACATAGCTGCAGAACAAGGACATGTTACTCCATCAGTTCATCCCATTAATCCTATTAATCCTAGAGTCTCTGTTTAATGCATGTCTTTTGATGTAGACAATGTCTTTATCTATGTCTTAGGCAGTGCTTGATGGCTAATAATAGTAATTGTTTCCCATCTGACAGCAGAAGAAAACTTCTTGGGGGAATGCCTCTCCTTATGGCAGTTCTCTAGGCTTATTTTGCACACACACACATTTCAGTTCAATCTAGTAAACTTGAATGTTGAGCTGAACTGGCCTGAACCTCCAGATCTTCAGAGGTTCATCTATCACTGAATAATGCAGTTGGACAGAGGGAGACAGTTGAATAGAGGTCAATATGCCAACTGTTCCTTCATTTATTCCTCCCATATTAAGAAATCTGATAGAGTGGAGCTAATCCATCTGCTCACAATTTATTCCCTAGCAGTAAGATACAGTTTCACTATTTCATGAGCTCACTCTTTGACTAATTTTATTAGAAGTCCTTCCATAGCATCATTTTTAATCACTTTTCATGCAGTTTCAGTTATGTGTAAAATAGTAGAAAAAGATGAACTAAAGAGACATGAAAGGATTTCATGAGAAATTCAGGGCAACTTAAATAGAACCAGATCAAATAAAGTTCAGTCAGTGAACCTACAAAGACCAACATAGAAGTGTTCTAAATTAGTTCTTTTGCATGAAGCTTTATTCTGTCATGTCTACAGTGCAGCATGAGGGGAGGCAGGACTGCAGTGCCTGGAGGAGGTGGCTGGGTCACCTCCCAGGCTGATGGGCAATGCTGGCCAAGAGACTGCAGGATCAGAGCTGGCAGGTTGAGAGGTCTCCCACCTTCTTTACCAAGAACACTCAGTGGGGTTTCTCTCATCCACTAGTTCTCAGCCATGCATGGGTTCTGGATGTCAAAAAGATGTAGGATTTTGGCTACATATTGGTTGTATGCAACACTAAAAGGAATTCCTGTGATCTTAGTTATATTTCCCTGGATATTAAATTTAAAACATTGGTCTTTTATTAGACTAGTAGGGGTAGTCTTCAGTGATTTGGGCTAGGAACAATTTCAGAAATGAGGACTGAAACAGAAATTGCCTGTTTTTCAGCACTGAGCCCGTCACTCCCATTGATTGTTAGGGGTTTTCATAAAAATGCCAGTAGCCAGCTGCAGAGCCTGTATACAGGAGTCTTGGGTAGGAGTTTCCAAAGCATTCAATTCATTAATATAAGTCTACTTCCCAAAAATTATGGGTTTAGCCACCACTATGAATGAACAGAGTTGGATTATTTCATAAAACTACTGAAAATCCTTCCTTTCTGTTTAAAAATGCCTTCTTGAGCTGATAGGTAGCAGCAGGTGTAGTAATTTCACGATTATAAGCCGCACCGGATTATAAGCCACACTTTCGTTCGCAGCAAGGATTTGCCTGCAACTTTCACAAAGTTGCCAATTAGTAACAGAATCGCGGGATCGCGGGGTTTACTGGCTCAGCTTGGGGCTGCTGTGGGCTCACACTTCCAGGCTGGCAAATTTCTGAATTTCATCCATATATTGGCTGCACCTGATTATAAGCCGCACTTCTGGGTTCAGACCAAAATTTCAGTCAAAATGGTGCGACTTATAATTGTGAAATTACTGTAACTTTATTTTTGTTACAATTCTTTGTCACTGCTAGAGCACCAACTGTTAAAATGAACACAGATGGATATTTTTTCCCTATTGGTATGACTTGTCCCAGGAAAGTCAAGGGCTTCTTACCTTCTTTCCTCTTGCTGTAGTTTCAGAGTAATAATTTTTCATTAAGGTGGAGGTGGTGAAAAAGGCACAACAGCAACTAAAAATCCATTAATAGTTAAGTCAGATTCCTTAATCTGAAGCATCACTGCATCTACAATGGTCTTTGCTGTACAGCTTCATCCCATGACATCAACTGCATGAGTGTTGGTCAGCTTCATAATGCTTTGTTCCATCTCTGTATTCACCTGTGAAATTTTAAAACTGGTTATGATTTTTAAATTTTTTTTTATCATTTATGTATGCCTGAGTAAAACTATGTATGTATATGTATATACATAAGTTTATAATTTGAGAAGAAATATAGTGTGGATGTTGAAAGGTGAACTAAACAAACAAAATTCTTATGAAATTAGGCACCCGGACTATAAATAAATGAAATGTCATGAACTAATAGCCCCAAATATTTTGAAGGTAATAATTGAGAAAACTCAGTAACAGGCTTGAAAATCTGTTTCATCTCTGAAAAACTAAAGCATTATGTAGAATCAGGTTCACTACAGTGTGATCTGAAAGAGTCAAGGAAATTATCATTTCCCATAGTAGATGGGCTCCAGAAATTTTCACTCTCTAAGTATCAACTGATGTTGATTAAAAGCTATGTAGATGTACAGAAGAAAGCTTTGTTCCTCTTTTATTTGCTAGTATCCAGAAAATCTTCCATAAAGATAAAAGAAAGTTTACTAGCAAAAAGCCACACCAATCTTTTTGTTATGTCTCCCTTCTAAAAATGAAGGTTTGCAGGAAGAACAGACACAGAGCAACAAGTATCATTGAAGTTTACATATCTGGCTCTCATCTTTGCAATGAATGATCTTTTGTAAACATACTTAAGATCACAAAATGTTTCATCTTTGGGCAAGGCAAGAAGGATGTCATGTCACCACAGCACCTGAAGAAAACAATAGAAAATATACATGCATTTAGAAAAACCCTCAGTGTGCCATACATTTATGGAGCTGAAGTAAATCTGTAGCTGCCATAGATTCATTTTGCATATTATATTAAATATGTCAGCGATGGCAAAGGATTGGTACACAGGTAAAAATGAAACAAATAAGTCTTATTCAGGGATTCACAATCTCTCATGACATGACAGTTTAGATGTGAATTACAAATTAAATGCAAGCAACGTCCTTTACTTTGAAAAGACAACAAAGGGAATCAGTTACACAGTTCCCTGCATGTTGGTTGTAATTAGTGAAAAACAAGCCACACAAAATTGTTGTTAATGATTTTGCCCAAGAAATTTAATTACAATAAAATTTTGTTTCCTTAAACACATACCCTGGGTAGAATGAATGAGAAAATCCCAGTTATTTTATGGTACTGTGTTGAGGGCAATGGCAGCACATTCAGGAATTTGGGCCTCTCTTGTGAAGTCCTGTGCAAATTATTTTACTGCAAGGTAGGAACTTTCTGATGTTAATGTTCGTTGAAGTTATATTGTAAAATAGCTGAACAGCATGTCCAGACCCGAGACTCCAAAGCACAGTTTAATACTGTCCCATTCATTTTGTCATAACAGCTTTCCCTAGTTAGAGAGAGATTAAGCAGAGAAAAGGACAACCCATAACCACTGTTTTGTTGCATATTTATACACAGATATTACTGTAAACCTTTGAAGTCAGTGGGAAGATTATTTTTTTTTATTTTTTTCACCACCATGGACTTTAATGAGGTCATCATAATTGTGAGACAACTATTTCATTTTGCCTTTTGATTGGATAATCAAGAACCACCAGTATTTACAAAATTCCAAGATATGTTCATATTGCTCTCCATATCAGTGGCACATCTTTTAATAGCTGTCAGCACACTGACTCCATTAGGACTTAATTGTCTTTTGCTCATCGGTGCAATTTAGGCACAGCATCAGAAATATAGCATCATTTAATGGTAACAGTGATTATGTAACAGTTATGAAATTAATTTTAGTATCATTTTAGAAAATAGATTTTTTTTTTCCTTTAAGCACCTGTATCTCCTGAAGCTAATTTGGGGCATTTCATCACAGAAATGGATCCCATGTGACTATAAATAGGCATACAAAATTCCTAAGGGCAAATAGGTAGAAATTATACAATATGTAGAGACCACATGATGTTACATGAACAGTATGTATATTTACCTTAATAAATCTTTAGCAAATGTATTATCTGGTATGTTTAATGTGGATGGGGATAATTTATTGCAAAACCTTTGCATGGAAAAAGGATTCTAAATTTCATATTAAACTATATATTGAAGAACTAAGGATGAACTAATCGTGGAATCACCCCAAATAACTTTTTTACTCTTGAAGAGGATTTCAAGGTGATATGGATGGGCACAGTGATGTAATTTTCACAGATTCTATTTTAATTCAGGACTGTGGTTCCAAAATTCGCCCAGAAGAATCCTGTGGCTTGCAGCCTCTCTCTCATGAATACCTCTCAGCAATTTCCCAGACAGTGCTTAAGACCTGTGAAGCTGGAGACACAAAAGGTTTGTACTTTATCCCCCTTTTTTTCTGAAAATTAAGTCATGCACCTCATCAAAGAAAAAGTAGAAACAGTATTAACTCATTGCTACAGGCATGAACTAACCTATGCACAATAAATTGAACTTATCACTTGTAACAGTTACTGATTTTTAAAATCAGATTAATTTGTTTATGTGAGAATTTTTTGTTTAGTAATTTTCTAATCAGTGATCCACCACTGCATCTGTTATTGCCATGTGTTTAAAATGCATTTAAATATTCCTTCAAAACCACTTAAAATAAAAATGCTTTATCTTACATAGAAGGGATTTTCTACTCAAAATAAAAATTAACTTTAGCAAAGGAACACAACATTCAATCAATTTGAGTTTTATATCTCCACTGCTATATTACAAACACAAAACTAATTTTTAATTTTAGGTATATTTATACCCTAAAACACAAGATGGACAAATCAAACATTATATGATAACCAATACAATTAAGACATGCCTTTGGTTTAGTTAGAATTCAGATTAGAACAGATTTTGTCAAGGAGGTACTCATGTGAAAGTAACACTTTCATGAAGATTTTTTCAAGTGTACTTTACTCAGGTATGGGGTCTTGTTCATATTTAAGTTGCTGTTCATGTTTAAGTTGTTGTATGAGACAGTAAGTAATTTTGTTCCATCCTTTATTAGAGAAATGAAAAAAAAACCAACAGTCCTCTGTGGTCTACTGACACAACTGTTTTCTTTATTTTACCATAAACAGGAGCAGCCTCTCACAGCAGTAAATTTGCACAAACTCCTTGAATAATCAATAAAAAGTATCATGAATGTGGGAACTGCCTGAATGCATCACTTCATGTGAAACAGAGGCAAACAATAAATTTGTCTTATGTGGAGGAAATGCACAAAAGAGACACTGTTGTTCCTAGCAGTGTATTTTAACCACACAAGTGTATCATCCTGTGTAACAATATCAGGACATAAAGTTCAAAACTAGAAAGCCCAAACCAAATCTACTGAATCCTTTCTCGGGCAGACTGTGTCTTTCTCCTGATATACAACATACTCCTTTTGGATACTGAATCTAGCTAAGTAATGTATGACGGATGTGGTATATTTTACATCCTTATTGTGAATAATATACGCAAAGTTCAAACAATCTTCAGAAGACGTATACTCAAAGGACAAGTATATTAAACAGGGAAGAATAATTTGTGCTTATAAAGTGAATATTGCCAAAAGGTGTCTCATGAGCCTAGGACAGGGGTTTGCAGTTCCTGGCAACTAGTGTCTGTATAGTTTTAATGTGTGTCAGCTTCCAACTGGAACTTGAAAGCATGGCTTTGTGTGGAAAATAATTCCAAATTTGTAGCACCAAAATGATATACCAATCCTGGCAGTAAAGAATGGTAAATGGCAAATTCCCTGCTAAAGTAGTAATATTTCTTAAATAAGTTAAATTTTCAGAGAAGCCAAGCAATGCCATTTCCCATCAGAAGGCATCTCAATAATTCTGCAGAAGTAGGTGTCATACACTGTCCTTGTGCCTTGTACAGAGGCTGAGGTGGAGTAGCACAGATAAAGATGTAACCTTACATCTTCTGAAATTAATGGTGAAATTTAGAAGGCTGCTTTATAGCTCAGTACAACCAGGATTTCATTACTCATTTCTGATCCTTTGATGTAGAGCAGAGACAGTAATTCAGGGTCCAGCCAAAGACAGAAGTGACTTCCTCTTCTGCTAGTCACCATGGCACTATTCTTTAGAGGAAGTTCAACAAGTTACCAAATAAATACTTAATTTACTCAATTTCTCTCTCTCTCTCTCTCTCTCTCTGTCCCTCTTATAATCAAAAAATTCAAATTGGAATATACAACAGAGGAAGTTTCCTTCATATTTACATCATGGAATTAAATTATGATTTTTCTGCCAAAAAAAATCTTCTTCTTTCAGAAGTTCTCCTTTAATTCACATTGGTTTGAATCAGGCTATCATATCAAAATTAACTCTTTGTTCAATATTATTGCATTACTGATAGTACAGCAGTCAGCAAACATTAACTGTGTGTTTGGCTTCTCAGAGGGAAGGAGAGAAAGACAACTGAAAGAGACCATGAGAACCCAACTTATGCTAAATTTCTGCAGGTGAATCAGGTTACTGTAGTCTGTAGAAATGTGATTTGTAGCAATAACAAAATCTGGTATGTAAGATATCACAGATTCACTTCTAATTTTCTGTTGCTGTGATGCATATGTTTTAATTATATCTCACTTTCCATTCTTCCTACAATGGTATCCAGTGTAAAATAATTCTTTATGACCTCTCTCTGCATTCAACAGCTGTCTGGATTTGGGTCCAGCAGAGACATAAATTGATATCCAACAAAATGAATGTGTTCTTTGATTACAAGGAGTAAATCTCACTTTGGACATAAGTCCCTAGGCCTAAGGCTATTTATTCTGGAGCAAATAATGTCCCTTTAAAATTAGTTTTTACTTTTGTTTTTTCATAAATACAACTAGAACAAAAAGAAAAATATTTCCATAACCTTTTCACAAAGAAAAAGATCTTAGGGTACCAGATAAACACCAAATGCAGTAGTAAACTAGTCATAAATCAAATTAATATCAGTATAGGGTAAATATTTCTATTTTGAATTATCAAGCTACAATAGTATTTTTTCTTTATATGGATCATTGTTTGGAACTGTAGAAAAACCCCGATTTTATATTTGAAAGCAAAATATGTTTAATTGTGGCTATAACAATGTAAAAGAATAAATTAAAGAAGAGACTGAAAGAAAAAGCAAAGCTATCAAGTGTACAGCCATTATTGGTTAAAGCTTTCAATTTTAGGCTGATTTTTTTTAAATGGAAAGTAAACAGTCCTAACTAATTATTTTGAAAGTATATTTCTTTTCATGCCATTTTATGAGAATAGTTTTAGGGAGTACTGGCAATATTTAATCTCATATCTTATGCAGAAGATTTATGTGTGCAACTGATAACTAATGAGCCAAAAATCCAGCTTTCACTCTTCCTGTGGAAACCTCCTACTTACAAGTTTTCATGAAAGTTTGATTATGCCAATTTTTAATTTGAGAAGAAACTAACAGTGTGTCTCTCTTGATCTCGTTCACTTAATTGTTGGTAAACTTGCCCTTGCCTGGTAGAGCCGATGTTAATGCTTTTGCCTGAAGCACCACAAAATGTTGCCTGATTGAAATGGTGCTGAATTATGTGCTGCTAAACTAATAAGTGAGGAAACAGCAACTTTAAATTGCTATAGAATATAAGCCTATTTTCCAAACTAATATTTTTTTCAATTTTTTTTTTGCTGTTGTCTTCTTTTTTATGAGATTAATTTTATCTTGTAACACAGTCCTATTTTTGAAGGTTAAGAATGCATTGACCAAGTGTTGGGAAATTGCAACAGGAAAAGTTCGTAATAGTTTGATTTAAAATGCATAAATTTACATGCATCATAAAAAATCTATGTAAATATAAAACCAGGCATTATTCTGTTAGCAACAAATGCTAGTGCTTCCTAAAAATGTGAATTTATCACCGTGTTCTCAGATCTTTTTACGTTTGTCACTAACCTTTAGCATATGCCAAAAATTGATCTATTTTTTTTGTTAATATATCTAGGGAGCTATTGAACATAAACCAAACTATTTAAAATAAACTTTTCAAAGTTACTTATCACTTTCAGTTGCCAAAGATTAAATTTTTATTGTTCAGATATTTTGGCTCCTCAATATTCATTTTATATAGTTCTACTTTTCTAGTTTATTACCTTAAACTAAATCAGCTCGTAAAAGTATGGGATGTTTAAAAGAAAATTCCATAAAATGAGGGATCTCATATGTTTTAGACATTGCCAGAACTTTTATATATTTGGGTTGAAAGAAAAATTACAACATCAGGAAAAAAAACCCTGAGTTTTCATATAATTTTAAAATATAGGTCACTGCCTGAAACATCTCTCAGATAATTTTATTAAGACCTCTACAGCAGTGGCAGGGTCTCAGTCTGACTTCAAACCAACTGACCATTCTGTCCCTGCTCTGTTATTCAAAAGGTACAAAACGATAAAAGGTCTTTGCATGGCACCTATTGGAGACTTAGCACTTTTCAGTCTCCTCATGAGACTGCTGTAAAGCTGGGAATGACCATTTAGTCATGGATTGCAAAGTGGGAGCCAGCAGCAAGATCCACAAGTGGCAATATAAATCTTGGAGGGTCAAAGTATTCCTGGCCCCAGCGGTGGCTGGGAGACCACAGCCTGGAACCAGGGACCTCAAAGCCAAGGGAGGGTCAGCATGAATAAGGGACTCATAACAACCAGCACTGGAAGGCTGCAATAAGAGAAATTGTCTAAATTCAGCCTCTGGTGTCCCAGCTGAGGAGGGTATTCATTTGGAAGAGAACTCCCTGCTCCAGAAACTGATTATCCATTTTGTAACTTCAGATAAAAAAAATCAATTTAACCCTTTGATAAAAATTCTGCATAGAATCTCTTTCAGGGACCGAAGTTCAGCATCTCTTTTTTCACACAAAAATCACCAGGTTACAAGCATGCTATTTTCCTGTCCTAATGAATTTTGAACTTTCAAGTGGTCCTTAATTGAGTGGGGAATATTTCCCCTAACAGCTGCATGATTAGGATGCAGAAAATGCAAGTTTGAAACACCTCTGAGCAGGAAACATGGGGTATCTCTATCTTCCTGCTTGCACACTCCCACCATGTTCCCAAGTGTCCTTCCTTCCTTCCTTCCCTCCTTCCCTCCTTCCATGATGTGAACTTGCCCAGCACAACCTCCACGAGGCACCCACACCCATGGGAGCAGGGGAAGCTGGGTTATGCTCACTGAACCACAGTGTGCTCAAAGCCAATACCTAGGGTTTTGTTTAGGTTCAGTCTGCTATAATTTTCTCCAAGTCATCTACAAGTCCATCTGAGGGTGGTGTGAGTATGTTCTGCACAGGGCAGAAAATAGGGGCAGCTGTGCAGGGTACACAGAAACTGGTACTGCATGGTTGTGGCGCTGTGGGATGAGTTTGTCCCTTAGATATACCCATGTGGGCTCCCATGCAAAAAAATTCTTGATGATTTTATTTAGAAGGACTTCTTTATCTGCTAAGATGACTCACCCTGCTACTTGCCAAAACATAGTCGGTTGGACTTTCGCCTAAGTGCAAGCACAGGCTGTGTCCCTGGAAATTCCCTTGTTCCTGAGGTAGCAGCTGACTCTCCCAAGGCCACTGGGATCCTTCAGGGTTTCTTCACTCAGCCTCCCTCTCAGCCCATGGCCAGGTGAAATGTCAATAAGCAGCCTTGGTTTTTCTGCTGTGGCTTGCTGTGCAGCAGCAATCCATCAGACACAGCTGGCTGCTGAGCTGCTGCCTGGTAGCAGTGGTGGGGACAGACCTGATCTCCAGGTCTCATCTCCAAGCATTTCACTTTGGGGCTGTTTTCTGGGCTGTGGTGAGAAACTCATCTGTGGTAGAAAGGCCCAATAGCATTGACACAAGGACTTCGGCCTGTGCACTCTTCTTTGTGAAGTGCCTTTAATAAGAGCAGAAGTAGGTTTTGTTGGCAGTTACATAGGCACTGGGAGATACTGTCAGCACTGTGTACTTATGAGAGCTAGAAAAAGTGTTTCTTTTGTTCACTTGAGTACAAAGGCAGCTCAAAAGTTTTCTGTCTTACTTCAGAAATTAAATCCTTCAAGCTTCCAGTAGGATTTTGGAAAGGAATAATTTTAGAAAATCAAAATAACAGAACCATTTAACCATAGATAAGGGATTACTAAAACGCACCGATTTTTAGTAATGACATGTTGTGCTCCTAATCTTCAAAATCTTTTTTGTAAATAAGATCAGGCTATAATAAATCACATATGCTATTCATTTAACCTTACTGTCATCTTCTGAAATGTATTTGTGTAGTCTGGGACAGTCCTCTGAATTCTCACAAACTAAAAGAAAATTAGTGTTTTGGAAGTAAAGTCTTAATCTTGCTTCATTTTTATATCAATTGCTCTCAACCTAACCTTTAGATATTTCATTGTAGATGAGAATTAATCTTCAGACATGTCTGAATGTGAATATTTTCTTTTGCATTCAACCTCCTCACCCATTTTCTCTTTCTCATATCCCTTCTGTTGAGAAAGGACAAGCTGCTACAAGAAAGACAACATGGACTGAGAAATGAACCCACAAATCGCTGTCAAATTTGAGCATTCACAGCTCTTTCAGGGAAAGGAGAAAACTCCAAACCTAGCTAATTGAAAAGGGCATAACACAATGAAAGAAAATAGTCTCTCCAAAGGGTTGGAGGGCATTTAATTTAGGGGAAACTCCCTTATGAGGTCTTTTTATTCATACATGGGTAAAATACTCAAAAATATCTTGCTTCTTGTGTAATAAAGTGCTCAGAAGAGCACAGAGGAGTTGCTGACATTCATTGCTGTTTTCCAGGGCAATGGATTGTCCCTTGCCTCAGTTGCTCTGACAACAGGACCTGTGACTGGAGAGAAATAACCTGGCAGCCCCATGGCTGTCGATACTCTGTGCTGGCCAAGCCCGAGCTCCAGCGCTGCGTGGAGGGCAGAAGGGTATGTACCAGGCTTTACATTTAATTCATTCCTTTTTACCTGGGTGTTTAGTGTCCCGAAGCTTTCAAATATTTTTAAGATTGATATGTGACAAAAATCCCTTTTTAACTAGAGAAATATTTGGGTGAAAAGTTCACAGGGATGAAAACCAACCTTTGCCATTATTTAGCCTCATATGCAGACACAGTTGTCTGCTGCTGTTTCACAAGAGATCTTGGGTCACACCACTGGAGTTTCAAGACCTGTGGTGTATGTGATTACCAGTCAGACATGCAGTGAGTACACAAGGACAGTAAATGGACGATGTATTTGCATTGTTGTCACAATTTTGTCTCATGTGCAAATTGGTTTTCTTCTGCTGCATACCTAATGCATGGCATTGCTTGTGCACACTAATCTTACCAAGTCTTCTTGCACATTCTTTTCTTTTAGTGAAGCTTCTAAAGTGATTGCTTGGAAACACAAGGTCTCCTTAATAAGCATGCTATGACTGTTATACTGTTGAGAGAGAGGTCTGATCTGAGGCTCAGGTACCTTACTGAGGATACAAGTATCCAGAAAGTAAGTAATTAATTGTTCTAAAGCTCTTTAAAGTGTATTGTCTAGGTAAGAAAATAGTTAGTAAAAGTGGCATTTTAATGAAATCCAAGAGCATTTCCATATAGACAAATACAAAAAAAATAGTCTTTCAATTAACATTTTCTGCTTCATTTCTGATAAATTTCTTGCCCTGCACTTTATAAAGTACTTTATTGCCATTTTTCATTATTTCTGTCCGGGGTTTTCTATCCTACTACAGAGCTGCAAGTTACTGCGCTAATATTTTTTTTAAATAATACTGCTTTTTATGACAGAGAAGCTTGATTTGCTCCTCCTGTACATAAAAAAACCTTTTCTGGATTGACCACAGGAAAAAAATATTCAAGAATTAGATTGGTTTGTTTTGGTCTTAAATTTCCATGGATGTCAGGTTGCTTTGACAAGCAACCACTTTTAGTCAGGCAATTGAAGGACAGCAGAGGAACAATATGCCACTATGGAAGTGGACTGCCAAGAGGATAGCTGAGAGGATTTGCTGGCATTTCCACATCCCAAATCTGGACTGCTCATATTCATGAGTGTCAAAAACAGGACAGCATTTGTAAAGGGTCTGTTTCAACCAAGTAAATTAAATGAGTGTCTCTGTAGCTTAATTTCTTAATTCCAGTTCCATGATGTTCTAACTCTCGGATATCACCGATCTATTCTAGTGTCAGATGACAGCCAGATCCTAAGTGAGTTACATTAACACCTTGAGAAAAATCTCTGTAACTAATAGCACTTGTTTCCCATTGTGTGTCTTACAGAAGTTTCCTGACACTGTCTGATAACCTTTGCTGCTCTGTAGAAATCTGCTGAATTACCTCTGTTACCTTTACACAGATGTATATTGAATTGCTTTATTCTTTTAAAGTCATCACTCTAAAGCATGTTCCCCTTTTGGTGTATTTCTCCTGTCTCTTTTTCTCAGATGTTTTTTTTGTCACAACTTTGTAGTGATTTTAGTTTTGTCTGAAATTTTGCAATAGCATTTTTGCTTTTTTTACCAAATATATAAATGTAGAGCCTGGATCAACTCCTTTATGTCAATACAACTTAAGAACTAAGAGACGCTTTCTTCCTTCCAATGTCAGATGAATAAAAATAGTTCCCTTCTTGGCTGATAAGATCCTGATTTTGCCTTTGATAAGTCAAGCTTTGGAATTACTTTGCCGAAGTGATGTAGTAGAAAAAGATTTTTTTTTATTTGGTCACTGAAAAATACTTTTGTTTGTGTTATACAGGTTTAAGTCATCTGGATGTTTTATGAAGGCACTATTGAGTAGTAGGAAGATACAATTCTTGTTAGCAAATACATGTTTATTTTCATAACCATCTATAAATATTTATCTATTCTCAATTGTGATTTTAGTTTTGATTTATTATATGCCTTGTCTCTAAGTACTACAGAGATCACTGACATTGCAAACTGAAGATATCATAGTTTCTGTAATAAAACAGGCAGAAGGTTTCGGTGCTGGAAACAAAAGCAGACATCAAAAAAAAGCATGAATGCCAAACAAAAGGGCAGAAGTCATCAACCCAAGTGAGGACACCGAGGTGTATCTGGAGTGCTGTTTGATTTACATTGCTGTTTACTGAAGTTAGCGAAGAACAGCTGAATTCATTCATGTGTCCACTCAAAATGGGCTCAGCTGGCCTGTGTCTCTATTCAGGGATTTTGAATATTCAGCTTGTGTAACTTTGGACTCTGGAGTTCAAAATCCCTTACACAGGACATCTTTGCTGTTGGCAAGGACAGAGGAATTGTGTGCACCCTCAGCAAGTTTGCTGACAACACCGAGCTGTGTGGTGCCATTGACATGCTGGAGGGAAGGGATGCCGTCCAGAGGGACCTTGACAGGCTTGAGAGGTGGCCTCTGTGAACCTCAGGAAGTTCAGCAATGCCAAGTGCAAGGTCCTGCACCTGTGTCAGGGCAATCCCAATCACAAATACAGGCTGGGCAGAGAATGGCCTGAAAACAGCCCTGGTGAGGACTTAGGGGTGTTTGTGGACAAAAAACTCAACATGGCAGCCAGCAGTGTGTGCTCACAGCACAGAAAGCCAACCATGCCCTGGGCTGCATCAGAAGCAGTGTGGGGAGCGGGCTGAAGGAGGTGATTTTCTCCCTCTGCAAAGCTGAGACCCTGCCTTGAGTACCATGTCCAGCTCTGGGGTCCTCAGCAAAAGAAAATTGGTGACTGTTGAATGGGTTCAGAGGAGAGCCCATGAGTGGATCACTGGGCTGGGGCACCTCTGCTATGAAGACAGGCTCTGAGAGTTGGGGCTGTTTAGTCTGGAGAAGTGAAAACTCTGGGGAGACTTTAGAGCAGCCTTCCAGTATCTGAAGGGGATCTAGTAGAGAGATGGAGAGGGACCTTTGACAAGGGTACGCAGTGATAGGACAAGGGGGAATGGCCTTGAGCTGAGAGTAGGTCTAGATATCAGGAAGAAAATCTTTTCTCCAAGGATTACTCTGCCTCTTCTCTGGCAGCAGTTGTGCATAGAATCTGTGAACTTGCCATCTTTAGATGCAGGCTGGATGGGGATCTGCTCTGCTCAGCCTGGACTACTGGAAGGTTCCCTGCACGTATCAGGAGGTTGGAACTAAATGATATTTAAGATCCCTTCCAACCCAAACCATTCCATGATTCTATGATCATGAAGACATAAACAGCATAAATCTGTGATTACATCTTCTAATTTAAATAGGAGGTGTTAATCTCTATACCATTGTCAGATTTCAGCTTTTTTAGCTGGAGGCTGTTTTCATGTGCTTCTCTATTAGTTTTATAAGGGAGGCAAAAAAAGATGAAAAAATGCCTACTTATATTTCTACTTTTAATGAGTGTGAAGGGAAACATGCAACGATTAACCAGTGCTGTGCTGTGATCCTGACTTGTGTTCACTTCAGCAAGTGATGAAATAAATGCAAAGGGAATGCTCTTTTCAACTGAAATGCAGCACATGGAAGACCAACTGTGTCTTTAAGTGCAGCCATTCTGTTTTTCTCATGTTTCATATAATAATGATAAAAGGCAGCAGATATCTCTTGGTCACGAATTTCTTGTATGCATTTGTCAATTTTTCTGAAATATATTTGTGGTCATTCAAACAGAGCACTTCTTTCATATCTGCATCATAATGAAGCCTTCAAAAATATTTCTAATTTGCTTTCTAACTCCAGGCTGCTTTTATTTCTTATATTAAAATTGATTTGTTTTCCAAAGCTCATATGAGCTTGATAATCTTTCTCTGTAATTGAAATCCATTTCCCTGGCTATGAGTTCCAAGTGATTTCACATCATCATTAGCTGCTATATTAGTTTATGTGCATATAAAACTGTTTGAACTAAGTTGTTCTGTGTGTTTTGGTTTAACCTGGAAGGCGGCTGAACCCCACACAGTCATTCACTCCCTTGCCCACAGGGATGAGGGGGATGATCAGAAAATAGGTAAAACTTGTGGGTTCAGAAAAAGACAGTTTAGGAGAATGGAAGGGAAATTATTATTAATAATAATAATAAATACACAAAGTAATGCACAATGCAGTTTCTCAACATCCCCTGACTGATGCCCATCCCATCCCAGAGCAGCAGCTGTTGCCCCCCAGCTAATTCCCCCCAGTTTTATTGTTCAGTATGCCATATGGTTTGGAATATCCCTCTGGCCAGTTTGGGTCAGCTGTCCTGCCTGTGTCCCCTCTCAGCCTTTTGTGCCATCATCCTCTCTGGCAGGGAAGAATGAGAAGCTGAAAAGTCCCTGACTTAGTGTAAGTTCTGCTCAGCAACAACGAAATAATCAATGTGTTACCAATATTACTGTTATCCTGAATCCAAACCACAACACTGTACTAGCTACTAGGAAGAAAATTAATTCTATCCCACCCAAAGCCAGGACACTTGGTCTCATAAAAACATAAGACCACCTGTAGTGAAACAATAACACCCAAGCTGATGGAGACATGAGAAAATATGTACATGCCCAGAAACAGTTTTATGAGGCCTTATTTTGCTTTATGATGTGTTAGCAAGAATAGCCAGTCATATGTTTGTATTTCATATATAGTAAACAGGAAGATTTTGAAGTGCTGAGGTTAAGGTGGGGCTGGCTGAGTAGATTTTCTTTCAGTACACTTTTAATATCAGCAGTCTTTTTTCTCTTCCAATTTAAGGGTAATGAGATGCTGACTGTCTCATTCTTAGGGAACTCCATATATATGTCCTAATGGAATCAAATAAATTGTTCATGATAATAAAATACTATACATCAGAGTAAAATATTATATCTGTTTTATGCTGGCTCATCAAAATCCTCTGTAGCTGTGATTAAAGACTTTTTACTGTAAGACATGCAACTGTATTAAGATAATGCTTTGATTTTTGTACGAGATTGAATTTGTAATTTTAAAAATGGGGAAAGGAAAATGGGTTCTAACAGGTTATTATTTATCCAATTAGCAGTATATAGAAAGTTGGCCTCAATAGCAGGAGGGACATACATATTTTGCTTATCATTGAAAAATACTAACCAAAGTTTAGTCTTATAATAAAATACCATTGAGTCATGTGTAATTAAGAACAGGAAATATGAAAAGGCAATATTTGCTGAAGTACTTAAAATTCAGCTGTTAAAACAGTAATTTTAACTTATGATTTCTTAATAATATTTTAGAGTTAAGTAGTGTTTTGAACTTACAGGTGTTTAAATTTCCCAAGTGTGGTTAATTTTTAATGATAGGTCTGGTTAAGAAGTGAATTCCACTATGCTTACACAATCTTTCAAAGCCTTTAAGCTATAATGGAATTTTTCACACAAAATATTTGCAACAGAAGACAGTGAAAACATCTGTCTGTGTGGAAGTGTTATTCTTTGTCTGGTAAAATTATAACCTTATGTTTGTCTGATCATTTAGTCATCCTGCAGACAACTGCCCCACCAACTTGAACAGTACATGACTAAGCCTTGTCCCAGACTTGTGAAAAAAATGAGATATGCCTTACTCTACCCACATAAGCCATTATGTTCCTCATTATTATCATAGAGATAAATACAGAATCATCCCTGGAGCCTTTTGTTTAAAACATATTAAATACTGCATGGCACATCCAACTACAATGAGTTCATCTAACTGTATAGAAATAAATGTGGTTTTAGTTACCATGCATTCAATTACATTGAGAGATTATTTTAATTCATCAGAACTCTTGGGTTAGTTGAAGGACATGGATTTTCTTCCTCAGGCTAAACACCATGTATTTTAACCTTTGAGTCCTCCAAGTATTTACTGAAAATGAAGCTGACTTGCAAAAGTTGGACTTAGAAAGATGCTTTTTGATGGCCTGCATACCATAACAAAATGTATTTGGCCAGCTCTGCACAAGGGCAGTTTGAAAACAGGGTAGGATTACCTACAGATTTCCTCTTCATCCGCATCTTTTTTTTTTTTTTTAGGAGAAAAAGAAGAATTTGGGTTTTTTCCCAGGATTTACACATCTCGCATCATGGTTGAACCAATGGGTAGAAGCAGATTGTCAGATGCAGACAAAATTTTAATGAATGGATGCAGTGTGTGTGCAGATGTGCTGATGATGTGCTAAGCATGCACCAGCCTGGAGTGCATCAAATTACAAGAAATGCACACCTATCTTTCTATCTGTGATCTTCTTTAGGCTTATGAGAGAGCATTCACTTCCAAATCCCAGCACACAATCTCCAGAGGGTGACTGCTGCTATTGTCCCATGATGACTGTAGACTTTAGAGCTGTCTCTCAGAGCTAGAGGGCGGGGGCAATAGGTTTCACATATTGCAGTTCTACTTTTCATACCTTTCAAAAAACTTGTGATTTCACCGTGGAAGACAGAGTTAAACAAAATTGACTGATGCCAGTGGTACAGTCCTGATGTGGTTCATACCTACTTGAACAAAGACTTCATGACTGTGAGCTAATCTGGTTACTGTAATTGACTGACATCTTTAAGGATGGCCTCCCATTTTGATCTGTCTTTCTGTACAACCACAAGTCCACTTTGGTTCATTTCTTTCTTTCCCATTGCAGCAAGCCTTGACTATTCTCTTAGCAGACCTGTTTCTAAAAGTCTAGGTTAATTTCCCTAGTGGTACAACCTGTGTTCTTACCCAGTGTGATGTTGCTGTCTTTCTCATTCCTGATTTGGAAATCAGCTGAGTGCAGTCTCATCAGTCTTGTGATGGTATTAGAAGAAGTATGTCAGGGCCTTAACAGTTGTCTGTTTCATCTAGTTATGCTAATTGCTCTAAAGGAGTCTGTTCTGACTCCTGACACCTATTTCACATTCTCAGAACATCAGGACAACAATAGGCATATTCTGAAGCCCACCTGATAGTTTCATATGGTGCCCAGCATTATGGCATCTCCAGACTAGAGCTGCCACTTTAAGACATGATCATAACTAACTTGCTTCTTCTGGTAGGGGTTTACTGAATGACTGCACATAGTGCCCTTCCATCTCCATCTCCTGGCCAGGAAGGTACCCCAGGGCAGACTTGAAAAATTCATCAACGGGTCCACTGATTATGTGTATGTACCTATGTAGGTATAGAAAAATTGTAAAGCCCTCAAATGCTAAATCATGTAATAGTGTAGATTAGGATGTGTGTGTGTGTTTTGCTCTAATTTTGACATAATAAAAAAGGGAGATCTTAATCTTCGATGCTGTGCAGTGTTTGAGACTTAAGAAGTGTTTGGCCTGACTCTTCATCCCTAAATTGCACAGCATTGGCAAAAAAGACATCTGTGCATCATGTTCATTGACATTGGCCATGGTCTTTTTTTTTTTCCCATGGAAGCTGTTGTCCTGCTATTTGAAATCAGTAGTACATGAGATTAGATGAAATACAGTTATGAGAAAACAACGAAGATAATTCTAGTCACACTAGAATGAGATAAAAATGTCCCATCTGCCAGTTTCATGTAATTAATAGCTGAATATGCTTCTTTGCAATTCCCATATGCTGTGATAACAAAATGGTGTAATATGATACTAGAAGAGAAGCAGTGTTGTATGTTCTACTAACTACTGTATGTGTGTAACTTGGTAGGGCCTGTTTGTTATTCTGCTAATGATGTGTTGGGTTTTTACAGAAATGTTCTCACCCACATTACAAGCTCATGATGTCCTTGCCTGCGAATATCTGAGAACTGCTTTTAAGTAGATATGCATCAAGATACTACAGTGATGGGCTTATGAAATGGAGATTAAAGAGACATGGATATAGACAGACTGGAGAATCAAGAGATTTTGCAACCTAAAAGAATTGTTGCTTAAAACCTCAAGTTAACCTACTTTAGAATTAGGACATATTCTAAGCATGGACTGTCTTCCTAATTTTAAATCATTATATGCATGTGTGTGTCTGTCAGAGAGAGAAAGAGAATATCCAACCAGTCCTTCCATGGATCCAAGGATCCTTGACTTCTGTGAATCAAGTTATGCTTGTTTTAAAGAGGTTTCTTCTGACACAATGTGGAAAGCTGGAAAACCCCTTGCATCTGAGAGAAATGCTTGTGCAATACAAGCATGAGCAGCAGCTGTTTAAGAATTTCCTCTATGAAATGGCTTTGAAAGGTCCAGGATGGGAGTTAGAAGAGGCTCTATGAGCTCAGTGCTAGTTTTTATTTGTTTACTACCATACATAATCTATCATGAGCTTCTCTGCAGCCCACAAAGGGCAAGGCATGGGAAGTGGAAGGCATAGTCATGCCCATTCTTGGCCCTAACATCAGATGAGGGTAGGCTCATCTGATATTCCTTCTCTTCTGTGGGAAGTGTCATTGGTACACTGTTGTGGTTTATTTTTAATCACAATAGGTTAAGAGTGAGATGTGGAATCAGTTTTCAAAACTGTGACATTCCTGATGGGAATAGATAAATATATAGACAAATGTGTTCGATTAGTATAGTCCAAAATGTCTTTACCACATAAAGTCTCTAAAAAAACTTTGGAAATATATTCTTAAACGTCATCTTGTGCAGTCTGAATTTTATTTGCATAATCAAATATTCAAGATGGCAGTGGTAAAACACCAAACTCCAAATCAAATTAAGAAAGGAAACGACAAAATCCCAAGTTACAGGATACCAACTACCCTAAGTGCCAGAGGAGGTAGGAGAAGCTGAGTATTTCTGTGCAGAGAACAGGGCTGTTACTGTGCGATGGTTCTGTGGCGCTTCTTAATCCCAGTTTTTCATGTTTGTTCCTCTTTCTGGATTTCTGGCTGAGTGAACCTGAGTTCTTCTACTCTTTGGACTTGTCTTCCATTACCTGCTTCATCAGAAGGAAATGCTAGTCCTATCCACTTAAAATAGGGCAATAGCATTAAAACAAAATCACCACAACACTTTAGGTTCTGTGGTCTCCCCATACAGAGATGTTCATTTTTTTAGAGGATTCTATGGAATGAGTAGGAGCAAACCCAAATTTAACTTCTTTATTCATTTGCAAGTTCAGGGTAGTCCAGCGGAGACTGCTATACTTAAAGTACTTCTGTCATCCTAGCAGGATTTCTAGCTCCCTTCAGACCATGATGCTTTCTGGTGGTCACATCACACATGACAGGATTCTATTCAGATTCTCTTCTACCCAAATAACCCCCTTTTCTTTCCCCTTTGAACCTGCAGAAAGACCATCTTTCTACAAATAAGGCAGCAGCTGTGTAGGAGCAAACCACATGAAAAATTGTAGGGAAAAAAGCAGGAAGCTGCAAGCAATCATGAGAGTAATTGTGTACTACCAATTAGAAGCAAATATAAACTTAAGCAAAAGAAATTATCACCAAGGATGAAAGATTCAGGACTTTTGCATCTATAGCCATCTATAACCTTTAAAATACATAATAGAGTTTTTTATTAATCAAATCACACAGATCTTGCTAAGTTTAGTATTAAGTTGCCAGGGTACTTGCAGTTTACAAAGATATGTCTGGAACATTATGAGAAGCATTTTAAAACATCCCAACTAGCTGTATTCTTTTCTTATCTTATGGTTTCTGGATTGTGCAACTTCTAAGTCATATCTTTTCCATTTGAAGATTCTTTTTATAGGTGACTCAACTAACAGAGGCATGATGTATTATCTAATTGAAAGAGTGAATAAGACTCTTCAGGAATGGCAGAAGACTCATGATGTTAAATGTTATCACAATATCAATGAGGGGAAAACATTTATCAGTTACTCCTACTATCCCCAGTTCTGGATGACTGCAAACCAGAGACCGACTTTTGAAAAAGCACTGGAACAGCTGCTGCAGAGGTACTGCACAAACTCTGTATCTCCCTTGTTTGTATTATCGTTCTATTCACGAAAGTGTTTAGCACGTTTTACAATTAAAGTCAGTAAACAATAAAACATAACATGCACAGACCATATTGTGTGGTTAAAAAATAGCTGAAAATTACATCAGGCATCTGATCAGGGTGCCAGATACAGTTCAGTGAAATGCAAAGCAATGTAGTTAAAATGTTCACCATCTGTTTAAAGCAACATGTGTTGTTTTTCTTTTCTGGGTTTCAGATCACGTCCCCTGGAGAACACAGACCAGACCGTATTAATTGTAGGTGGCGTTCAGTGGCTTAATTCCAATCACTTGCAAATTATCCAAAAGGTGTTGAACAGGTAATAGTATGTACTTGGTGCTATTCCTATTTTTGATATGATAAATTATGAGAACAAAAAATTTTAAATATAAACTTTTCATTTGTTTTTTTTCATAGGTGTGCAGTTAAGTGACTTTGACAAAAATAAAACATGCATTGTCTTTTGTTGTGTCTGTTAAGTAAAAAGTGTGTCCTTGCTTTTTTTTTTTTAAATTTGCAAAACAGGGAAAATCTATCGAATATCCTGGTAATTGTTAAATCCATAGGGATGGGCTTTCACCTTCCAGTGGATGGAATCCATTCTCTATCACAGGTAAGCTACAGTACATTTTGAGAGCATTTTCATGGAAGACTTGTCATTTTGTCATTCATTTTGCTGTCTGGTCAAAATATGTTACGTCTGCTGAGCACATTTTAAGTGGATCAAAGGATGATTAATGTTTGTATTTGTTCATACTGCTTACTAATAGGGTTTCAAACCAATTTCCTTATTTCATGGATTCTGCTGCAGAGAGCTGTTTGAATGCCATGCTTGGTCAGCTGTCCCAAGAGCCAGAGGAAGCTCCAATATTAATCCTGATGCCAAAATTCAGGGATTGTGCTGGAGATAAGCAGATTGCTCCTCATACTACATTGTGCATAGTCCCTCCCCAGGCTTCCTCCATGGTTACTGCTGGATCCAATTCACTTGTCTGGCTTGCACAACTCAATAAATCTATCTTAACCCACCTATGAAGCCAGAACATTACAGAGCAGCTGGAATGTACCAGTGAATCTAGCCTGTTATTTTCCTGTTAATCAGATGTTACAGTCAGTTTAAATCATATCCAAGACTCTCAGAGTAACAAATGTGCTCATTTCAATGCACTGTGTAACTCACTCGATTATTTTTATTTACAATTTGGACAATGATTCTCTATTGAACACACATAAAATGCATGGATGAGAAGCACTGGAAGGCAGAACGGAGTAAATGATGCCTGCCAGTGCTGTGTGTCACGCTCCAGTTATTCCCAGGTGTTGAAAAGAGAAAATTACTACCTTTCACAGACTATGTACAGCACTGGTGTGCTGGGGACTAGCGCCCACGTCTTTTTGCAACCATAACACACTGCTGTATTCAGCATGTGACTTCTTGTTACTCTCACCCTCCTCTTTGCTACAGAGACTGCTCTGTCAGATTTTCCCATTCTTTATAAGTTAGAACTGCCTATCTGCCTTGTCTCTACTGAATGCCTTCTTGATATTCAAACCATTTTCCTAATTTATCTGGAGGACCTAAATAGAATAAAGTAAGGAAATTGTTGCCATCAACATGAAGAAACATTTTCATAGCTCCTGTCATAGTCTTCAGCGAATTTCAATCCTAGGATGAGGAGCTTCAATCCAGGGTATGTGAGGCAAGGATAGAGTATTTAAGGCTTCCGAAGAATTTTTCTTATTCATTACATTTACAGAACTCTAGAAATCAGCTACGGTGTTAACAACATTCTTTTCCCTTTTAATATTGGAATCATATGCCAAATTACCTATGTGGTTTGTATCCTCTAGCCTTCAGGATTACCCCATCTACTCTCAAAGGCCTTTTGTCTGCTGTGTTGAATCCACTGCCTCGCCAACTTTATGGCTAGCTTTTTTTCTATTCTTGGTCTTCCTGAAGTATATTCAGAAGTAATAATCTGCTCTTCAGTACAACCATATTTAGGATATCTACAGTCCTATAGTCCCTTTTAAGCAACAGCCTCAATGAATTTGATTTGAAGCTGAATTTTTCTTTAAAGGAGCAGTTTCACCATTTGTTACAGACAAACTAAAATTGGATTTTTTTTTTTTTCTGAATTACACCTCATATTAGTGAACTACATTTTAAAAACCATTACCCAAGAATTATATTTTAAACAATCATGACATCTTCCTATAAAGGAAGCTGCACATCTACTGAAAAGTAATTGTAATTTCTGTAAAAAACCCTACTGACTACATCAGTCTTGGAGTAGTACCTTTTATCAAGAGTGAATTTATAGTAAATCATGTCTGTAGTATAACATAATGGCTTTTTCAAAATACAGTTTTGCTATTTTTTCCATGACACAATAACCTTGTCCTTCTGACAAGACATTGCAACATTTTATCTGGAATGCAGGCAGAAGTGCAAAACTTATGGAATGAAAACTTGATTATTCTGGATACAGCAAAAAATTTGGGCTATGAAGTGGTTGACACCTTTGTCATCACCATGGGACGTTACAAAGAATTCCTTCGAGGGAAGTGTGGCTGCCATTTCCATGAGGTAATAGTTTACACTTATATCATTCACAGGTATTTAAGATATTTTAACTGTCAGATCTTAGAAACAGGAAGGTATGTGGTGAGGTCAGCATCTGTCACTCAAAGTTAGGCCTGAATACAAACCGTGGCGAGAGCAGTTTGTATGGTGGCACTTATCACTGCTCACAGTGCAAGGCGGCCCAAGGACATGCTGAACTGCTGGCATGGTGAAATAAATATAAACGTGCCCTTCTGCAAAGGTAACTCATATAAAAGGATGTTGCACAGTTTCCAGGTTCTTCTGTTATTTGTTATATCTGCTACATCTGCACAGACTCAGTTTCTCTTTTTACTCAGTCTCACTGGTTTTTGACTGATGCATTCCTAACTGAACAGCTCAGGACACTCACATCAAACCATAAGTACAGTTAAAATAGAGCTTAAAATTGAAGAAACCATCTTACTGTTATATATATCTGTTTTCCTTTGTCTGAGAAAAAGTAATCTGGAATAGTTGCTGTGATCCGTTACTGTACAAACAGAAGGGTAGATTGCTTGTTCTCACTCACACTGGTAGTCCTGCTTTTTTAACTAAAATCTGTAGAATTTTTTGGGAGTGTTATCAGACTCACATGAGCTCATGTGCCATGCATCAACCTCACAGCTGGTTTCCACCTCAGGCTCCATGGCAGCTCATGTGTTTTCAGACCAGTGCCATGCTTTGGGGCCAACATCAGCAGGTGTGGTCAGCTAACCAGTCCTCTAATACACTACTCAATACTTGAGAGGCACAAATATAGCTCAGTCCAAATGAAGCTGGAAAAGAGGGAGTAAGTCACGGAGTAGATATTTATGTGATTGATAAATAGTCCTGTGGAGAAAATGCTTCCCTCCTTTTTACCCAGACAGCTGTATCTAGAACCCAGATGCTGGTGTTTTTTGTAGATGATTGCTGATTGCTGATGTTTGCCATTTCCAAAGATCTTTTGAGTGAAACAGAGAGCTTCAAAATTAAATATTTCAAATGCTTTGTATGGAACTGGGTGGAAAAACAACAGGGCGTGATCAGCCATCAGCATTTTTCATGTACTCCTCCATCATTTTGTATGAGCTCATGTGCAGATTTAGTCTTGCTTCTCTGCTGAAGGAATCTCAACAGAGTATGAGTTTCTGGGGAGGATCAGGGGAGAATTTGGCTCACAGAGGTGTTATTAATGAGGCTTGAGAGGTCATTGTTTCTGAAACAGCCATAGATATGCCCAGTAGAATCTATCATGCACCAAAAACCAGTTTTGATCCTTGAAGAAAGTAAAAAGAAAGTCCTTGAGTTCTTTTGATACTTCATTATTTTTAATAGTTTTGTCATCAGCTTATTTTTGCATCCTGGCTAGTGGAGTTTCATTAAGTGCCGAAGCAGTTTGCACCAGGAAAATGGCATTTTGCCCCAAGGACAAAGCCAAGAACACTGTGTAAAACCCCAGCACTTTTCATGTTTTCTGAAACCAGATGAAACAGATTAAATTTTGTGCTTTATACTTTCACTTTCTTTCTCTTAAAAACTGACCATCCTAAAGTGTCAGAAGGTGGCACCCCTCTGTAAATGCTATCCAAGCTAAAGCATGCCTGTGCAGGAATGGAACACTGGCCAATCTGTGCAGTCAAAAAACAAGAACTGAAATGCCTTCTGCAGTGCTCATTTAGTTCCCACTGAAGAGAAAGCTATTTCCTCTGAATGGCCTGAAGAATTATTTGAGTTCCCATCAACCCATTTCAGAGAGTCTCAGGTGACCCTGACAGCATAGAAATCTCCATCTCTGTAGACTCTACAATCTTTGCTCAGATTTCTGAGGGATCTGGACTTTCAAAGGGATTATACTGAGCTGGGATAAAATATCTTGCACAACCCTGGCACTTATTGCCCAACATAATTGTAATTCTGTGCACCCATGACAACTTGATTTTTTATTTACCTCATTCTTTGAAAATTCTTATGGACATCGGGCAGCACTATACAATTAGTTCAGAAACTAATTTTAAATTCAGATTTATTTCCTATTTTAATGGCAGTGAAACCATAATCACTACGCAGAAATTAGCAACCTTGGGATTTTTGTATCTTAATCAGTGTCTGGCTGCTGGAGGCTGGGTGAACATTAGATTGCATTCCTGGGAGATTATGCCTAACAGGAATGCAGTTTGGGTGATTGGTTCAAGGTGGCATCATTTTGAAATAATTGTAAGATCTAAGGCACTAATTTAGAAAAATGAACCTACAGTAATTTCATGAAAACAAATAATAGCCCTTGGCTTAGCTGTATGAAATTGATCAGAGGATATATTACTTTTCTACGTGGATAATTCCTGTTTTCAGTTCTGCCAGCTCCCTCATAGTCTCTCTGCTCGGTCTTTCAAGCCTTTGCACGTTATTTCTTCACTCACACCTAATTTTTTATGATTTCATATATTATGAGCTTCACCACGTATGAGTGTTGATTCTGATTATACATTTTTTTTTAAAAGCTAACATGCATAAATATGTGCATTAATAAATGAATTCTACATTTTCAAATGTCTGCTGTGATTGATTGCTGGGAAAATTGATGGGCATCAGAGCTATCAAGTCAGCATATATATACAATTTTAAAAATAAGTTAACCACCTTTTCTGCATTCTCAGGGTTTGCCACTGCCTGGGCTGAGGTCCTCTGTCCTGCATAGGTGCAAGGTTCTAAAGTTTTGTTTCTCTCAAAGTTGCTTCATTATTCATCAGTGACTGGGTATTCACTGAGACAAGACCTTCAGCATTTCACCGGAGATCACCCCCCAGTTGTTAAGCTCCTGACAACCATACCTTTCATTTTCTCACTTGTTAGTCCCATGAGCATGTTTTTATTCCATACAAGTCGAACACGATCATCCCAGAGCTTTATGCATATTTCAGGGACCAACATGAAGCATTCTTCAACACTAAGTTACTGAATCATGTTGTGGTTCTGTCCCTGTGGTGTTTTGAGAAGAGGAATGTTAAATTGCACCATAACTCCCTTCTTGAAGAAACACGACACACAAGGGTTTTCATCTCAATGTGGGGCTGGGCCAGGTTTGCATCAAGACCTCAGAATGAGGCATTCTCACAGGGCTTATAGCTGAGACACATTATATGTGCCTCAAGTGCTTAGTATCAGAGCAAGATTTAAACCTTTCTGCATTTTGGAGCAGTCATGAGTTTGTTCTTCCACATGCTAAAAATATACAGACAAGCTGTTGAGTATGAATTTTATTGTTTTAGGTAAATTGTCTCTAATGAAGAGAACAAAGTCTAATACACAAAGGCATTACAAAGTCAAATCACTGAGTATAATGAGCCTATGCAAAAATTCATGATCTTGCTCTTTAGTTTGCAACATAACAAGTTGGCCATTAAAATAATGTTTATGAGCATCTTGTGCCTCAAGGTAAGAATATCAGGGCCTGCTTCACGGACAACTGCCTCAGCATTTCTGCACACACAGCTGTGTGTCTGTCTTTGTAGGTGCAGGCAGAAAGCACTCACATATGTCATTTCTTCTGCAGGTGGTGAAATCCAATCCCTCTGAAGAAAGGCCACACATAACAATGACGTTATCGAGGCACTATACGCTGGGGAAATATTTCGGCAATCAAAGCAAACCATCACAACTGCAGGACTATGCAACAAATTCTCAGTCCCCATATCATGTCCGAGGCCCAATAAATCAAGTGTATTCTGAAATCCTTCTCAGCAGGCTCTGTGCAAGCAAGAGGCAGTTTGTCAGCACATAGCTTCTCTTGGATATAGCACTGAGACTAGAGAAGTGCCACTGCCTGAGTGACAGTTGAAGGACCACGGTGGATTTATGATATGCTTCCTTGACTGACTGCGTGCACACAGAGTTTGGGACATGTGGTATTTTTCCAAAAACCTTATGAAATTAAGATATGCCCTGGTGACTCTGTTGTGTGAAAATGGAAGATAGAGAGTTGCAGAGGAGAGAAGAAGGGAAGTTACTTGAACTGTTTCCAAAGACTAGAACAGCTGTAGTTCAAGCAAGTGTGTATTATTGATAGTAAAAAGAGACCTATATATTCACTTGAACATTTGGAAAGGGCTGCTTTAGGTCTTCAGCACTATCTAGTTTTCTATTTATAGAGACACTGTAATATTTGAATGTATTTAGAAACTGACTACATTCCGTTTGAGTTTTATTTAATGTGGAGGTTTCCTTCCATATCAAACATTTTCTGTTTAGACACTTGGTTTATAGAATTTGAAAATGTCTATTGGCATTTTACTGGTGATGCTGAGTTTTGAATTCTAGTGTTTTTAGTGAAAACACATCTCTTCTTTGTATCTTAGAGGAAGCAGATATCTACTTTTTTGCATGTTCTGAAGCTAATAGGGAGATAGGTTACCTACACTTGAGATTGATCGTAACTGTCTCAATGTAATATATAGATATAGAGAATTTGTTAGCATAAATTTATTTATGGTCCCAGTTTAGGAGGGTGTCCATATGCAGGAAGAATTCTTAGGTAAGTTCTTCAGTGTCTACCTTGGCCTGTAAGCTAATCAAGTATTCTTCCTGCACGGAACTGCCATTTCTTTAATGATTTTTTTATAAATTACTTGCTAATGTGTGAAGCCAGTACCACAAACATAACAAATCCCACTTGCAAGCACACATAAGAATTTCAGGATCTGGTAGTTTATCTATCATAAGAAGTGTGTGATACGATGGCAGCAGAATATACTGCCAGCATCTCTTGCTTGTCATGGACAAGACCTTCTCTGATTCAAGTTTCAGTTCAGACCTTCTCTGAACTGCAGTTTCATGCTGCAGCCCAGCTACATCCCCAGTACTTGCAGACCTTCTGTGGGTGACACCCCAGGGAGAAGCTGTGTGTTGGTCCCACAGCACTGGCAGCTCACTCATTCACAGTTGTAGTGCCCAATGGGAAACTGTGCACGGTCCAGGGTTAGCAGCTGGGTGACAGGCTAGTGGCAACCCATAGGACTGCTGTCCCTACAAATTATCCAGTTACGGATTTTTATTCCTCCAGTCACATAACAGGCAATCAAGGCACCACTCCAACATGTATTAGAGGATATTTTAATGAGGCAGGTGCAAGTCTAATGAAGGATCTGCTGAGTTCTGTGTCATGCTTCCCTATCACAATTTTACATATAATCCTCCACTAGCTTCTGCTTTGGGAAAGTAAGCCACAAACAATGTCAGGGAATAAACAAATTATAGCAAGGAAATCATCATTTTTTTTGCCTTAGTACCACACCGAGGGGCTGCCCTGTATAGAAGTAGGGCTAGCAATTCATGACACAACATTTAGTATTTGCTGGATGCCCAGCTATAGCTTTGTGAATTTGTGCTTCTTCAGGTAAGATATGTAAAGTTGTAATGGGAAAATGTCATGCAATATGGAGTTCGGCATCCTAGATGACAGAGGGTATCTTCCAAAATAGGGTCTGGCATACCTAATTTAAGACACCTTTCTATATATTGAAAAAGCTTATTAATTTAGGTAACAAAATTATTGAGATGGTAAGATTATATCTGTTTCTGTATAATATGCTGCTGATTGCTTACAGCAAATATCCCCAAATTTCAATGTAAGGTTTTCCCTGGCATGGAGGTCTACATGAAAGATGGGTCAGGAGCTGTGCATAAATACTGAAAATACCAGCACTTGGTTTTGAGCAATATGATTATCTAAAGAATATAAGTGAATGCAAATGATGTAATATATTCTCTTGGTTCTGGAAATCCAGGGCTTGCATGACCTTAAAGCTGAAGGATAGAATATCAGCATTAATATTAGTAGATGCAAAATACAGCCAGATGTCTTTGGTATTAAGATGATCAATGATAAGTGCATTACAGTTCTGTTTCTGATAAGATGTTTTTGTAGCTCATTTAAATCCACATGCTGTTACTGTTATTGTTCTTTACACAAATGTTTTAAGGCATTAACTGGGTTTTATGTTTTTGTTTGGGTTTTTTTGGTTGTTTTTTTTAGCCAAAGCCTACTGCTGAAGCATTAGCTTAGTGATGAAAAGGAAAGAGCTGACTTTATTATACTATAGTGGATATCAGTGAATGTGCAATTCATCAGTTCTGGTTTCACCACAAAATGGTTTACATGTGCTGTACACCCAGATGTCTTAATGCTTTCCAAATCTTAATATTTTTCAAATGTATTAAGTGTATATTTCCCTCTGTGTTTTCTATTTTTTACATGTCTGTGTACATTTATTTGTTTGTACAAAGTCATTGGTACAATTTGCAAATTGAACTTTATTTAAACGAGTTCTTTGAATAAGCTTTTTCCAATGCTATGTATGATCCACATAGTCTTAGGAATGAACAAAGGATACTAAGCTACATTTTTGTTACTTAACTTTAATACACATCTAGTATCTCTATGTATGTGAAAGATGAGAGTTGAGATTGACATGCAAGGATTGCTTGCTCATATGCATTAAAATTTATGGATTAAGACAATAAAAGGATTACCGTGTTTGAATTCCAGTGAGATCACATGTTGCTATCTATAGTTTACTCTAGAATTATTATATCTGCTGTGACATTTTACCTGAATAAACATTTAAGTGTTCCTATAGTCCATATACCTACCTTAGTCCAATTACTTACCATTAAAACAGCAAAGGACTTAGCTCTCTGGTTAAGTTCCACCTCCTAATACAGACATGAGTGGCCCTGGAATTAGTGGTAGGATTGAAATATTTAGGCTGGGGAACAAGTATTCTGAGAAGTGGGGTTTCCTGCTCAATGTCTGCTCAGCAGCGTGTGGAGCTTAGAACAGAACTAGGGCGTACTTTAAGCTACAGGTAGAGAAAGAATGGAACTGTGTTGCAAAATAAATACTCTGATATACAGAGCAGTAGTCTCAGTTTTATTGCATGTCTTTAGCTGAAATATAATTTACCAGTGTCCAGTGAGTTGCAACTCCTCACCTCTCATATAATTCCATTGATGTTGAATAGTGAATTGGGTCAGAGCCTTGCAGGGTACCTGGCCACCATGATCAAGTCCATCTTAATAAATATCTTCGGAATAACTGACTTTGGAATAAAAAATATTTCTCTTATTGTAGGGAAATGCCTTGACAAGTCATCTCTGTCATCACAGTTGCTAGATTTCAGGGAGCTGAAAGTGAATGGACTCTGAATACAACATCTAGTCTTGGTATTCATTTGAAAATTATAATCTTTAGAATAATCTCTCTCACACTGTTAAATACAAGGCCTTTATTTTTCTCTTCTGTGACACATTAAAGGGACATCAAAGTAAGTTTATTTGCTTAGTGGGTGGGGTAGTGAGGCATCAAATTACCTCAAGGTTGAAATAACCACTAATAGTTATGATTCTGTTGCTATGTTGAGCCAAAGAGAATGCTTTGAAGATGTAGATATGTGTGATATTAAGTTGACTGCAGTCCAGGGATCTTTCAGATTACTGTTTTAGAGTAAAGCAATTTTTAGAGGTGCAGTAAACTATTTGGCATAGACTCAAACTCCTAAACAAGTCTGTAGGGTCACATGAAAAATATGGTCTTACCTTTTTGTTTGCCTGCTAGCCTCGCATCTGGCTTGTTTTACCTCACTGGCTATCTGCACCTGCTCTACTCCACATCAGCCTTTCTTTCAGTTGACCTTAAAAATTTGGGTTTTGTCAGACTAGCAACTTCTGGAAATCTGAGATATAATTAATGCAAATTCAGTCTGAATCTTCAAAATACGTTTTTGCCAAGCCCAAAAGCAGGGGTAGAGCAAGCCTCTTACCTAGGGCAGTGATTTTCTCTGATGAATTTAAAACAGCTGTGTTGTATTAAGTAGTTAGTTTTCACTAGCACTTAGCTCTTCATGGAGCTTGCCTTTGCCAAGCGATAATCCATCTTTCAAGCTCCACTGCTATCCCTACCTGTGTAAATCTTCCAAACATGAGAACAGTCTGTAAAATGCAGGCATAGCTCTTTATTTGTGCTGGTATATATTTGCTGGTACCTTCACAGTATCAATTCAACAGAAAAGCTCTGACTACACAGTAAAAAGACACTGTGCATTTTAGGCATACTTGCCTGTGATTAGTTTCTACTAAAAATATTGCTACATGTCAGTCTAGGCCACTACCTGTAGCTAAGTGTCCTAGAAAACTCCTGAAGTAATTAACTACAATGGTCAAGATGAACCTGTGGATGTTGTCTGCAGCACAAGTTTCTGTTGTTTCTCCCATTTCTATGTTTTTTATTCTGACTGTTTGACCAGCTCTTGGCACCTGTGGGCAGCCCTTCCTGCAATCCCTCAAGCATATTCAACAGCCTTGGCAAGGGACACCACATTAAGCAGCCCTGAACTGAAGATCAAGCATGTGTTTAAATAAAATCTGAGGTATTTATGAAACTCAGCATCTATTAAGCATCACCTTCATTTCCTCTAGCAATGAACTTCCCTAATGAGGAGCAGGATTCACTCCCTTTCAGCTGAAATTCAAATACCAAGGTGTTTTCCCAGCTTTTGACAAACTTTTTTCCCACTGCTTGCTTGCCTGAAATGAAGGGAGGGAACTGCTCTGCATGCTCCTGCCTAACAGAGTGAGGTATGTTCAGACAGTCACTGCAGTGGGCATTTCCCTCCCATACCTCATTGTGGGGACAACATCCCACAGCAGATGATGTTTTCATTATTGTGATTTTTTTTACTGTTTTGAGCAGTCACAGTCTATGTGGTTAAAACAGACAGCTCAGTGTCTGCCAGCACCACTTGTCCCACTGCTGCTCTAAGGATGCTGAGTAGACTCTGGGTGAAGACAAAACTGCAGAACTAAAATCCTTGAGTGAGAAATAAAAATGACTCAGACACCTCTTGACAAAGGGCAGTTATGAAGAGCTCACTGCAGATCAAATGTGTGAAATTAATGTTGTCAGGAGCCCTTTAAAGTTAGTAAATTATATGGATGATCGTGAGGGTTGGAAGATCAGATCTGTGTTTGGCAGAGTTTCTCGCTTGCCATGTTCCAAAAACATCTTTTATATTTTCTTTTGTTCTTGTCATTATCAACTTCCATATTTCTGTTATGATTCTGTGGTACTAAGAAGCTGGAAGTAATATTTCTACTCTGCCTGATAATGATTGTGCAGCCTCCCCAGATGGTAGTCAAATCGTCTAACAGATGAGAGAACTTTTATTAGTACTGAAGTGTATTTTTCCTTTACTTCCATATGCCAGTTCCAAAGTTTCTTTATATTTACAGAAAGTTTTAGTTATGATAGCCCTAATACCTCCAATGTATTCAAAGAAACCTGCCAATCCCTATTTATCCCAATGGGATGGAAAACACTTTAAGCCTTGAAAACCTGACCTTGCAAGCCATGAGATAATGCAGCACTCAGCATGATCTAGCCCACAAATGGCTTCCTCTGAAACAGAGAATCATAGTTGTGTTCTACTTAAGTTTTCACTGGGGTAATTACAATTTAAACATGATTTATGTGGACTGATAGATGTGTTTTTTCATCTCAGGGCCTATGTTGAGCTCTCTTTACAGCAAATGGTATCTATTAGCTACTGTAAAATCCTATTTCAACATCCTTTGACACTGTGTCCTGCCCAGTTCTTATAAAACATATACATACAAGGGGATTTACTGCTGATGGTAAAAGGTTAAATCATAACAGGTCTTACTGCTCCACCCATTACTGTGCTCTAAATTCTACATTGCATGATTTCTGTGGAATAACAAGGAGTCAGGGTCTAGTAACCTCTTAATGCAGGGCTCCTGAGTCTACAGAACAGCTCAGCACTGCAGCCCTGATGGAGTTACCAAAATAACACACCTTCAGCTGTGAAATGCATACAGCAGAGCCTGCAGGCATACTCAAAACTTGCCTGTTGGATCAAGGCCAGCCTGGAAGTCAAGGACGACAGCTTCTAGAGACTGTTCTCAGGCACCACGACCTGGTTTCCTGCTTAACTTTACATATTTAACAGAGTCATTGTAATTATAATTGTGGTCACACTAGCCTTCTTTGTAATCATCACAGAAAGACCAAAATCTGAATTATTCTCTAGAGGTATCTATTATTTCTACCATATTGCTTACTGTAAAGGGAACCTAAAGAAACTCTGATTTTTCTGATTGATGCCTAAAGTTTTGAGAGAAGAGTGTCAGTTCAACAGAGATGTGTCTCTGGGATTCATTATGCAGGTAAAAGATGTTTTTATATCCCCCTTCTGCTCCTTTACTGCAGGAACCTGATCACAAGCCCACCACCACCATCACCAGGAGATGCTTTCTAGCATGGATAACATGGAACAGTCTCAGCATCTGCTCCTGGAGCTGCTTGTATGTTTAACAGTGCACTGGATCAGAGGGATGCCAGTCCTGCAGGTAAGTAGAATATTTCATGATACTATGGGATATACAGATTTAAGACCCTTCATTCGGGTAAATTAAGAACAAAGCTCCACTACTGCCTTACAAGAGGGCTAAATGAATGTCTGTTTCTATGAGAAAAGCCAAGCTGACAGGCACTTAACTCCAGGAAACAACAGATTCTTTTTCAAGTTTAGAGGTCATATCAGAGATAGGTACCTGGTTGGTATCTGAGGGTCCCACTTCTAGCACTTATTTCTGTACCAGAAGTGCATTGTAAGCCCAAGTAACCTAGGGACTGCTGACCTCTGTGCAGGAAAAATGTCTAATAGGCATTAAAAAATAAGCCTAACCTTGGTCACATTCCCCATTTGGGCTCTATGAAGAATTTAGTGCCCTTAGCATCTCTCCACACCTCACACACAAATACAGCCCCAACGTTACTACTCTCTGTGTAGCTGTTCATGTAATTGCTCTCTGCCTCAGTTTGAAACAATACCGTATAGAAAAGACATCTTTGAATTGTAGTGTGTAAACTAACTTGTGCAATTTCAGGTGGTTTGAGTGGGGCATCTTGAGATAGCAGTTATGACAGGGTGAATGGTAGCATCCCTGAAGACATAGAGGGGAAAGGCAACTGGTGAGCTGGAGCCAGGAGGGAGCTGACAATCTTCCCCACAAGTAAGGTGCAGTAAAACCACTCCATCCCCACTGAAATGCTGTTGGTTTAAACCTCCTGGGGTTTAAATGCCTGGCTGCAAAGTAATATTCTTAATGTGAATATATACCTGCTACAAATACAAGTTTGTAAAAGAGATGAAAAGGTTCGAAGCAGGAACTTCTAAGTGTTTGGTAACTATATCTAACTGTGTCTAGGGAGCCTGAGGGACTACTGTGTACCTATAAAACAAGTTCACACCTGCTCCTCACACTTCTGTTAATTAAAATTCAGTAGAGATGCAAGTCATTGAAATGAGTGATCTGTCACTCCACAGGAGCCAGTCTGGAGTGGAGCATCTGTCTAGACAATGCTGCAATTACCACATTTTGTATCTGGTATGCCATCTTCAATGCTCCTCCAGCCTGGGCACTTGGGTTATTTCCTAAGGCATGGAGGACGGAATACCAGCCCTCAAGCTCACAGCCATTTCTAGTTTGGCTAGGAAAACTCCAGACGATATGTTTTGATTGTGGGGAGGTCAGTAAGGTGCAGAGCTTCCTATAAGCTCTCAACCTCCAAATAACAGCACCATCATCTCAACACTACAGAATATGGTCCTGCAGTTACCGGAAAAGAGTCAGTGCAGTAGCGCAGCCCAATCTTTGGCAAGCAAGTGACTGCCATATGCCAGACAAGGGCAGCACCTGTACATCTAGAAAGACTCCTCTTGTCCAGAAGAGATGCTACTTGACGTGGCTTTGCTTCAGTTTATTCCACTTGGGAACTTAAATCTAGCCTTGCTCTGTGCACCATGAAGAGGTCCCTGGCTCCTTTTGGGGCTTGGGGAAGCTGGGATGGTCCTGTCCCTTTCCATCATCCTGAGCACACATTTTCTGGGATGTTTGTAAGTGAAAACACCACACTGACTACTTGTTGCCTGGTTCAAGACTGTCATTGCCTCTGCTGAGCAAAGGCTTTCTACTCAGAGCACAGAAGATCTGAGGAGAAAAGTCCTGTAGAACGTTTAAGGGTTTGACAATAATTCAGCCGCAGACAAGTTGCTGAAGTGAAAAGTATGGCTAACATCCAAGTGGCAGCAAACTGCAATATAAAATGAAAGAAAAATCAAGGCTTGATTTACAAGGGCTCTGGTAAAAATGCTATGACACAACACTGGCAGATTTTAAATTGGGATTTGAGTCTTCAAATCTTTCACCAAGTAATATTGAAGGATCTAGATTTTTTTGCTGCTATTGTTGTTTCAGATATAATTTTTGCGGGATTTTTCTCATCTCACAACAGTATTGATGGCAGTGGAAGCTGAAATAGGAGTCTGAGATCCAATCCTGGCTTGTTCATGCATGATATAAGATTACGTACTTTTGAAGAAAATATAGATCTCCAGCAGAAATTCTCTGCATCTTTCCAGGTTATTTGTGACAGATTTAGAGACAACTGTTATGAAAGCATCTAAGAAAATGCCCTGTTATGGTCACATATTCAGCTGCAATCAATGCACCTGCTTCCTGGATCCATAAAGATTTGATGACCATCTAGCCAAGAATGGAGATAATACTGTGTCTTACACATAGGTACAATATGTATGTGACTCCTTTTTCCAACTGGTTACATTTTTGTTTAAAAAGATCCCCAACAAGGTCCTCCAGATGGTCAGAAAATGACAAACTTCTGAAGCCCAAAGTTCTTCAAATTTGCTCATGCTTTGCTCAGGTGCACACCTTTATGGACATGACTGCATCCAAGGAATTCATGGATTCTTCTGACATATCTTGATGAATCCTGCAAATAAGTAATTGTCATCCTTTTACAAAAGCATTCCAGTCTTTTCCTTTTCCTGTCCTTCTTTGGATATTCCTTACTAAAATCTTTTGGCCTTTTCCACTTCCACCATTTTTCCTTAGTTCTTCATCTCCTCTTCAACCACTCCTGTCTATGAACAAGTGACCAACCTCATTTTCCAATCTCCACACATCACCTTACCTGCTGTCTAGTGTCCAGTTCTCAGCTGGTGAAGCTGGTGGTCTCCATCAGCTTTATTTTGTACAAGTGGTGAAGGCTTTGTGAGCGAGGCAATGTGCCTGTGTTTACACAGGCCTGCTGCATAACTGAACCCTGGTAGAAGAAAAAGTGGTGAAAAGTCAAAAATTAAAAGGAAGGGAAGGTGGGAATGCATTTCAGTTTTTCATTTTTTCTTACAAGATCCATCTCTTTCTTAATCTACTTTATTTTATTCTCTAGCTAATTAATTTAATTAAATTCCTATTTTCATAGAAATGTATCCTACCTGTCCATATCCTGCCTATCCTGTCAACTCCTGTGCCTGTATAGGCAAAATCATATGGTGTATTTACACAACCATGTCCTCCTTTTTAGCTGATTCTAATACAGGGACAGTGTACTGAAGGAAGGAAAGGTCTGTTTTGGTGAGGTGGAGACCCCTGATTTAAATAGGTGGAGCTGTATTCCCGTAACAGGGCAGATTTGGGATTTGGTGAGTAAATTGCACCGACTCTCACACTCACACATGCATAAGTGCTCTCAGGAGTCGTATTGTAAAGCAATGCCCCTTGTAACACATCACTTCAGCATACAGCTTTAAGGGTCTTAAAGCTTCTATAAAATTGTTTCCATAGTTCCCGGTTGCTTTCTGAAAGTGACAGATTCTGCAGCTGGGGAGTAGTTTACCATCTGATTATACCTTTTTTTTAAGCTCATTTGCTTATTTTTGTAAGGCAAGTAAATTTAAAGTTAATATACAGCCCTTCTACAGCCACAAATAATACAATGAATCTTTGTCCTCCAATACTTCTCCATGGATCTGACCCAGCAGACACTTACTGTTAAGTTTATATGATGTAAATATAGTCTGATATAGCTTGATTCACCAGATATTTATTTTTCTACTTTAGCTATACTGTACAGATAGCACCATGTATTCCTTGAAAGTAGTAGTAGATATAAAATAGAGACCATATGGAATATTAGCAAGCTCTGAAGATTTTATAATCAAATTTGAGAATATGTTTCTTTCCACTTTGAATATATATGATTCACTTAACATTTTGTATTTAGGCTTCCCTTTGAGTTTGCTGCATTAGTTTTTGCCTTCACCAGTTTCTATAAAAGTAATTTTATTGGTAAAGACACATGATCAGTATTTACTCTCTGTACTTAAATTCAGCTTTTATTTTTATTTTGTCTTTGTCAATATATTCTTGACTCTCAATATCTACATTTACCATAAGGAGACATTAGTCTTGACATTGCTAGCAATATCATCTTCAATTTCAAATGTAAAAATAAATATATCAGTTCTTCATAACTGCAACAATATAAATTTTGTGACAGCTGCTATTACAAAAATAAAAATTTACTTCCCTTTCATGTATTTTTGCGCCTGAATCACACACCCAAGCTCCCTCTACAATCATGAAAGCTTTTAATCACATGTGCCCATTAAGTTGTACTTCAAAGCACAAGTATCACCAAGTCAGTCTAAAAATCTTTCCTGTTGAATCCCCTTATATTACTGGCCAGCATGCTATGATATCCTGTATAGCCTCAGGATGAGATAAACAGGAAGTGCACAGAGATACTAGATTTGTGTGTTAACCAAGTCAGCTGTGTGATAATAAGAATAGAAAGCCTCTAGGGCTTTCTTCCCCATTGTTCCAACAGATATGGAAGTGTAACAAGCCTTGGAAAACACAAGATGATGTAAAGATCTAAAGATAGTCATTTCTGGAAAACAGGCTGATTATCCCTTTTTTTGGTGTGGACCAGGCCTGTTGTATATCATCATGATGTTTGTCCATGACCAAATGGACTCTCTTGGATCCTTGCAGATAACACCTCCCAGAGAGCAGCTGAAGAGGGTGTATGTTCCATTAAAACACAGATAATGGGATGTCTGGCACTGGAAAACAATTTTGAGGAATAACACATAGTTATGCTATGTGAATGCCAAGTTCATGATCCAAAAATATTTCCTAATCACTTCCACAGAAATAGTCATAGATATTTTTAAAAAATCAGTGACAGTACTGAAGCACCTGTCAGACTCCCACATGCAAAAGTACCAAGCACAGCTGGGACAGTGGTGCAAGCAAGCAAATTCTAATACAATTGTTGAGGATAATTAGAAAATAAAATAGATTTTATTTACAGAAATGAGAAATTAAAGGACTTGATGGTCCTGTCTGGTGTCCTCTGCTACCAAAAAGGCAGGAAAATTTTGAATCACAAGATAGTTGAATTTTCTGAGGAATAACAGAGGTTGAAAGCATTTGCTGTGGGTGCATCAAAATTATAGAAATGTGCTTATTTCTAGGCGGAAGATGTAATTAATTTGGTTTTGAGTCTGTAAATAATTTTTTTCACTCAGGAGAGAAACCTAATACTGTGTGCACTATTAAAAACAGATATTTGTGGCACCATGGAACTTGATTTTACAGCTGTGTTTGTGAGCTCCTTTACACTTTGTCTGGGGAATCTTTCACGTACCCCAGCAACTGCGACAAGCAAGAGATTTCAGGTATCTGGGCAGCAGCCCTGTCTCTGCAGGATGGTGAGGAACGGCAGAGGGAGTGACAAATTGTCCAGTCAGGATTAACCACTGCACTTTTAAGGCACTGAGACGCTTCCATCAGAGGTGTTTACGGAGTTCTGGCATCACCTGGATGCTCCAGAGCAATATTGGGCTATGTACCTCCTGCTTGTCTCCTCCAGAAAAGACTACTTGGCTGTATTATCTCCTGAAAGGGGTTGGGGTGGAGGTGCCTGTCCTCTTCTCCAGGACGAATCCTGAGCCATGACTGCTACTGCCCATGCCATGCTAAGGAATGCTGATCTCTCCTCACAGCCGTAGGGGAAATTGGACCTGCTCAAGCTCCACACAGACCCCATTTTCACTGGGGGTCACTGGAGGATTTTGCAGTTGTTGAGCTGTTCAAACGTCTCAGAACACAGGAGTAAAAGAAATCTTTCAAATAAATAATTATGACACAATAGGAAACTACCAATGGGAAAGGAATAAAAATACCAAAAAATCCCCAAACAACTCAAGCTATTCCCTTTTATCCCCATGGCCTTAACTTTTGCGTGATTTAGATCAACGCTATTACAAGGTTGCTGAGATGTTAAACCCCAGCTATTCTGATAACTTGCCAGTTTAGCAGAGTTCAATTAGTTGGCGAGTCTAAACCCTGTAGACTTTGGCATCTTGCCCATGACTACACACATTTTAAACCACAACTACCCTGTCTTATGCAACAGTGGAGAGATATCACAGCTGCAGGAATATAAGACGTGTAAGGTTTCCAAAGCTGAAAGACTTTCTTTGACAACAGTGTTAAAAGGTTTAAGTGGGTTCACATACTTCAGTGCCAGGCCCAGTCAAAAAAGAAAAAATTATTAGAAAGAGAGAAGAAGGTGATCACTGAGGAGAGGAAAAAAGGAAGTGGCTCAGGAAACAAGTAACATGTAACACTTCGCAAGATTTAGTAAGATTTGAAGAAGGATTTGATGCTTGTCATCTAACCCAATCAAAAATTTTGACCATCTTATAAAACCTGCTAGTGCAGGGCATCCCGTAACCATTTGATGTTAAAATGAGCATTTATGAAAGCACAGATTGCTTTCTCACTTGCACCTTGATTTTTAAAATCTGCTGTACTCATTACCAGTGAAGAGATATCATTTTATATGGGCCTTGGATTATCCGCAATGTAACTGTATAAGGTTTTAATTTTTTAATATTTTTCATTTTTATCATTCAAAAAGTGCTAAGTGGAAATGGGGCAAGATGTGCAACAGGACTATTGGGGACATAAACGAAAAATTCTGAGGTACAAAAGATTAAATTTATGCAGTGAAATGGGAGAGATCATAGGAGTTGGGGATGGGGGGAAGTGTATAATTAATTATTTGAATTTGGAATGTTTTAAATGCTGTCCTACAACTTGAATGGCTCTTAATTTGAAAAAGTAGGCCATTAATTTCTTCCCATTACCACCACACAATGAGTAAAAAGGGACTACTTCTGTGGTTGTTGATATAATACCATTCTTTCACTTTTCTTCCTAAGCTTCCTCTATTTAAACTGGCCTTGTAGGTAAATTCACATGTATGGTGCAAGTGGTCTGACCACTGGACCAAATGCTTTGCAAGTTAGGCACATATCCATACCTCGATGAATGAGAAGATAACAAGTAGAGCTTTGATTACGACAGTTACAGAGTAGATTCTTGTTTCTATCATTACCCTCACTCAAATGGTAAGTAGCTCATTAGAAATTGAATTAGCAATTAGAAAGCAAGGACCTGATCACAGTTTTAATGATGATGCACCATCTGACACCAGAAAATTAAATAGCTCTCTGAATGTCAGTTCTCTCATCACAGGATGGCAACAGTCCTGTTGTGTGAATCATGTCTCTACTAGGAGATGTGACACAATCATCTATGAAAGGGTCCTGTGGAAAGTGTTAATGCAAATTATCAGTTGGGGTGGGAATATAAATTGAGATGTAGACAGCACTGCTCCTAGGGGAGCAGTTCTTCCTCCTTCTTCTGCCTGTGTTATACCTAAAATTCAGTGACCTCTTTGGGAGCAAGTGTGCTGCTTCTGTGCATACCAGGAACATGCATGAGCACACACACACAGTGCTTTATCCTGCTTATCTCAGGAACTTCGGTATACAGCTTACATGTACATCAACTAAGCAGTGGTGTTACATCCTCAGGGGAGTCTGATTTAAAACTAAATAAAGAATACCTCCAAATGTCCCCTCTGCACTGGAATAATTTGGATTCTTCCATGCACTTGAGCTACTCTTTTCACCAAACTACACAATTACCTTCTAGAAGTTCTGCAACACCAGCCAGCAGCATCTACTCTAATCTCATATACTTGATCTAAAAACAACAAAAAATTAAATTATTTTGCTTTAAGTACAAAGAAAACAATAAGCAAACTTTAAGTCAGCAAAAGAATTCCTTTTCTTCCTTGTGTCCTGTTATCAAGAGCATTTCTCATTGTCCTCAAAACAACCAGGGAAATTCATTGACACCATAAATGTGCACTGTTATCAAATACAATTTTACTACTAATTTCAGCTTTTAATAGTAAGCAAAGTCTGGGTGAAATCAGAATTAATGAGTGGATTTTATTCCCACATCGTTTACACTATGCTTTGAAGCCTTTACAGCATTTCCTTGATGAATTTTACTAAATAATTGTATGCTGAAAACATCTCCCTGGGGTAACCCTAGAAAACACCTATATTTAGACGGTCCGTGTCAGAGAAAAGAGTTTGCTAGCAGCACTTCAGAAGAAACCCATACCTACTTCCAGGCTTCCCCCAAAAATGAGGAATTATCAAGTACTCATGTAAATACTGGTAAGCCCAGGACACTGCTTCCAGATTTGTGACCACAGGAAACATCATACTCTAAAGTCAGACTGAGTCCTCTCTTCCTAAGCCCCAGCTTTCTGGATGCACATCACCAGTGGATGTAGATTGCCAGAAGACCTGCTCAGCAATTGGTGCAGCCACTATCTGGAGTTATGGGCTCCAGAAAACTTAGTTTTCTGCTGGATCCTTTGGCAAGAACAGAAGGGATTGTGAGAAGCATGCATGCTCTTTCCTCACCTTCCAGGTACTACATCTCCTTTTTTTTTAATGTGTCTCTGTATACTGTGTTGTGTAGCTACTATAAACATAATATTCAGGAGTAGTTTTGGAATCATTACATGTTTGTGAGGTCTGTTTGTGAAGTCTCCATCTGACAACATGTCACTCACTACTGGATGCTGTCCCAGCCATTTGTGAACTCAGCATGCTATGTCTGAATCAGCAGCAGTGTGTACTTTCAGGTATAAATATTAAAATTAATAACAGCAATAATGTTAAACCTTTGGAAAAGGGGCAGAGGGATTTTGCATGGCCATTAAGGGTAGAAGGGGCATCTCTGTTTTCCTCTCCTAACTTCCCTTTTATTGCCAGCCTGACCTAATTGAAATCCTGAGACTTTTCTACAGACAATCCCCTGACAGAGAGATGCTGCACTGTGAGGGAGCACTGCACCAAGAGCACGAGGACTCCTGCTCCAAAGTCCAGGGGCTCTGCACGTCTCTCCTCATGTTCCTTCTCACTGAGGGTGCAGTACTCTCACTGCCCCCACGGTGCAATGGCTCTGCTTGAGTAACATTATTTTGCCAACATAGTTCCTTCAATGCAAAGACTCAGCACATCTGCCATTCCCAGAGTGATGGCACATCGTGCAGCCAAGCACTGAGGGGAATTGAAAGCGTGCTTTTTGTGTTAGAAGTACAGATTTTGATCTTGGTCACCACATGTGATAAATGTCATAGCTGAAGGGATAACCTGATACAGGTTTTCCTCTGTTCATGTTATAAGATAAGGGGATAATGACCCCATTGTATGTACAGGTAGGATAACGCAGTTTGTTCTGTCATATTCATGGCTCTGATGGGCATCAGAAGTTCAGGAGAAGGAAAATAATTTGAATAAAGCTTTCAAAAGGGGTGACTTGTTTAGAAGTTAACTTTGTATGTACAGTAATTTCACGAATACAAGCCGCACCAATTTGACCAAAATTTTGGTGGAAACCCGGAAGTGCGGCTAATATTCCGGGGCGGCTAATACATTAACAAAATTCTAAAAGCTGCCAACATGGAAGTGAGAGCCCGCGGCAGCCCCAAGCCAAGCTGGAGCCCGGCCAGCCCCGGCAGAGGTGGGAAAGCCTGGCAGAGGCAGGGCCAGCAGTGTGGGGGGCGGGCGGCAGAGCCTGAGCCAGCAGGGCGGGGCAGGGGGGCGGCAGAGCCAGGTCAGTAGGGCGGGGGAGCCCGGGAGAACTGGGGCTAGCAGTGCAGGGGAGCATGGCAGAAGCAGGAAGGCCGGCGGGTGGGGCTGCCTGGCAGCGGGGGAAGCCCAGCAGAATCGGGGCCAGCAGCGTGGGGGAGCCCGGCGGTGCGGGGGCCTGCAGTGCCGGCCAGGGCGAGGAAACGCGGCGGCGGTGCAGACGGGAGGGGGCGGCCGGCGAGCCCGGCGGCGGCAGCCCGCCGGCAGGGCTAGGGAACGCGGCGCGGTGCGGCCGGCGAGCCGGGCGGCGGCGGCGGCAGCCCGCCGGCAGGGCTAGGGAACGCGGCGCGGCCGGCGAGCCGGGCGGCGGCAGCCCACCGGCAGGGCTAGGGAACGCGGCAGCGGGGCGGTGCTGACGGGAGAGGGGGGCCAGCGAGCCCGGCGGCGGCGGCAGTGGCTGGTCCGCCGGCAGGGCGAGTACGTAAACGCAGCGGCGAGGCGGTGCTGACGGGAGAGGGGGGCCAGTGAGCCCGGCGGCGGCTGCAGCACCACCCGGCCGGCCCCGTCAGCAACCATGAGCGGGCCGAGCCTTCCTGGCCCCGCCCCGAGCCAGTAAAGCCCTCTATGCCGCGATCCTGTTACTAATTGGCCAATTTGTGAAAGCTGCGCACGGATTCTCGCGACGAACGAAAGTGCGGCTAATATTCGGGGTGCGGCCTATCTATTGACAAAGACAGTAACATTGTTGAGGCACCGGAAATGCGGCTTATAATCCGTGCGGCTTGTATTCGTGAAACTACTGTACTTACATGTAATAAGACAACAAACCTTGATTATAGTTAAAGCACTAGCCACTATCTTTTTAAAGAGATAATTGGTCTGTCTCTGAAGCACATTATCTGTGAAGTGAAGCTTATTCACACAGATTCTGCACAACAGAGTAGTTCTTTACATATAAGTGAATCATATATATATGTATGTATGTATGTATGTATGTATGTGTGTGTATGTATGTAATTGACCCTGTCAGAATCATATTAATGTTCATTAAATATTAAATCAATATATGTCCCATCAAGAAATACAAACCTACTTGGACACATTTCCTTTTTTTTTCTTTTGTCAATACTTGATATTTTTTTAATAAAAAGGCAGGCATTTTAGTATGAATGGCCTCAGACAGCCCCACCATGGCCAGAGAAAGCAAGATAAGCAGAAAGTCAAATTTGTCTTCCCTGATTTATAGTAATTTTTGTTCACTGAAACTTAGCACTTAACCTTGGCTTGGATTCTGCTTCAGTCTCTCTGCATCCCACTCATGTTGCTGTCTGTGATGGAGTGAATGGTCTTCCAGCACAGAGGGCTTTGAAGCATCAGTGAATTAGAATTACAGCCTTCAGAAACATTTGGCAAATTACAATAAATTCTGGTAGATCAGCAAGGCATTTCTAAATTGTTTCCCTTTGCAGGTTTGCAAAGCACATAGTGTGCAAAGTAAAGTGTTTGCCCTTCCACTCTTGGTAGCCAACTGACCTGCATGCAGACACAGAGCTCTAGACTAGCAGAAACATTACTGTATATGCTGCCTTTGACTGGGAAAGAGAATATTGCTGGAGGGAATAAAGCAGTGAGATGGTGTAAACACCAGGCAGGAAGCTAAAATGCAGGAGAAGGGCAGGGGATGTGGATCTGGTGGGGAATACAGCTGTGACAGCAACAGGGGAGTGGTTGTAAGGGAAACAGATGGGAAGAAAGGCACATAGGAGATCAGGATTCAAACATATAGTAGTAACTCAGACTTTTAAAAATCAGACAGTCATGGAAAAATGTAGTTTGCTTCCAGTCATTGCTAGAGATTGAAGCTGGATGATCTCAAGAAGTCTCTTGCAATAAATATTATTTTTTGTTTAGCATCAGCCCTCCAAATTGCAAGTATTTCACTTTACAGTGTATATGATCAAAGGATTACTCTAACTAGATAAAGATGACTGTAGCAAAAAATGTACATAAAATCAGATCCCCATAAGAACCCAACTAAAGAAAAATTATTTATTTAAGGAAGCATATATTAAATACTACAAATAGGATTGGAATTTTTGAAATCAATATTTTTAAGATTTAAATCTTAAATTGCTATTTGCATTTAAGATTCTGCAGCTTCTTCGAAAAATTCAAATATAAGAATTTAGAGCCAACAGATCCATACTTACATTAATAAACTAAAAATTAAAAAAAAACCAGCAACAACAAAAACAAAACAAACAAGCAGAAGAGAAGAAACTTGTTTAAAGAACCTGAAGGAAAAAATTATTTCAGAGTGGATGATAAATTCATAGAGCAGATAAAGCAGCACATAAGGAATCCACGTCTGCTAAACCAAGGCTTTGAATTAACTTTAGAAGATAGAGCCAGGAAGCAGCAAAGAGGATAAAATGAACCATGTGTCCTGGAATAATTAGATAATTCTTTGACACAGCCCACACATTTTGGCTGGTTCAGGCCTGTGTTACAATGTCCCTCACTCTGGTCTAAGTTCCTCTGCAACCACAAGCAGATGTTCTCTGGACTAAAATTCAGAACAGAGAAAACAAGTTATATCGAAAGGTTTAAATAACTAGTGGGGTCATTAGCAATCTGTCCAGAGTTGATGATGTTTTGGAGATGCTTTGAGAGCAGATACATAAGCATGAAGTAGGAACGAGGCATCATTTTATACATCTAAATAGACCACAGAGTGTGCTCTTAAAACATCTCTGCACATTCATGGGGGAAAAAGGCAGGGAAAACAGCACATCTACGTGATTATTCCCCAACATGTTGTACTCTCAAAAATGTTCATTTGTCATTGAGATGATTTATTGTGTTCTTCACTTGGAGCAATTTTCAGTCCACAAGAGTTATTTCACTCACTAATTTACAACTGTGTCAAATCAAAGTTTTACAGATCTGTCATTTTACCCAGATTATTTTTAGTGCAGGTGTTTTGCTTACAAAGAAGAAAGAAGCAATATATTGTGATCAAAGAGGACTTGAAAGTCCAGAGTGCCAACGCCAGCTCTCCATCAGGTGCTAGCTGACTCATTGGTTTTTAATGTGTAACTAAGGACTAGCAATAGAGGTAGAGTTGATAAGACTGTCTCACTGAAATTATCAGGAATTAACAAATGCTGTCCTAATGAATATTGATGCTGACTCAGTTAATACCGCTAAAGCCTTAGCAAAATTGAATAAAAAGTGTAGGGAATGTTATGATATATTAACATCTCTCTCATTTCTGTGGATTAAAACACTGCAGACCTACGGCTTCCTTTGCCCTCAGCTCCGCTCTGCCGCGCCCGGACCCCGCTACACCCCTGGCAGCCGCTCTCGGCTCCTCACAGCCCAAGCGGCAGCACCGCAGAGGGGCCGTGCGGGGCTGTGCGGGGCCGTGCGGAGCTGTGCTTTATGGAGCGGTGCTTTATGGAGCGGTGCTTTATGGAGCAGTGCTTTATGGAGCAGTGCTTTATGGAGCGGTGTTTTGCGGAAGGGTGCCTTGTGGAGCTGTGTTTTGCGGAGCGGTGCGGAGCCGTGCCGAGCGGTGTTCTGTGGAGCTCTGTTTTGTGGGGCCCCGCTTTGCGGAGCGCTGTTTTGCGGAGCGCAGCCCCCGCCGCGCCCCCGCCCGGCCCGCCCCGGCCCCCGGGCAGCCAATGCACGGCCGGGGAGGCAGAGCCGGGGAAGGAGCCGGGGAAAACATCAATCCCAACTTTCTCACCTTGACGGGAACCGAGCGCTCCCGATGTGTCCCTCCCTGCCAGCCCAGCGTCCCGAGGAGGGCCGTCCGACGGCCCGGGCTCGCCGCGTCAGCCGCCCCCTGTCCCTGGAGGGGGAGAAGGCCGAGTAGGGACTCGAGTACACAGTGCCCACAGCCCCTGGTACAGCCCCCTGGGTCGCTGCTGCCCGGGCCGGGCGGCGGGCAGGGGCGGCTCCTCGGCGGGGCTTGATGCGGCTGCCATGGGGCGCGGGGCTCCCGTCGGACCGTGCCTGCTGCGGGCAGCGCTGCTGCTCGCCCTCTGCCCCGCCGCCGGCAGCACCTGGATGTGAGTACCGGGCGCGGGGTCAGGGTGGGAGCGGCGCGGAGCCCGTCCCCTCGTGTCCGTCGGGGCCCGGCGCTGACGGGGGGCTGCCTCCGCAGGTGGCTGGGCATCGCCGCCGCCGGCGGGCCCGACAAGCCGGGCTGCGCCAGCCCTCCGCTGAGCCGCCGGCAGCAGGAGCTGTGCGAGCAGAAGCCGGAGCTGATGCCCGCGATCCGGGAGGGAGCGCGCCTGGGCCTCCAGGAGTGCCGCAGCCAGTTCCGACACGAGCGCTGGGACTGCCGCTCGCCGCCCGCCGCCCGCCGCGGGACCGCCGCCCCCGCCGCCTTCGGGCAGCAGCTCAGCAGCGGTGAGTGACCGCGCCGGCCGGGGCTGCCCCGCCGCTCGGCGTCTGCGGGGCCAGCAGCGCCCGGGACCGCCCGTGCAGCCCGTCCGTGCGCCCCGTCCGCAGAGCCGGGCCGGGCCGGGCCGGGCGGTCACCGCAGCCGTCCCGGGAGGTACCGCAGGCACACGAAATGCACCGAGCAGACGAAACCTGCCCTTGTCTTTGCAACGTTGTTGTTGTTTCTTGCGATTTTCGCGTAGTACGTCTTTGGATGACACTGCCCGCAGGTAGATCCACTTAGCTATGTCGAAATGCCGTTGTTCTTAGACTTTTGGGTTTATCCCCTTGTGTCATAGTTACTAAATAAGTGGACTTATGACACATTATTTCGAAAAGGTCACTAGCAGGTGAAAAATCTGCTCAGGGCACAAAATACTATGTTACATGCTTTAAAATATATATGTGCTCAGTTAGTGGTATTGATCAACACAGTGAAACCAAAGCTGCTTTTTTTGCATAAAATAATTACGAAATTGTGGGAATTTCCAACAATAATGAGCCTTTTGTATCAAGTGTCACACCAAAGCTTTCCTGAAAGTTGCAAGGGTCCTGCAACTCTCTTTTAGCTCCCTGGTCACTGACTGTGTGATGGATGTGATTTTAAATGTTGTGGTACTTCACTTTGTGTTCATGCAATCTTCACTTTGTACTAAAACAGTATAAAACCCCCAAGCTTTAATCATGGAAACATGAAGTGAGGGATTAAAAGTGCATATTCCAAAAAGGAAAGGGAAAAAAAAAGAAAATGAGAATTTTCCCCACTGTATGGAGCCATGTGTGTGTTAGTCCTGCTCAACAGGAAGGACTGTTCACCCACAAAGCTTCACTAGTGTGTACTGTGGAAGCCTTTTATGATGGTACCAGCACATACAAACAGGAGAAACAAACAGAAATTTTCCTGCCTATGAGCAGGAACTTTGGAGAAAGGAAATAATTTTCACAACAGTGAAAATTGGCCCGTTCCAGTAAAATTTCAGCTACATTTGTTGACCACTCACGAATATTCAGTGTGCTTACAGTATGGCCTGCTTAACACTGGATAAAGCTGTGTGCCACATTATGCCAGAAGTTTCAGAGAATAGGTCAGGTGTAAGAAGGCCGGGCAGGTCCCTCCATGACTCTTCTGAGATATAGTCTAACATGTAAAGGCCTTTAACACTGCTGTCCTTCCCATGGCCAGCTTATTCTAGGAAAAGCATATGGCCTAAAAATCTTTGTGCCATCCTGATTTCCACCTGGTTTAAGATTTCTGGGGCTCTTTGCAGCTTTTGTGAATTAGAAGAACATCAATGTTTGCTAAATTTAGCATGAGGTAAGTTTTGGCACTGTACCAAAGTAACCTGGGATCATGACAGCTTCTCTGAGATTTAAACTGACCTTTTCTTCAAATCAGCATGAATAGTGAAGAGCAGGGTGGGGAGTAAGGAGTTTGAAATGTGGTTAGTTTTGAGCTTGATTTTTTTTAATTTTTACATTATTTGGCTTGAATATTTCTGTGGCAAATAGAATTTCTAATCAGATTTAGAAAGAGGTTACTAAAAATCTCATGGTACAAGTAGACAGAAAGAGCACCATTAATAGCATGGTCATATGAAGAGGCCCTGGAGTCATTTTGGGTATGAACGTTGCTTTGAGCAAGTTAACACGACAGACCAAGCTGTGATGATTTTCCACTTGTAACTGTTCCCTTTCAGTAATGATCTGGCCTGTGAAGTCCTGGTCTGTAGCCCAGCCAGGAGGGTGTTCAGAGGGAGCTATGGAGTAACATTTCCACGCCTTGCTGCGCAGGCACGAAGGAGGTGGCGTTCGTCTCGGCGGTGACGGCGGCGGGCATCGTGCACGCGGTGACACGGTCGTGCAGCGCGGGGAACATGACCGAGTGCTCCTGCGATGTCACCCTGCGGCATGGCGGCTCGGCCACCGAGGGCTGGCATTGGGGCGGCTGCTCCGACGACATCCACTACGGAATGTCCTTCAGCAGAATGTTCCTGGACCTGCCTTTCAAGAACATGACAGGCAAGAGCGGGAGCGGACTGGTGGCGATGAACCTGCACAACAACGAGGCTGGGAGGCAGGTGGGTGTCACTCAGATGAGGCAACGACTGCTCGATCACCTTCATTGACAAAACGGCATCAGCCAAAGGAGCTGGGTTCTTGGCTGCAGGTATTCATGTGGCCAGTGGCAATAACAGCACTAACATCACCAAAGGAACATGTACAAACTCAGAATCAGAGCTGGTTTTAACCAACTAATCTCTGTATGTTAAAGTAAAATCCACAAAATAAGTAAGAGATCTGCTTAAATAGTAAATTTATCTTAATTAGATATTTGACATTAAATTGCACACTCAAAATAGTCCTGTTATCAGCATAATACAATATTATTTTTGTCACTGATTATTCTGTTACTACCATGACCTGCATCTTTAATTCTCTCTAATACTGAATGAGAAGGCCAGCTGGACACAAGGCCTCATTACTCATCTGCAGTCTGCAGTCCACATCTGAGAGTGCAAGTTTAACATTGTTCAGAGGGGAAATCAAGAGTTAATACTTTCCCTAAAAATATAGGATAGAAATGAGACCTTCAAAGCAGCTCATTGGTTAGGACATGCATCAAATGAAAGAGACTGATTTTGGATGGGTTTTTTTCAGCCCAAAGAACTTCCAACCCAGGCTTGCTGAGGAAATCTGTGTTCGGGTGTGTGACATTGGATTCTCCTTCCTGTCCTGCAGAGGATGTAAAGTGGGGGCAAAGTAGCCTATACAGGGAGATATGGGCCTGTAATCGAGTGCTTGGAGCTTACATCTGGAATGGCAGAGATTTGTATTCTTATTTTTCCTTTAAAATTACTTTCTCTGCTTTACCTTGGAGATTTTATCTTTAATGGCTCTCTCTGGGCCCATAATACTTTAAATCTGTTCTACTCAGAGACACAGCTTTAATTAAAGGAAAAAAAGAGAAAGGGAGAACTTCTGGTTTTGGCTGCACATATTGATGGACTCCATTGTGACTCTGAAATTTCCGGTAGCTGAAAGCAACACCAGTGGGTTTCGCTGTAATCAACTTTCCTATCTGCCATAGAGAAGGAGTCACCACAGTAAGCCATCATAAGAGCCATAGTGGTATGATTGAAAATTACTTTAATTTTAAGTGATATTTACAGGTAATATGTGTTATTTCATTTAAGCTATGTAGTTGGAAAAGCAGAAAATCTTTTGGGTTCCTTCCCACTCAAACCATTCCATGAATCCATGGTACTATGACAAAGACCCTTTTTATAACTGAAGTAGATGAAACAAATTTTAACCTAAGTGAGAGCTGAGAACAGTTTCTATGAGTTTAATTAGAGGCTAGTCAGCTAAATCATCTCCGAGGAAAGGTGATTGGTATCTTGCAGTATAGTAGGAGATGTTAATAAGAGGGACAGAAGATTAAATTATTATTTACTTAAGGAAAGAGCAAAGGGTTGTAGAGCGAGATAGTTAAGGAAGAAGTATATAGTCAGCTTCCATGCATAAATATTTTGTAATTTAATGGCAAAATGTAGGATAAAGCAAATATTTTGATCACTGTCCAGAATGAAAAAGAATGTTTGTTGTTGGTACTTGGGATTTCTAGCAGCAATATTATCTGAAGTAAAGTTTACCATAACTCTCCTTTTTTATATCTTAACTAGGAGATGCTGGAAAATGTTGGCCTTCATGTTTTGGGGCTTACAAGAAGGATGTTTTGGTATATTATGACCTTTTGTAATAAATACTGTCATGTTCCTGGTTTGGTGCCTTGCAAGAGCAGTCTTCCAGGGACAATACTTCTGTGTTTGTTTGGCATTAGTAACAGAACTGGTATGTGCAGAATCTTCTTGTTTCTCTTATTTCAGTACAAAATGTTATTTTGTACTTCCGCATCTCATAGTTATCATATCAACCTATAAAAATTTTAAAACTGTGTGTGTCTTTTGAGTTGTCTACTAATCTGACTCTCAGAAGATTCAGATTGCATCCTTATTCTGCTAAAAGATAAACATTCATCATCTTTTAGCATGGCAATTTTCAGTGTGCTTTGATGTGCATATATGAGTTGGGCTGCTCTGCTCCTTATCCAAAAGGATGTGGGGAATCAGGCACTATGAGTTGACTAATATTGTATTAATATTATTTTACTGCTGGAAAAATTCAGCTCACTTTTCCACTTGTGGAAATTTATTTGATGTGAGGCTTGTTTGGAGTTTGTTTTTACTGATACTTGTAGATTGGTAAGAGACTCACCAAGTTTGGAACTGTTCCTAAGTGATGCACCTCTGGTAGGACATGTGATTGTCTTCATGAATAATCGTATTAGTTCTACCAGTGGCTGAAACTGGGACATTTGGTTACAGGCATCAGTTCTTGTGACAGAACAAGTACAGCTGAGAACAGTGCCTGCAAACAGAAAGCTTAACTTGGACATGATAAGCATTAACTGGTGTTAGAGGGCATGCAAACTGTGATTCCATTGACACTCTTCTTTGTTGCAAATCAGTCTCTGCTTTCTGCCCCATCTGTTCTAGCCACAGATTCCCACCCTGTGCTGCTCTTTCTGTTAGCTGCATAGGATCAGTGAAAGGAAGACACTTTAAAAATTATCTTTCTCTCATGTTTAATTTTAAAAAAGAGCAATGCTGGTCCCTGTTCATCACTTAGCCCTGCACTCTTGTCATGCATATTGTATGTCCAAGGCTGAGTGGGAATAGGGGCTTGTGGCTGACCATGATGCTTGTGGACCCAGCTCAGTTCCACATTGATCATTTCTCATTACCTACCAGTCAGTTCCAAACCCACCTAAGAAAGCCTGTCCCAGCTTGCTCAGAATGACACATCTATCCACTAGGTTTCTGTAACAGTCTTCCTCTGAGGCTCTCCATGGAATTTTGTTTCATAGGAAGAATCCCCTCACTATCTCATGAATAACTGAACAGATTCATCACATGAATCTAAAGTGTGAAACAGAATAGTAGTTGTGGAGTCAGTCTGGAAGTTGTGGAGTCAGTCTGGAAGTCATGGTCCCAGTAACTGCAGTCACTGTGCACTGCTGAGACACAGGTGTGTGCTGCAGCTGTGTCCCATCTGAGGGCCGTGTTGGCTCTATAGGCACGATCTTAGGTTTGCTTGAAACATCAGGAGAAGATGCCTAATCCCTAAATTTTGCCAGATGTTCAATTATGGGAGCTTTTTCATTGAAGTTCACGTGGCGGACTGAGATGCAGTAGCATGTTCTGTGGTCAGGCGAAGCAAAATGTCACTTCCCTATGTTGGCAACTTAAAGTATATTGCAGTCCTGGCTGAAAATTTGTCCATCCTAGCAGCTGAGGAGCAAGACACTGAGCCACATTCGTAATTCTTGCATTCATCTGCTCATCTGTACACTGCTAAACAAACATGTATGCTGCATGTTTGTATTTTTATGTCAGTCTAAGACTTCAGTTTCTGCTCCTGTTTCGAAACTCTATCTCCCTCTACTTTTGTTTAATTCATCCTCAGAGAAAGACTCTGTGAGGGCTACTTGCTCACGTGGAAGTAACTCGTCCTTAGCACCTAGCAGGCATGTCCAGAGCTTCCTCTGACAATTTCTGGATTCTCCTGCCCTTAGGAAGTACCTTACCATACTGCAGTGAAAACTAGGATTACATCTGTAACCTTATAAATCAAATAGCACAATACGATAAAAACTACTTCAAAATTCTAGTTACTTGAAAAAATAAGTTATCATTCAAAACTGGAAAAATACTATTAAATCCTCTCTATTTTTAAGTTGTGCATAAAATTTATCTTTTGATATTGTGTTTCTCTTTTCCTTCACATTTTTATTGGGTCATCTGTCTTCTGACAGACTCTTTGTCCTTGGATTTCAAATTCTCATCTGCCTCAATCACTCTTACATCTTAATGATTACTATTCTGACTACCTAGTGATTTTGTTATTGACGGATTCATGAGATATGAGCAAGGTCAAGTCTGTCTATTAAAGAGAAATTAGTCTGTGTTGAAGAGATGGTAAGTATCTATCAGTATTAACAAGCAGTTGTTTTGCCCCTAAAAGAGTCTGTGTGTGCTCATGGGTGAGAATTTGCTTGTTGCAGTATTCTTATTTCTTCCAGTAGTGCAGAAAAATTTCCAGCTGCAAAAAGCAGCCCACAGCATGTGGAAGTATCTCCTGTACCATGTTTTGGCAAAAGTGGTTCCTTCAAATGCATTGGCATTGATGCATGAGAAGTTTCAAGACAAACTTACAGTGAGTTAATTTAAAATCCACACTTAATGTTAAATTTCCCAATTGCTTTGATTGTGGAATTTAAATATGGGTGAAAGGGTTAGTAAAATGGAAGATGGTGACATGGGCTTTCCACACTACTAACCAATGGCCCATATTTATCCACAGGATGGCTCCAAAAAGTACATTATTGCAGATAAAAAACAGATCAAAAATTATGCTATCTTGTGCTACATCTGTACATGTGTGATTTTTCAGTGCCTTTTTCAAACTCTAATGTGAGGGTTGTCACAAGACTAATTGTATGGTTTTATACTATGATTATTAGATGTTAGAGAAGTAATTATTGTACTGATTGTCTCCTGAGTGCTTGAGTCTGTCTCAAGATAAAGACATAAAGGAAGTTACTGCTTGTTTACAGATTCCAGTAGTTTGAGACTTGATATCCTATAAACTGAGCCAAAATTGTTGTGTGTTGTAAAAAGCTTAACTCAGGCTTCAGATTCCTGTTGTTGGTCAGAGAGTTACTATTCAGCCCAGCCCTTGCTTCTGCATGGGCATGGAGAAGAAACTCATCTAAGGGTATTTAAATGTTGGCAATAACTGTGGAAACCTTGCTGAAACACTGATAGTTTTAAAAGTAATATGAATGCAACTATCTGTGTTAAATAGAGCCATTATGAAACTGGCAACACTAGAAACCCATACTAGAACTAGCTATGTCTAAATTAAAAGAACAGGGCTTAAGTCTATAAGTGAGAAGCACCTGAGGTTTAGTACAGAATACCTGAGCCGAAGACACCTCTGCTAGGACAGCTGGTGGGTCTTTTGACAGACTTTCTGTGGATATCAGAAATGTGAGCATCCTCCTGCTCTTCCAACAGCTTGCCCTGAGGTGCCTCCTCCTGTGCTGCTTTGGGTGCTGAGCCACACTGGCTGCCCAGGCACTGTTGTGTGACTTCAGCCATTCCTGTGGCCTTAGTTACAAACAGGGTTCTGAACATTTAGTGGTATTCATGGTAGCTTTAAGGTACCCTTAAAAGACAATGTAACTGGGCACTTGCCCAGTAAATGTCTTCCAGCATAAGAAGGGTGCCATGACCTGCCCTATCCTTGCTTTCCCCTTCTGCTATTCCCCACTAGACCCTTTTGCCCATGAGAGCCTTTTGCATTCCAGGAGTGGGAAGAGTGACATAGGACATGTCATTCAGGTATTTAGGATCCTCCAGAATGAAAAACTATCCAGAAATCACAGCATTCTGTTGTGATCAATATTGCTACATTATGGCCCTTTCAAACTGCAAATGAAGAGCACATCTGAAGATCATGCCTCTCACAGTGGGGGTCCAGGCTGGAAACCTGGTTCCTAACATGTGCTCTGACTTCCCTGTTATGGAAATGGCAGTGGCAGCTGTAATATTAAATACTTTGCGACCTCTGTGTTACTGATGCCAGGCAGCATTCCTGATGAATGAAAGACCACATCCAAATGTTATTCTCCCTTTGTTTTCAGGCTGTAGCAAAGCTGATGTCTGTGGATTGCCGTTGTCATGGTGTTTCTGGGTCCTGTGCTGTGAAAACCTGTTGGAAAACCATGTCATCCTTTGAAAAGATTGGCCGGTTTTTAAAGGATAAGTATGAAAACAGCATACAAATATCAGACAGACTGAAAAAAAAGCTGCGCAGGAAAGAGAAGAGCCAGAGGAAAATACCAATTGGGAAAGAGGACCTGCTGTACGTGAACAAATCACCCAACTACTGTGTTGAAGACCAGAAGCTGGGGATCCCTGGGACTCAGGGAAGAGAGTGTAACCGCACGTCGCAGGGGCCCGAGGGCTGTAACCTGCTGTGCTGTGGGCGCGGGTACAACACCCATGTTGTCAGGCACGTGGAAAGGTGCGAGTGCAAGTTTGTCTGGTGCTGCTACGTGCGCTGCAGGAGGTGTGAGACCATGACCGACGTACACACCTGCAAGTAAGATGAAGGACAGGAAACATGGCCAAGCCATCCACGCTGTGTGGTGCACACAGCTGCTGCAGGGGCAGCACTCACTGTCACCAAGTGGGATTTCAGAGGGAGCAGCCTCAGGGGGAACAGGTACTGCCGGACAATGGGTAGTCCAAGCATGCCTCGACTGAAAGGACAGCTGAGTAAACATCAGGCTGCATGCAGGGACAGCTTAAACAGCAAAAAGGACTCCTGATGACACATTTGAACGTGTTACTCCATGAGCAGAGACAGATGCTAAACTTTTCAAGTATTTAATAGACACAACGTCCTGAAGATCCATGTGGTGGGAAGGCACAGTGGAGAAATCTCAAGATCTCATTAGTCAGAGACTGAAGAGTTAAGAGAGTTTGTAAGACACATTAGATACAGTCCTTATGTCTGTGCTTTTAAAACTGAAATTAGATGGATCCACTAGATAGTTCATTTCTGCAGACTTCAGAAAAACCCACAGATAGGGAAAGGGTTCAGCTGTTGACCACGAAGCATTTGCTTTGCAGCCGTTCAGAAAAGTGCCTTCTGCACAATGTGCAGAAAAGCGTCGGGAAGTGAGGAACGTGTGAGACCACAGAGAGCTCAGCAGTGTCTGCCTGGAAAAGGAGAGTCAAGCTGTGTCCAGGGCAGAGAGGCAGGAGCACAGCTTGGTGAATATGAATGGAGTACCAAATAGCAACCTCAGAATTTTTAACAGGATATCCTTCAAACACACAAGGGACAGGTATGAGAAGGGGCAGAAACACAGTTTGATATTTGAAGGAAATAAAATCCTCTGCAGGCATTTTCCGAGTATCCGAGCATACATTTTGTGAATCAGCTGGTTGTCACCCCACTCTTGAATACTATGCAATAACCTGCCACATTCAGCCATCTCACTGCTGGCTCACCATCATTATCAAAATTGACCACATGAAATTTAGCCCAAAGGAATCTGCCATAAAACAAAGGATTATTTAAAACATATTTTCTTTATAGAATCAGCAGCTAGAATTTTTAATTAGGTTGCATCCTCAGTAAGCTGACTGCACAATGTTATTTATGGATTGGCATACACCACTAAAATATTTAAACTGTTAATGATAACATTTTTCTGTCTCCATATGTTGGCTTAATTTTATTTTACATCTGTAAAAGGTTGTTTATTTTTATGCAGTGATTTAATGCCTGGCTTTAAAAGCATCATGTGAAAGGATTACTGTTGTTTAATTATGCAAAGTACTATTTTTGATAAAACAAAAGAGTTTATATTTTGTAAATATTTAAATTATGCAAGTTATGTAAAATGTTTCTAAAACTAATGTGATAAGACTACAGCCCTTGAGATTTGTTGGGTAGATATTTGTTAATATTGTACTAGCCTTTAATTGATTTTTATTTGCATGTGCTGGGGGAAATTAATCAGAGAACTGCATAAATGTTAAGGTTTTTTATCATCAGAGTGGTTATAACTATTGCAGTTCATACACACTGACGAGAAACACTTACTATGATTTTCTAAATGGTCAGTTAATTGATATTCTGTATACTTTCTTTTTATTATTCTCTTAAATGCATTTTACCAACACTGAAATCCCACTGAAATCAAGGGAACTTGAAGGGTTTTCAATCCCTTAACTTCTTCCATACTAGCAGCCAGTTTTTAGAAACTTGGGACAGTTTGGCTGAGGCTTTCAAAGTTACTTTAAAGAATTAATTTCCTTGTTGTCAGTTATTTTCCCAGGAAAGATGGTGTCCAGATTCTGAACTGTCACTCTTTATTGGATGTTTAGATCAGGAAGAAGGAAGGGAAATCTCTGATGTGGTATTTCACTGCCTTATGTGGACTATTTTAGGAACATCAGTTCAGCAACAGTGAAGTCCATTATCTGCTATTTGGACCTTTGCTCCACATTTGGCCAGTCCATCTCCATTGGCCTGACCATATTATTATCTTGGGACCAAAAAATCTGCTGTCTGTGGGAAGGGTGCTCAGCATGGCCAGTAAGGCACTGTCACAGGAGGTTCCAACATCTTCTCTTGAAAACTTGAATAGGGAGGAGATACTATGGTGGAAGACTCTGAAGAGAGAGTTGTGACCCTGGGTTGTTTCAGCAGTGAAAATAAACCCACAGGTTCCTCAGGCTGTGCCACAGGACCGATTGGCAGCATGGCTGGGAGATGACTGAACAGTACTAAGTTCAGACAGAACAGTATCATACTCTGTGCTGAGACCATACTTGAGATAATACAACTGTAACCACTTAAATAACCTTGAAATCTTATTTGAGCTCAGTTGTTTGTTGGTTTTGTTTTGTTTTGTTTTCCTCCTGTGCACTGATTGCAAGATCAGCAAGAGAAAGAGAATTAATTACCTGCTTTGGCTGCCTTCAGGGATCAGAAACTTCCCAGAGGATGGAGTGATTTCCATGCATTTTACATAGTAGACAATGTAGTTGGACTATTACGATGGTCTGTGCTGATCGCTACCTCTCTCCACATATATTCTAATGCCCTGAAACAAAGTTTTCATATCTGCATACTTCAAGTGATAATAAACATATGGTGTTGATTTTATTAACTAATTTACATAACATGACACAAGGTGTAGTTATCTACATGGTGGGTTAGGTCCTTTTGAGGCATCTATGAGAACTAAGATATAAAAGTCAGAATTCAAGACATCCACCAAGTTTTTCAATGGGATGATTCAGCTGCTAAGACCTGGGAACTTGTACTGATGAAAACTATGCTAAAACATTCAAGGTTGAAAAGGAAAATTAGAGAAGATTGCTGTAGCATTTGGTAGGAAAAAACAGTTGGAAGCTATGTTCCACAGAAGATAGCACTCTTCCACTGCCATCCATCGAGCTCAAAGAGGAGTCATGATTCCTCCTGAGTTTGAAGTGCCTTTTCTCATGCTTTTGCATGAGCCTGTAGCTATACCATGATGTGAATAACACCCTAAGAAAGGAAGAGACTTTTCTGAGGCAACAGGTGATTACATATTTATTGACTATAGCAATTGAAATACAAGAGTAAGGAACTGGTTTGTGTGTTCTGGAGAGAACATTGGGCAAAGAATAATGTAGAAAGATACCTAAGTGGAGAGTCGCATGAGCCAACCCACCTACATGAACAGTTAAGCACAGGAAGTGATATCTGAGGGATGTTTTAACCTGAGTCTATGACGGATGCCTTAGAGCTTTGTAACATTGAAAGAGATAACTACAGATACAGCAAGGAGGAACTAAAAGTGGCTTTAATATTATCAGAAATGCAAAGAAACATCTCATGTAGAGCATGTTCTCTTGCCATTCTTCACTTTTTCACCCCCTAGGGAGGCAGGAGTGAGATGTGGCTGAAGCTCAGGTGTTTGTGCCCTGTTGCTCAGAGGGTGAGAAGCAGGATTCCCTTGTATCCCTTGAAGAGCATCTGGAGCTACTGGCACCCCATGGTATCACTGAACACATCAAGAGCTGTCATCATGCTTTCCTGCTCAGCCTCAAAGTTCCCATCCCTTACAGCCTTAAAGCTGAAGAGGATTTCATCAATAAAAGGTCCTTTGCTTGGTACCCACCATAGCCACGACCCAAGTCAGTTAGGGAGGCACTGCAGCCCTTCCCATGCTCACACAGGAAAGTCAGTCTGCATGTATAGCAGCAGTATTATTTCCCCCTCTGAAATTACCCACCTGGCCTCTTATTTTATTAATACACTTATTCTTGAAAAACACTCAGACTGCAGAAAACCCAAACAGTTCAGGAGACATTACATACACATCAAGCATTTAGCAGTCAATTCAATGTTTGAAGAAACTAAGTGCCACAGTAAGACATCTGGAAAGCAAAACATGCTGAGCAAAATAAAGCCTTTTCCAAACTGGCAATCAGGAAACTAAGGCTGTAAAAGGGTCTCCTTTTTCCAGAGGGGGAAAAAAATAGTTGGATCATGAAAGGCACTAGGGAAGGTCCAGAGGATAGGTCAAGGCAGAGACCCCCTTCCATTTCTTTCTTAGGACTCCTGTTAATCCATATAAAGCACCACTAGTAAAGCAGTTGAGAGCTGTGGTTTACATTGAAGTCATCTTCGCGTGCCTTGAATCTCAGCTGGATATTCCTTGGTGAAAATTAAGTTAAAACCTTGCTGTGTCCTTCCCCCTCTCTACTCACAGCTCTACTTTTTGAGGTAGACATATCTCACAACCTTTTTCTTCCCTTCCCTTGCTGCAAGATGCTGCAAAAATTCCCATCACCATGTATAGGAAAATAGGGATCCTGAAGCTTTGTCACATACAAAAGTGTTTGTACATCTGTACCTTTGTCTTTGCAACTGATTTCCTGTCCCCAGCTGGAGAGAGGCCAGAATAATCACCTTTGTGCTTGGCAACTCAAATGAAATGCAGATAGAGTACCAGAAAGTCTCGCTGATTCCAGAGTTCATCTCAGCAGCAGGAGACTGCAACTTGCCCGCCCAAGGCAGAGAGGGCAGGACCAGATCTTGCAGCAAGTCAATAGAGCATGATAACAGAGAAAAACAAGGAGACCCCAGTTGTGTGGCCAGTCCAGTATGACTCAAATTTTTGGCAAGAGTCTTATTAAATATGATTAGCATATAGCTGTGAAGACACAGTTTAGAGAGTAAGAGGAAGATTTCCATCAAAATTTTAAATAATTTGATTCTTAAGATGTAAAAAAATAATTCTACCGCTTTATTGTTTTAAAATTCATTGTTTCAAAGGTTTGTTGCAGGTACAACTTTAAGAGGTTAAGAGAATCATATTTACTCAACTTGGATTGCTAATAAAGGCACACATTCTCCATTTAATTTTGTACAGGAAATTTGAAATTTTTAATTGGAAGAAAGATGAAATATTAATTGGCCAAAAGAATGAAGACAAGCGTAGTCCAGGGAAACTGCTAATGCAGCCAAATAGGGTTTCGTCCTCTTAAAACCCTGCTGAGTAACTTCAAAATAATTTTGGTATTATTTGGGATAGCAGCATAGCCAATACTGGCCTATACACCGACAGAACTGCTTTTCTGTGAAAATTCCAGGAATTACACAGTTAGTTTTTCACTACAGCCTTAAATAATGAAATAAAATTTCAGACTGATTAGAAAAGGGGATTTTACTTCAATGAAAAAATACATACGATTTTAACACATTCTCCTACACAGGAAAATCTGCAAGATTTAACAAAAGCACTATGTCAGATGCATTTATAGATGTTTTACATTAATATCAAGGGAAATCCACATTATTTTAAAAGCTAGTCAAACATAGAGAACAACTCAGAATCCAGTCTTACTCTGGTATCAGACATTATCTATTTTTCTTATAAGGTAATTCTCAATATTGCTTGAAATTTTTAGTGCACAGAATTTGACTCAAAAAACCATCAACAATAATACTATTTCTAATGTATTTCATCTATGTTAAACTCACTGTGGGTTCCTGAAAAATCCTTTGTGGCTTTTGCCCCATAGTACTAGCTTGAAGTTTTTTGAGGACCATAGCAGAATTTATGACACAAAGCTCCAAAAGATTACAGCCAGTCCTGTGTCAGCCCTAATTTTGTGACTATGGACACAGTCAGTTAGTATGGTATAACTTAGTTTCCAGAAAAGTTCAAGCTGGCCCTACTTAAAAGAAATACAAATTTAGAAAGAAAGCAAGGTCTTCACACAGCTGTGATATAAGCTAAAGAATAAGGCCACTTAAACTTGTTCCTTTCTTTTTTCCATTAAAAAAAGGGATGAAGGGAACATCATTAAGTCACACATTGTATACCCCAAGACACAATGCTCTCTCTGACATTGCACTGAAGAAGAGATTGCCTTGGCTCATGAGAAGTACGGTAGGTGGTGAAGGTGCACAACTGTGCACCCTGAAACAACTCTCACTAGAAGGCAGTCTGCTTTCTAACAGGTTCTTTGTGATGGGAAATTCATTCCTGATGTTAGAACTAAAAGTGGGAGCTCTTTCATTACACACATTCACTCCACGACCAGCTACTGCAGCTGAACAGCCATAAGGGAGAAGCAATGGTTAAGCAGCATTACAAAAGCTGCAATAAAAAATGAACAAATTAGTCACAGTACTGCTGCTTAACATGCCAGTCTCTTCTATAAAGTAAGCACTTTCAAGTACAAATTCTTCCAAGCTGCTTTTAAATATCACACATACTGTTTTTATATTTACTTTAGTTCATCCCCTAAAGATAGAAAAAAAATTCTATTGTGCTTTTCATGGCACATCTGTGTTATACTATCATGTAGTCTTCCTTTGCTGATTGATCAGTTTTGATGGGGGACCACAAAATAAATTTTTTAAGCACTTGGTATTAGAATAACCAAATAGTTTTAATAAAAATTGATGCTGCCATTAAAAAGGCAGAGGATAAAAAAAATTAAAGCTCCTTATTAACATATTACTAAAATCTACAATGTTCCACCAAGTTTACATAGTCACAGCAACACTGAACTGTTAAGAGGACAGTACATTTGTCACAATCTGTTTATTGTTCACATACGTACTATTAGCCAGTTATCTACAAGTATTATTTACCACAGGCAAACTAAATACTGTGCTTTTAAGAAACCTGCATAGAAATGATTGGATGTTTCTTTTATTTTGGACATATTTACAAAAAGAATTTCTATGTGTTAGCAATAAATAATCCCAATATTCAAAATGTCAGTGCTCATGCACACACTGACAAGATGGCTGCATGCTTTAAAAATAATTTTTACAGTACAGTCTCCTTCATAGCCCTCTCTCTAATGATAGCAGAAAGTGCATTTTCTTCCATATTCTTTCTCCTTTTCCTTTGTTTTCATTTAGTCTTGCTTCTGAGGGATACAGCCTTCCATCTCAACAACTTCTGGCCAGCCTTCATACTTGTTTGTGTCCTTGTTATTCTTTATGTGCTATAAAGGGAAAATAATAATGCTGTTAACTTGAAGTCATTTATTCTTTTGCTTTAACTCACAGCTTTAAGACAAGTACTTATTTTCAGGCCATGGACAAAGAAAAAACATCATTATTAACTTCTTGTGTTTTGAATCAAATATAACAATCTGTAAGTATTCGCCATTTAAAGTAACTCGCTCAGACAAGTATATGGCAAAAAGTTAAGCCATACAGGGAACACATTTTTAAATTTTATTGTAGATGTTTGCTTAGGAAGAGAGAAGCAAGGAAATGATCAACTGCATTAAAGCATGAGCCACTAGGTAAAAATAAATAAGGATACTAAACTTACAAGGCAATGAAAACAAATAGTGAGATTTGAAAGAATATTTTATTTGTCCACCAAGCAACCATCTGCAGTCAGGTAAGACATTATTGCCTCCAAGATCTGCCCCTGCTTCTGCACTTAGTTTCCCCTGTCTTACAAAGCCGGCAGAAGAAAATACATCTTCCTTACTCTGCTAGCACAAAGCTACTTTTAACAGTAATTAAAGGCAACATTGACACATGCTGAATTGTAACAGCTGAAGTATGGGAATGTATTCTCTTTTACAACTTTTGAGATGGCAGCAATTTAAGAGAAGAGCAAAGCTAACAGCTGGAAACACCTTAACTTCTCACTTAGTTCTTGGAAGTTCACTGTTCTTTGTGCATCTAAAATACAACTCAGGCAGAAGGTTTTGAATTCTTCAGTTTAATTTGATTCATTAAAAAGAGGGATAATCTAGTTACTGGCATAGTAAGATCTACACTATATAATTTTTTTATTATTTATGAGTCACCAAAGAATCTTTTTTTTATGTTTAAGAGGAGGCTACTCAAGGAAAAAACCTGAAAATAACAGTGTGTACCAGTACTGCAATAGATACCCGTCTTGAACAAATGCATGGCATTTATAAAACATGCTATGCCTTTGTTAATGCAAGTTACATTCCAGGAAGTTCTAGAATCACAAACCTGTTCAAATGGACTTTTAGTCTTAATTCCTTTTCCACCACAGAAGACCCAGTTGTCTCTGAAGCCAAGGTTAGTAACAGACGTGCTTCCTAATTCAGCAATCAGTTTCCGTGCTTCCTCATTAAGCCTTGAAAAAACCAGAGCAGTTCAGTATGTGAATAAAATACATACCCTTAGAGCTTTCATTGCTCACTGAACCAGTCTGCTTTGATCTTATTTAATATAGTTTAAGTCAGTCAATATTGGGCAAGATCTATCTCTCAGAATCAGATAAGGCTGGTTCTGAAATCACCTGATGCAACAAGTGCTGTTCTTTCATACTATAATCTCAAGGAACCAGGATATAAACCTATCACTACACCAACAAAAGCCAAGAACCCTCTCCTGTGAGAATGTATACATCTCAAGTTCTGTTAGCAGTTCTCCAAGCAACTGAAAAAGTCAGCCTTTAAAGCAAACACTGTTTGTAGGCTAAAGCTGAAGTCTAGATAAAGTAAAAGCTATTTCAGATTAGAAGAATGAAATAAATATCTGAAATAAATTCTCATCTGCTTGGGGCAGTTAATTCAAAATTCAGAATGATGCCTCACAGCACACTTCAGTGGCTGTAAACCCAAATAGGACAATTTTAGTATCGAAAGGAAAACAGTTCTGTTAGATATCATTCCAAAATTTCCAAATAACAGCTCTTTATTTCTTCCTTTAGGTTACTAAATGTGCCTGATTACCAAACAAGACACAAAACTTCTGATTATTGACACCTATTGAGATACAGCTGTATGACTCGCTCTAGTCAAAATTATGAAAATTGTTAAATACTACGGAGATTATTTGCCCAACCCATACTCCAACCTTCTCAAGCATTAGGGCAGCTTGATTCTTCACAATTTTGTTTCCAAGAACTGGCATTTATATTTACTATCAACTACCAGTGGTAGTTGTAGTACTGTCAGTAAGCAGTAGTTCCTGTCTGTCAGTGTGACAAGGCCAAATGTAACTTCTTTGTTTAGCTGTATTTTATCTGCATACAAACTTTCAAAAATATCAGCTGTAACATGATTACTGAAGCAAAACTAATCGTACTTATTATCTAAAACATTGAAGAAGAAAGGAAAGTGGGTAAAATGTAAAGTAACAAAACAAGTGAACAGAACAGAGAGAAGATCCAACCTTGGCTAAAACCCCAGTAAATTACTTTCTTCTTTCCTAAAAGCAGTGAATGTAAACACACTTGACTGTTAATAAATTGAATAGCTTTAGGGTGAAACAGTAAAACACTGAGGCCAAAAAATACAAGGCTCAAACCAGTAACCTGTGTGACTTTAAGGATTCAGGCAAGGCTGGTTGGGAAAGGTTACAATCCTGTAACCACCAAACTCTGTCTTGGAGTTGTTCTGAAGAAAGTGCTGGATGGAACAGACACTTTCCATGATAGTATTGTTCTCATAATCATGTTCCTTTGCCTGGACCTATCCGAATTTACTAGCCTACAACAGAAGGAGCTATCAGAAGTAGAAAAATCAGCACACCTATATCTGCTTAGTTTTAGTTTTGTTGTGCCCAAATCACATCTGCATTATACAACTAATAAACTGAAAGTATAGTTTCGAATCTGTCACCTTGGAAGAACAAAATCTTATTCAAAGTGGTTGTGTGGTAATGTATTTTTTCAGTATAAAACAGCATGCAAAAGTTCAAGTAACATGTGCTGTTTAAAATCAATTACATACTTGGTTGCACCATCATCATATGTTGCCATTAACACAATCGTTCCATCCTGGATGGTCTTCAGAAATTCAATAAGTGGTGCCACATCTGGAAAAAAGAGAACATAAAACTGTTTAATAATAAAAAAAATTTTGTATTTAAACACCTGCAATGTTTTCTGCAAAGACAATACTTTTAAGAATATTTGTAAAGATAATATTTACATATATAAAATATATATAATATTTGTAAATATATCTTTATAAAAAGATGCAGAGTTGAGAGAAAGCTAAAATGCATCAGAGAACTCTTACTTTATAGAAAGAGTTTAATCCATATTTTGTAAAGACATAACCACTAACGAGAACTACTCTGGAGAACAAGTCTGTTTGATTAACCACACCATTCCCTCCCACCTCAACTATTTGTGTTTCTTTAAAGTTGCATTCTCCTCACAAAGGTAGAGGTGAAGCACTCCCTTAGCTACCACCTGAAATCACACAGCAAATGGAGTCTGGACAAGAAGGAAGCAAAAAGCACATTTGTTTATCTCTGACCAGTGTTACTGCACCTACCTCCTCCCCACATGTCATAAAACTTAGTATCTAATAATTCTCCTGTTTTACCTGAAGGAAAAGAGAAAAAAGAAACATTTAATATCATCATATATAGTCAAAACTATTTTACAGATAACATGCTCAACTCCTCTTACACTCTTTCAGACAAAGTGCTGCAAAAGACAGTAGATAAATGAATTATGGTAACTTTTTTTTAATAGAAACAGTTTAGTGGTTTGTGAAAAAGTGCAGGAAAAGTTAAGAAGAAAAAAGTGAGAAGAGCCAGAATAGTGTTAGAGGCCAGGATGGATGTAGCTTTAAGTAACTTGGTCTAGTGCAAGGAGTCCCTGCCATGGCAGAATGAGATGCAACTGGGTGATCTTAAAGATCCCTTCAAGCACAGATCATTCTGTGATTCTAGGCAAATTTCTGATTTTGCTTCAAGTGGAATCTAAAATAAATGATAACACCCACTGGCTCTAAAACCAACAAAGAATGTTCAGTTCATATATCTGCCTTTTTTAAAGTTGGTTTTGCAAAAACAGACAGTACAGCTTTAGACTGCCTTTTGTGCCACATAGAAAGTCAGAAAGATTAAAATTAGACTCATATTTTGCTATAGACTGGAAATTGTAAGTAGATGTAAACATCCAGAGTAAATAAAAAAAGTGGACAATAAAGTATATTTCATTATCTTTTATTATTATGCTGTCTATAGAGGAGTATTTGATGGAAGTTGGAGGCTTTTTAAAATATATACATTCATTTAAAGTTTGGAAGAAAGAGTGGAGCTACAAAATACTAAGACAAGTATTTTGGTTTTGATCAGATTCAGTCATTTTAGGAAAGCAACATAGGATTAGGAAATATGGTTCAAGTTATGCTTTAGATGATGTAAATCTGAGTACAATCAACAAATAAAAATTCATATTGCAGCAAAATGACAAAGTGCTATCTCAGTGCTACAAGGAATAATTTCCTACACATTAAAGACAAATATGCCAGTGCTGACATTCAGTTCAGCTTTCAAGGTAACACGCAGCTAAACTTGTTAGGTTTAATGAAAATTGCAAACCCTGAACACAATTACCTAACACAATGTATTTATGGGCAGGATCTATAGCAAATATTCTGATTCAAGTGAGGAGATAATGACCTGGTCTTTCTGTGCAGTAACAAAACTGTTAAAGATGCTAAAGAAGTTTCACTGAAAAGAGAGCAACAGAAGAATACAGTTTACAGTTTAATTAGTGGTGGCAACACACAAGGTCAAAAGAGGTAAAGCATCTAATGCCTTTTTCCATTTTTCTGTGCATTAGGAGTTTGCAAAGTATCAACAAGGCAGTCACCACAGAACTGCAGGTTACTACTATTTTTACAACCCATTTTCGGAAGCAAAAATACACTGAGTTTTTCTGCTTCGTAATGAAGTGTCAGTGCCAGTATCTGACATTATCTCAGTACAAATAAGCTGAATACTTCCTTTTCTCCTTGGTGCTTGCCTTTTATCACCCCACAGTATTTAACCTTTCATTTCAAAAACTATTTTAAAATGAAAACAATCTGTCCCCTTAAAATATCACTTACCATTGACCAAGGCGATATTTATTCCTCTGCCAACGTTATTTTTAACTCCACTCATTAAACTGAAACAAAATAAATGCTTTTATGTTTAACTGGACGATCTTCTAATGTGAAATATTTCTTTTTTTAAATCAAATCGAGTTCTAAGAGACATAGTTAAAAGACTGCATGTTCATGAGTACTCAAATAAAGCAAAATCTCCTTGAGCTAATCTGTGTTCTTGAAGCACCAGTGAATTAAGAATAATACATAAAGTATCCCCAATTGTAGTGATTAAATTTGATTGCTTAATCATGGTTTCAAAGTATGTCTATATATTAAATGTCATAAAAATGAGCATTATGTAGTTATGCTATTAATGTTATTAAAAATAACCAAATATTAATTTGTGGAGCTCAGCACTGTCACATAACCAATATTTTAATCTTTCTTTTGTAAGCACACAATGAACAAAAATGTGTTAATACAGAACCATTTAAAATTCACATCAAGAAACAAGAAAGGCAAAGCACTTAGCTACTCATACAATTAACAGGAAACCTAACTGCAAGAAAAATAGTTAGCACACTGATGGGACTTTAAGCAAAAGTGGCATACCATCTTGGACTACAATCACACATCCCCAAAAAATGTCACAATCTGTGACAGAAATTTATTTACCAAACTCAAGAGGGACAAAGGGACTGAAGAGTCCCCTCGTGAAATGGAAGCCCTTCAGACTGGTAAAGAAGAGGTAGCAGGAGCATTAAAATTTAGGTAGGATGCTGTGCCACCTTAGACCCTGGTGGCTGTACCACTCCAGTGAGAGAAAGCTTCCAGAGCTCCTCATCCCTGTTCACTGACAGCTCACACAATGTGAAGAAGTCTGTTCTGACTTCAGTGCCCAAATATCCCAGCATTAACATTTTGAAGCTAGGATTAAAAGAGGTCACATAAACAGGACAAAGAGAAGTCTGGAACAATTACATAATTTAGGATAATGAGGAAGCCTTCAGCTGAGATTAAAGAAAGCATTTCAGCAAAAGCATATAGCTGCACACATGTCCTTAGTTACAAACACACTCTAAAAGATGCTGAAATTACATCCTGATCAGGATTCTTTAACCTCCCTAGCTGGCTTTAGGAAGGGGCTGCACATGTGTACAATCCTGTAACATTCAAATTTTTTCACATTTCTTCTACAGCAATATGATCTTCTGGTCATGTCTGAACACCTACTCTTAGCAATGCATCCTTACACACACAGCTTCCATGTCAGGTTTCTCATGCCAACTTCTTAGTGATAGGGCTAGAAACAAGAAATGGTCTATCACAGAAGTATGTCAAAAATCTTCCTCTCTGGTGCTCTCTCTTGCGCCCAGGATGAAGACAGGAGCCAAAATTTAGAGGAATGACAAACTGAATAGACCAGTATCACAAACAGACTCAGTATTCAGAGAGGCTGTGAAAGACTACCAGATAAAGGCAACTCTTGGCAGAGTGAATTTAAAAGGTTTTAAAGAACTAGTAATCAGAGATTATAGAGTTCATATTCTTATGTTAGTCCCTTAAGTCACACTATCTGCCAAAAACTGTGGTTTAAATTAAAACTCTAATTCAGTAATTTCTAAAAGGAAATACTTGAAATTTTCTGCTGAAATTCAGAATTCAATCCTGGTTAATAGGGAACTCCAGAAGTATTTTAGCCACTGGAGGATCATTTCTGCTCTGATCATGTGATTTTCATGCATGTCTGAACATCCATTCTAAACAAGAAAAAACACATCGCAAATAAAAACTGAAACATAAATTAATAAAGGTAATGAAGTTCTAAACCATTCTTTTCCTCCTGCAAGATTTAGTGGGCATTTAATTTATCAAAAAGAATAAGAACATCCTCTCATTTGGAGTAAAAAATTCTCTGTAAATAAATACCAACAGAAAAATATCTAATACTAAGGTGACTAGACACTAAAACTCCACACATGCATAGAGTTATAATGGATTCAGGTAACAAAATCTGCAATTATGAATACAAGACTTACTAGTTACTAAAGGAATGTTGTACATACAACCCTGCTATTGGGTTACTGTGGCACTATCATGCAACTAGCTTCTTAAAAAAATAAAACTGCATGGAGAAGTTGCTAGTAAAGAAGTAAATAAAGCCTCCTCTAAAAAGCCCATGAAGTAGCAACTACAATATTGAATATTCTGATGATAAGGCCAGCATTTTTTTTTCTAATTTAGATTATGGCCTCCCAATATAGAACAAGGCTATGACTGAACTTGTATAAAGCAGAACTCCTGTTTGACATTAAAATATCTATATAATAAAAAAGAAAAATTGACAAATTACTTGCATTCTGAATTTTATCAGCAACTTTAGTGCTTTCCTAAGTCAAGTGACATCCTTACATTTAATACATAGGAAAATACTCTATTTCACATATATCATTCACCAATTATGAAAATTTGTTCCTGCTGTCCTGTCATGGAAATGTGAAGAACACAAAGTAATCAGAAAAAGAAAAACCTTTTTGTCGGTGTGAGTTCACAAAAATATCTCTAAAAAAAGAGCTCAGGAGTAAATGAGTTTTTTTCAGAGCTCTGACACATTTCTTCCTACATTTGAGACAGCTTGTGCACCATCGAACACAACAGGCTGCAATGCAACAGCTTCTCACAGGAGGGCAGCCCTTCATCAGTTTTAGAATTCTTGCAAGAATTTACAGTCAACAAGTTGAGAGCTTTTCAAAGAGAAAAAAATCCTCTTATGAGGAAAGCAGGAGATCACATGAAAACAATAAAATTTTATGGTGGACACTTAAGAGACATGACCAGTTCCCCTTTGAAGAAATTCAGAAAAATGTTTGCCAAAAAAAGCTGGATTTTAGAATCCAATAGCTGTGCACTAAAGTGTTTGCTTAGAGGACTTTTCCCAGCAACTACTTTGTTTTCATCGTTTTCTTCAGCAAAAAATCTATTATAGGATTTCCCTTTTTTTGGACAGAAATAACAAAACTCTTCTTAGTTAATCAGTTAGCAAGACATTAAAACAAAAATAAGGTAAAAAATCCCAAACAGAACAACCCTACAATCCTGAAATTTAAACATTACTTGCACTTTCACAACTTTTAATCATTGAATCAGCTTAAGTCTTCAAGATATTAAGCATCCTATATCAAGCAACCAGAATGAGACAACAGCATGTTTTGTAACACCAGTACAAATACCATGCTGAGATTAGATAAGCCCGCCCAAGGTCACCAAGCAAGTCACCAGTAAGGTAGCAGGAAAGCAGAAGGAGCAGCCTGTAGTCTGTATGTGCCAAGGTGAGTTCCTGCTAGCACGTGTTCCCAACTACACAGGGATGCTCTGCTGCAGACTGACTCCCACACAAACCAGCAAGCTTGAGCTAAGCCAGCCTTACACAGGAGTGGTACTTAGTGCTGAAAACAGTCTTCTCTTCAAGATCACTTGAGACTAGTCTTGCAGTTACTTTAGAGAGTAAAGTGATGGAAAATGCTACCAATACATTTTTGTTCTTTTATACATGAATTATCCTATTTACTCTATTATGTGGGTTCTGTAATTCACAGAGAAGTTGCCATTGGCTCTAGAATTCACTAGCACCAGCTGCTGTAATGCTAACTGTACTAATATAGTCTGACTAATATAGAAACAGCTAAACTGGAGTAGCTTAAATGAATGTGGAAGGCAAAGACGTTAAGTGTGACTGATACTAAAAAAAAGATCTCCTTCCAACAACACTAACATGTCAAACTGCTGATTTTATGTACAAAGTGATCTAAGTATTTCAAAGAGACACTTAGAAACAACCAGGAAAAATACTCACACATTGTCCTCTACACAGATTTTAGGTCCAACTACATTCGCTGCTCCACTTGACATTTTGAATGCAAAATGCTTTTCAGGACAAGATTTAGAGATCCCACACTTGTATCTTGGAGGTTTTGTAGCTTTCAAAAGGAAATAAACCAAGATTTTAGAGAACACCACAGGTAGACAGACAAACAGACAAATATATTCTGAAGGAATTCAAAGAAGAGAAGAAACACAAACACTATTGCATCTGCAGTTACATAGCAGTTTAAAATAATCTAAGTTCCTGAAGGATCTTATTATTTCAGCTTCTTGTCACCCTGCTGCTTGCTCTGGCACTGTCATCAAAAAACACAATCCAAAACTACAAAACAGACTTTACCAGAAATTTAGGAAAATCAGGAGAAGAGGAAAATTAGTTTCTGATTGCGTTTGAAGTGTAATTAAGACTTTCTTAACTATGAAAATTCATCAGTCTTTCTGTTATTAGTAAAAGCAAGTCACAGCAGTAACACATGCCTATGAATACTCACAGCGTGCAGCTGCATCCAATGCTGATCTAGCTAAAATGAAAAAAGAAAGTTTTACAAGACGTTACTATTAAAGTGTCATCTGCTATATCATATCCTAAAAATGTAAAATCTTTCTGTACCCCTATAAAAACAGGCTGGTTGAAATGAAGTATCAAATAGACCTGAATATTATGCCCCAATTAAAAAAAATAACTTTTATGCATTAGCAGAATGAAAGTGACTAGGAATCCCATTCAGAAGCACTGCTTTAATTTATTGCTTCTTGAGAGTCATGGAATCAAAAACCCACAGAAATCCAAAACCTCTGAGAATTTATGGACTTCAGGGCATTGAAGTGAAATTAATTCCCTCCTTACAGCTTCACTGGAAGCCTGCAGCTCAGGTGTATTTCAACCCAACCATTCATGACTCCCTTTCCTGAGACATGAAGAGACACAAGTGCCCCCCTCATGCACAATGACACCCCCATCTCTTCAATGATTACTGAAGATGTTTCTGCTGACTGGTTTGGATGGCAGCTTACATTGCAGTCATCCAGAGTTAAAGAACACAAACTCCACCCATTTTTGGGGCGTTTTTTTGGTAATGAAAAGCACCTTGAAAGAAAATTCTGATTCAAAATAGACTGAAATTTGATATACCTCAACTGCTAATCTTTATCTGTGTAGGACACCTGGGCACATCTGAAATGTTTTGATTACTGCACATTCAACTCAACACAGTCGCATACCTGCACAAGAGAAAAAGCCCCCCTCCAAAACAAATTCTAAATCTCTTTAGCAGTAGTAAGGCAGAGCATGGATTTCTGGAAACATGGTTCAAGTCACCTAATTTAGTACTCTACGCTAAGAATGCATTTCCAGTAAACAAAACAAAAGCAGGTAAAATTATATATCCTTGGCAGACAAAAGAATCAAACTAATTAAGAGAGTTAATAGGTTAAATATTTCATATGGAAAATAATTTAATACATATACTATAGACAAAAAAAATAACAAGCACACATATTAAAAATAAACACAGAATTCTTAAGTTGAAGAGCCTAAGGCAAAACAAATACAATATTCTTGATAAAAGCTCAAGTAAATATTAATAAATGACCAGAGAAAACAAAGTCACTTACCAAATATGTGTCCTAAGTTTGCATCCATTTTTATTTCAAACACTTGAGATATGACATAAAATGTCAATAAAAATATTGCTATGACTACTACCAACTTTGCAGCACCTGTTAAGAAACAGAAAAAAGTTTCAAAAAATTATCTGCAAATGGTAACATTAGTTTACCAAAACTACCACCATGAGAAATGTGTACTAGATAACATTCTGGGGAACTCAAACAGAAAGATCATTTGTGACCTACTATACAAAATAAATCTGAAAAAAAAGGATGGATATTATAATGTAGGATGTAACTGCACCAGTCCATCAGGTTATCATACCAGATGCACTCTGGTTTTAACTTTCTCTACCTTCATGCTTGTCTGACACCACAGTACACCAACTCAGCTCAGCAGCCAGAAGAAATCAGACTTCCATGAAAATCCAGCTTAACCAAATTAACTAAGATGATCTACCTGGCTGTTGCCCAAAATTCCCACCTTCCCCATTCCACTTCCATATTCTTAGCCATGAACACCTGGTTCCTTACTGTTCACAAATACTGTTTCCCCCTGCCCTCAAAATGAGCTACCTCAGTTTTAATACATGGCCCAGACTGAGTGATTAGGGATCTGTTTATTTACTGCAGCTTGGCTAATATGGTCAGTCAGACCAGAGTGTGACATTAAAAAAAAGGCAAAAAACAACAAATAACCCCCCCTCAAACCAGCAGCCAACCAGAAACAAGCACTCTCACTTATTTTTCAATAAATTTATATTAATGACCTTCAAAAAGCAAGTTTGATGGTTCCAAGGCTATTTCAAAATAACTAAGAAAAAGCACTAACTCTCCCATCCCCCCTTTACTATACTGAAGTAGGCAGCTCTAAGTTTTTACAAGACTAAGTTCCTGCAGTGCTGAGTGGCCAATCTACTTCCTGGGAGAAGAGTTGTAAGCTCACAACCACATCAGCTTACATCAGAAATGGAAATGTATGTGATACTGCCACAAACCTCACAATTTTTTAGCATAATTTGCAATATATTTTTACACAATACTCCACTCTTAACTGACTGTAAAATACTGATTAAAAAATACTGACAGAGAACAAGTCAGGTGAGGAGGCATCTGATCAACCTCCTGCCTTCCTATCTTACTGCAGTATGTCAAACTAGTTGGAAGAATCAACCTTAAAGTATGCTTCTTTTTTTTCAGATTGCCAGCCTAATCCTTCATAAAAAGCCAAACTTATATACTCCTGCAGATCTCAGACTGCTGCTGTGATGGGCTGCTCAGAAAATCTTAAAATAGACAGATTACTCAGCCTTCAGAAGGATGAGAGATGCTAATCAATCCTCCCAAAAGGCTAAAAAAAGATAAGGGGATAGAAACAGAAAAGAAAGATGAAGAAAGATACAAGGGTTTTTTGCTTGTAATTTGGTCTTTTTCATGTATGAGCACATACATATTATGATGTTTTAAAACACAGGTGCAAACCTAACTTAAAAATATTATGTTGGAACTCCTAAGACCAATGCACTTGAAAGGAAGGGAACCATGTGTAAGCATTGGAGAAACAGATGATCTGAACATAAGTTAAGAAATGGGGTAAAGGTTTTCCAAGCAACATTGCTTAAAACCACAAGATGGTACCAGATTTTGGAATGTGTCATCTAGCAAGTGGCATTTGGAGAGCATGTTTTAGTATACAGTATGCAAGATGAACAAGAATTCAGTCTGAGGACTAAACATCCCCTCTATATATTCTGAGCTTTTCAGCTGTACTGCAAGTGCTCCCTTCAAAGAAACAGTAAGAAATTTCCTAGAAGGTTCTTTAAGCATTTGAACCAAAACTGGCATGTTTGCTACAGGTGAAACATTCTATAGGAACTGCCATATCTACTTTGTGGCTTTAAAAAAAAAAAAAAAAAAAAAAAAAAAGTTGGATAGAAGGGAAAAAAAAAACCTAAACATGTTTGGAAAGTGATTTTCCAGACGAATTGGCACATAAAAATTGGAGTTCCTTCCAGTTCTTCAGCAGATTCACTTTAACAAATTGCTCCCAATAACACATTGTGGTTAATAAAGCAAAATTAGGAGTAGTGAGAATGCACTGCATGCACTAAAAAACTCTTGGAAAAGGTGTCCTTTTCTTCTAGAAGAGGCAACAGTTTCTCCTTCTGCAAAATAACACTGTAACTATTGATAAAAGTGCAATGCACCAGAAACTCAAAACTGTTCCATGCACTAACAAACTCTTGGAAAAGGTGTCCTTTTCCTCTAGAAGAGACAACAGTTTCTCCTTCTTTCTCCTTCCGCAAAATAACACTGTAACTATTGATAAAAGTGCAATGCACCAGAAACTCAAAACTGTTCCATTGCTACACAGGTTATTCTACTGTGACAAAATGTCTAAAAAAATGTGGGGTTTTTTAATGCTATATTAGTAAAGATCTTATTTTTACAGCCACTAGACCTTCTGTCAACTAGAATTAGTTTCTTAAACCTGTACTACAGTAACTTAGCTCTATGAAAAGGCTTTTATAGTTTTCAAACTCCCAGCAGTCATTCAGAAAGTTTCAGACACTTAAAACAGCACATAGCTGTTTCACTGAGGCGGGGAAGGAACAGCTTCAGAAACCATTTGCCATTTCCTTATTCCTTCATCATCTTACAGAAACAGCAGTCAAAATATGTCAAGTCATGGCACCTTAAACAGTCACTGCAGATCAGCTACAGCATTTTAACAAGGTGATGGTTCTTCAACCTTCCCAATTCCAAAACGAGTTTCATTGAACACCAATGAAGTAGAACAGCAATGCCTGCTATGGCAGTTAAGTGAAGCGTACCTGACAAAGATTGATGAGGATACCAAACTGAGTGGCAGTGGGCATGTCTAAAGGGAGAGCCAATCTGCAGGAACACCTGGATAGACTGGAATAATGGGCTAAGATTATCACTGAAGTTCAACAAGGACAAATGTAAAGTCTTCCACCACAGGAATCATAACCCAGGAGTAAAGAACAGACTGGAATCTACCCAGCTGGGGAGCGGCTCTGTGGAAAACGACTAGGGGATTCTGGTGGACAAGCTCAATACAAATGGAGGGTGCTGGCAAAGAAGCCAACAGGATGCTGGGCTGTATCAACAAGGGCCTCACCAGCAGAGAGGGATAAAGCCATTATTCCTCTCTTCACAGCACTCACTGGGTCACACTTGTTACACTCCCCTCAGCGTGGGACCCTGGTATTAAAAAAAGAAAAAAGACAGATACGGACAATCTAGAGACAGTCCAACACAAAGATAATAAAAAGGACTGGGAAGCCTGCCAGATGAGGAAAGCCCAAGACTGCTGCTGTTTGTTCAGCCTTGAGAAAAGACTTAGAGAAAACTTAGCAGCATGTTCCAGCAGCATGTTCCAGTATTTCAAGAGGGGTTACAAAGAAGATGGAGACTCCACTTTTGCAAGGAGTCACATGGAAAACAAGAGGAGTGGTGATTACAAGTTATTCTGGGGAAGATTCCAGTTAGCCATGGAAAATTTGTCACAATGAGAACAATCAGACACTGGAATAACCTCCCCAGGAAGTGGTGGACTCCCCAACACTGGTCATCTTAAAATCTGGTTGGACAGAGTGCTGGGTTAGGGGTCAAACTAGAGAAAGTTATAGCAGTATGAAAATTATAGAGTACAATACAGCTGCTGCTTCCTGGATGGAATGCTGTGAGTATGCTCAAAACCTATCCCACAATGATTCCATACACACACAGTCTGCAACCTCAAGCACGTGCTAACAGGAAACAAGGTGCAGAGCAGAGTGGAAACACCTTTGCCAGCCGCAGTTGAAATTAGATGGTACTTTGTAGCTGATAAACCTGCACAGCACGTGCCAACCAAGGGAGATAGAGCAGGTATCTTGCTGCTGAACTGTGGTGAAATCACTCTCCTGAGATGCACTTGGCTCTTTACAACTTAATTGTAGTAATAACTCACACCATCATCTCAAAGATATCTGCCTCCAATGTGCTACCACCCCTCACTGAGCATGTGCTCTATATTTTATTGACTATATCTGTAATAGCAAAGCAAGACAATTTTACACCAACGAGTAACAAAAGTATGTATTACTAGAGTCACTCGAGATGCACCCAAATGTGAAGGAAGTTCATTGAAGGGTGTCCATAACAGGACACAGACTAGTCAGGCACAAGGGTCTGGGCTTTCCCGGTGTGCTGACAGACTAATCAAACACCAAAGGTTTGAGGAAATCTCCACTTTTCACATGGCAACTATCTTGTCCAGACAATACTTCTGCCAAGAAGTGGTTAAGTCTTGAATTCCCTTTTAACCTGCTATTCTATGATTCTGTGACTTTAAAACCTTATTGTCACAACTTGTTAATGTTGTCCACAGCAGTTGTTTCATAAATGACCAAAGTCTGATTTTACTAAGTGTACTTACCTGCTATTCTCATGTTTAGTCTTTAGACAGTTAATGACACTGTTGCATTAAAACAGCCACCTATAGGAAACAAAAAAAACATAAAATAATAATTAAAAAACACTTCACCATAATTACAGCCAAAAAAGCACTTTTGTGTAAAAAAAACACATTGATTTTCTAGTTGATAAAATTAATGACAATTGTTCTAAATACCTATTTCTTAACACTCACAGTTAAGGGAAGATTTAAGGATTTTGGATGTCTGCTTTCATTTGTTTTTCCATAAAACAACTGTTCTGGAAAAACGTTAATTTCATCTAATCCCCTACAAATTCAGTGTAACTTTCAGTCCTTCACTTTGTGACCCAAGTACTTACTTACCAGTGCTCTATCTAAGCAGACTTTAGTTTCATTAAGCTATGTAGATGATAACAACTCTACCTTCACTCCTTCAAAACCCTACCTGCTTCTGGCTGCAAGTTGCTATTTGGCAACACAGCATAGCAAACTATGCTTTAGAGAGAAAATATGTAAGCATTTTGTCTCTAGGATACTACATAAACTGCATTCAACAGAACTGAAAGAAGGTCAACACTTTAATCTGTGCATTACAGAAACATAACAACATTTGTCACTCATAAGTTCAGGCAGATGAATAATGTGATGGTTAACGATGACAGAAGCACCAACCCTAGTATTCCAATTATTTCAGAATAAACTAGAAACCAATCTAAGCAAACAGTGTCTAAGCATCCACAAGCCTCTTGAGAAGAGTATGTCACCACACGGAGTCAAAATGGGCCACAAACTCCACAGGCTCTGAGCAAAAGCTCCCACCTCCTCCTCCTCAAGTAACGCTGGCTCCAGGGGCCATCCCAAACCTGCCCTCTGCTGCAGAGCCAGAGCTGCTCCAGGGTGGCTCTGCACCATGCTCCTGCTCAGTCCTGGTGAGCCCACACTGCACTGAGCCTGGACATCTGGTTCAACTTTCCCCCTGATTCAGGGATCTTGTTAAATCACCTACACTAAGGAACATTTGAAAACATGTACTCAGCTACCACTCTAATCCAAGCAGCTGTCTCCATCACAAAAGCTATAGCATCCCTAACCCTCTGCAGTCCTGTGCCATGATTTTGAAAAACTTGAAAAACATTATGGTTAGAAATTATTAGAGAAACTGCTCTTATTAGAAACACAAATTATTTGGAGACAAGCACCAAAACACCAACATAGTTCTCATGGTCTATACTAACTAGGGAGAAAAAATTGGTATTATGCAGAAAACCTTTTGCCTTCACTTAGCTCAGTAACTTCAAGTTCAGTGATTTGTGTCCAGATCCTCTTACCCAAAGACTCAGTCTTTGTGCTCTATTCCTTCAAGCTTACAAGAAAAGAGTCAGCAGAGAAATAAACAGGAAAAAGAATTGCAAATACAGAAATATTTAGAAATATTTATTTCTACTCTATTCAAATTTGAAAGTACTTATCACCAAAGTTTAAAAGCAGACAAATATTTTTGAGTGCTGATGTTGTACTGTAAAGGAAATCTCTCAGCTTATTATAGACGACAATATATCCATTTAACTGTAGCCACGTATATTATAGCCATATAATTTCTTTCAGTGAAAGGCTAGTATTTATCTGCCTTGTAAAAGCAAGACAGAAAAGTAAAAAAGAATCGATCAAGGCAGATAAACTCATTTTATTTCAAAGTCTGAACAGAATTATTCTAGGCTTCTTCTTCCAGACACCCAGAAATACATCAATGTTACTAAAAACACTGACTGTACTTTGAACAGCTACAAGCTTGTTTTAAGTCTGCACTGAACAAAAAAAAGAAGATTCCTTTTTTGTTTCACACTGAACAAAACCACAACATCAATTCAAAGAATGAAAATAAGAATATGAACACCAGAAAGAAGAATCTAAGTGAACCAATTGTATGATCTAACCTTGACTGCTTTTATCCCAACATCCCCTTTCACCCATCTCAGGGATCATCATTTGTTGCAACCATCAAATAAGAACGCACATTCTTCTTAATGTGTGGAATGTGTTTTGATTTAGAAAAAGAAAAAATTAGTATGCTATGCCTCAAGTTGAAAGGAATTTTAAAAATATAGCGATTCTTTTTCTAAATTACAGTATACTGAAAAATCATTAGGTTTTATTTACCTCATGAATATGCAGTATAATATAATAACACAGTAGCACTACAGTACAGACAAATGTCGCACAGCACTTTCCAGCTGCAAACAAATAATTTATGTACATCAAATCCTTTTCCTACACTGATTATCTTAAATTGTTTTTTTATTTCAAGACAGAACAGGAATAAAACAGGATAAGCTGTGAACCCTTAAAAATGCTCATGGACCATTACTCCACATCTTCGGTATTAGACTTCATAACTGAAATTAGAGAACTGATTAGAAAATTGGTTTGGAGTTTTTAATAGTGAACATTTTAGGATCATTTAAAAGCAAAGAACACTGGATCACAACTGAGCTTGTTCAAACTCAGATGCACAAAACCAGTACCAAAAACATTCCTTTGATTGCTTCAGAAATGGGCCAAAATAACCTAAACACTATTTTCTATTCTTTAAGATTCCATCAAGCAGAGGCAGAAGAACTAGAACCTTAGAATCCTCTTGACTTACGAATGTCCAGTAACACAAGTAACCATTTATGACTACACCATTCTCTGTCAGGCAGTACAAAAAGGCTCCCCAGTACCACTCATTAGAGACTGAGGCAGGAGGTGCAGCCCACAGCAGGGTTGACAGGGTTGACAGGTAGTGTCCCGGTGAGTTCAGCAGAACCCTACAGAGATGCAATGACCAAGGAAAACACCAAAAACAGGCAACACAAGTGATCAACATCTTCAAGTTGCAAAGTAAAATGCCGAGGTTTGGGAAGCATTATGTGACTTAAATATGGATTTTTTCTTCAGACTGTTTTCTTGGCACAAACTTTGGGAAGTTTTTCAGTCAAGGTCTACAACTTGGTCAGCAGAAAGAAACCAAAAATTCTCTCATGCAGCATTGCCTTGAAATGAAAAGTTATCCACAAAAGAACCTGAATAGAAGACAAGAAATTAGAGATTATAAATCCTTCTTGAATGCGGGTTTGTCATTGTCCAGTTCCCTGCATGGAGTTGCACATCCATCCATGCAGCAAAAAATTATTTATTCTGGATACTAACAACTAGTGAGAGGATATATGGAAAGACAGCTGGGAGTTGATGTTACTGGTTGCTTTATTCCTGCATCCTTGTGCATCCCAAACAACCCCCATGACAGATTAAAATGCTCTCCATAGGGCAGAGAAAACAGTAGCTTACAATAAGAAAAAAAAAGAAAGAGAAAAAACAAAGGGCTTTCCCCAACTCTGCTCTACTTGTTGATTAACTTGTGTGCTATGATATACTCGACACAAATACAAAAAATTAAATACACAACTACACAGAGGTACTGCAGGTATTTGTGTTCATACCTCAACGAGTTTCAATCAGTAGATGAGCAGATGCTTGCTTTTAAAAGTAACCTGTGTCTCTGGAGGGAACCTTGCTAGGTGCTTGCTGGAGGAAGCTTATAACTCCACTTAAGAAAATTACAAGCCTAAAATTCTTCCAAGCAAATCAGCATAATATTTTGTCAGATGATATAAAGTTTCTAACACACCCAAGACTGAGTTCTTTCTACATTCACGTGTTAGACAGAGTGGTCATCATGCAAGTTTTCCTCCTAGAATCATTGTGCAAGAGGAAGCTGCATTGAGATGATTGACAAATTAACAGTTCCTATTAATCCTACCTCACTGACATAACAGTGAATGAAGTGCAAATTTCAGTCCCAAGCTGAATGCAATTCAATTTGGTTAATTCTTTATCAGGCTTTTCTCAAGACTTGCCCAGAGGCAGTGCCATGGGACACACGTCACTAGGGCAGGAGCACAGCCTCTGCCCTACTTACCATGCAGAAAGTTGTGGCCACTTGCCACAAACTTTGGTTTAAAAGGGGTTTCAATAAGATTGTAATTAATGTTTTGAAGGATGATAATGAAACACGTAGATTAGTCTATTTAATTCCCAGGATAATAGCATTTCCATTAGCAACTTGATAACATGAGTGGATTATGCTTACAAAATGGGCACACACAAACAAGCAAAGATGAGAGGCAAGAATTTAGAAGGTCAAGATAATTTTGAATTCTGACCATAGCTGATTAGGAAGAGGTCCATTCAACAACAATATTTCATAAAACAGAAAGTAATGCACTCCAAAATTGGCATCAAGTGCTGCAAAACAAGCAGTAGAAATGGAAAAAGGAGATTATAGCGGCTCTCTAATATTGGGGTCAACAATGTCATACTGCCACAAAAGTGTAAGTGTTCGTTGTAAACTGCACTGATAGGACTGATGTGTATGGAAAAAAAGAAATTATTCTGCTCTGCCTAAATAAACAAAAACTACCCTGTTCTATGTGTTATCTTGACTTTTAACTAAGACCCATGCACAGTTTTTTCCTAAGTCTATCTCAATGCATAATCCCCAAATGGAAGAATCTAGATAATAATTACGTGACCTAAATAAACCAACTAAGGGATAAAAGAATAAAGTCTGCTTTGTAAGGAACTGTGAAAGAGAGAAGTCAGGATCAGACATCTTTATCTCTAATCTTCAAGGTGTAATTCTATAAATTTTTGGAAATAAATATATATTTAAAAGTATTTATAGCAAAACTAAAATATCTATTAAAGACATTAAATATTTTAATAATTTTTTTTAAATGCTGATAAGAACTGTTCTCAGTATTCTCTGGCTGTTGCTTACCTATTTGCAGCTATAATATTAAAGAAATACAACCTTACAGTTACAAGGATAAACAAAAAATTTAAAAAGAGGCTGTAAATCATCATAAAAGTCTGGGAACAGAGACAATTTTTCTTAACACATATAGTCTACACGGTGTGGGCTAATGTCCCGTTCAATATTAAGCCCACATTTTTATACTGCAAATACTGTACATGCAAATCTGTACCCAGGTTATATAATATTAAATGTGTGGCAGCCTGAGATGCTTTGCATTCAATTCAGGGGGAAGTTTTCCTCCAGACCAGTGTCTGCATACTTTCCAGCAAGGTCAAATAATGTTATACCTGGTTTTGTATATATCTGCTATTTGTTCATATGAATAGCATACATTATACTGCAGTTAAACAAGCATTCAAAATTACTTAGCACCAAAAAAAACAAATAATCAAACAAACAAGACCAAATTCCTCCCCCACTCCCCAAAAAAATCAACCAAAAACAAAACAAAAAAAAACCAAACCAAAAACCAAACACTTGAGCTTTTATTTTATTTCCAAGACTTTAGTAGATTAGGACATTGTCTTTTGTTTTTTCTTTTTTAGCACAAACTGCATTCCTCAATGATGAGCAGATGCATTTTATTCCTGTCAGAGAATAGCAAAAAATCCTTTAAACAAAAAAAACACCCATGATCATACGTGCTTAAATATAATCAATGAAACAATATTGTCTTTAACCCAGCATCTCTTGATAAGATATTTCAGTGTGTTGTATTCAAGCAGTTCAGAGCAGTGGTAGTTTTTTTTCCTCAATATTACACAGTGAATTAGATTTGTCAAGGACAGCATTAGCTATTCTTATGTGATTTCTGGTTTTAAACCAGTGGTTGTGCCAACTCAAATTATACGCCATGGATGAAAGAGCTGAGACATTCAAAATCATTCAAGACTCTTTTATTTAAATGCAGGAGGCATTTTCTTATCCAGATGATTGCTTGCTTTTCTGCTAGGCAATTAATAGTTTTTCCAATATGTTTACAAAATTACGTAATTTAATTTGAAATTAGTGAAGGACACACATGGAAAAGAATTAGATCTTTAAAAAAGTAAACAGTATAACTCAGTTGTATAATCATGCACCATTTGTGTCTTTTGGAAACACAGGCTATGATCCCAGTAGTTGCTTTCTACAGGCAGCATTCCTACATCCATACAAATTCTTTGAGGTTCTGGCAGAACTCCACATTGGGAAAAGGTTTGTCCACACAGAAAAATTTAGAGACTCAGGAATATATATTTTCTTTTCTCCTTTGCGATAAACGGTACCATGAAGTAAAATTATAAATTTCTTATAAAAAAGAGAATTCTTATAAGAATCACGTTCTTCCATATACATATCAAGATTCATCTTAGTATTCCAGACGACTGAGTCAGACCCAAAGCGTTTACTTGTAAATACAAGATTTTCTTTTATTTCGATCAAATTATATCTACAACAAATGAATGTAGATAAATGTAGGAAATGAAAATCCAGCTTATTCCAAAGTTAGAAATAGAAAATCCAGCCATGACATGTTGCATGTCCTATGTTGTGACTCCTACTCTGTGGTTTCACTTTTAGAAAAGGAAATACACATGAGAAGCAGTATTGTGCCTGAGTGCTCTGAAACTTGATGTGCAAAACAAACCCTTCCCAAATGACATGTCAAATCACTGGCCATGCAAGCTTTTGCTACTGGCATCAAGCCAGTACTTTCACCTTAGGCAACACACAAACTAGCCAGTCTCAAACACTGAAAAATTCTTCTGAATCCTGAGAAGCTGAGATAAAAGTACTGAGGCATTCTTTCTTCCCAAAGAGAATGAAACTCAACCCACATTCCTTCTGCAATTAAAGCAACAAAACCAAACCATTCCAAGGAAAACAAAAGCAACATATCCAATCAATAACAAAAAAAATATTTAGCCTTATAAGCACTTAATCCATACTTCAAAGACTGCTCTCAATTATTACAAAAATTTACTGGTCCATATAGTTAAGAATGTGATCTATGGTCCCTAAAACCCATACTATTTATATATGATAAAGTAAATCATACATTTGTTGCTGACATACCTATTGAAGAGAATCTTAGTTCTGTGTTTCATGGGGTTTGATAAATCATATATTGAAGTTCAGAAAGATAAAATCATCAAGGACAAATTGCTGAACTTCATTCACCAACTTACTTCCCCACTTCATCTCAGCTAACTACATAAATCTCACAATAAAGATTTAAAAGAATGAGGTACCTCGAACTATTTTGTAACTGAAACACTGCTGTAATTACCACCTGTTCAAAAGTTCAAAACAAATTATTTGTTTTCTGTAATATTTTTAAGAAAAAAATTAGGATCTTGATTTCATAAGACTGCAAAGTCTGTTCAGCTTTTACACAACAGGAAGTCAATAAAGCTTTGCAACACATTAATCTGTGGGATCGCCAGGTCTCACTTGAAAGTATTTTCCAGAATCTAGCCAATGTTTCAAATACACAAGAGCATTCACATCAATAAAAATACCAAGCCTCCTATTAGAATATTGCATCACTATCAAGCAATATTATTCTGTCCTGCTAAAGAGCAATTCTCAACAGAACTACTGTACCAAAGGACATGTCCTGAAGAGCAATAAATAATAACAAATAAATAAATAATCAAGTACACATAATTACTGCAACTTCACAGAATGGCTCAGGTTGGAAAGGACCCCAGTGGATCATCTGGTCCAACCTCCTGCTCAAGCAGGGCCATCCCAGAGCACATGGCACACGATTGCATCCAAATGGTTCTTGAATGTCTCCAGTGAAGGGGACTCCACAGCCTCTCTGGGCAACCCCACTGCACAGAAAGAAGTTCTTCCTCAGAAGAACTCTGTTAAGGTGGAGCTTCCCACGCATCAGTTTCTGCGCATTGCCTCTTGTCCTATTGCTCAGCCCCACCAAGCAGAACCTGGCTCCATCCTCTTGACATGCTTCCTTCAGATACTGACAGACATTGATGAGGTCTCAGTCATCTCTTCTCAAGGCTGAACAGGCCCAGTTCTCTCAGCCTTTCCTTGAAAGAAAGGCACTCCATGCCTTAACCATCACTGCTGGACCTGCTCCAGGAGCTTCATGTCTCTCATGTACTGAGGACTTGATAAAACCACATATGACCACCACATAAATTTCCTTGATGGTATGGTTATGGAACATCATTTCACACAGAGGCATATTTTAAATAAATTTATCAAGCAAGCAAGAAGAGGAAAGGAGCATATAAATACTTCCTCTGCTGTTCCAGGTTTATTGCAGGAAAACCAATTAGCTCCTCCACACTTCTCTCCAACCACAATAACACTCTAGATAGCAGCTTTAAGGTGTAAGGGTGAGATGATCATCTTGTGAATGAGATTCATGAACTGCACAGAGCACCACACTAACCTCATGCCAGAGATGCATACCAGGACTACAAACATGGCAAGCCATGGAGATTGTATATACTTTGTAAGGCAGAGAGGATTAAGACCACTAATAGGTAACAAGGGACATTTCCATACACTGTTGGAAATTAAACCCAATCTATTGTACCTACCAAGCATTTAAGTTTCTTTAACAAAAGCTCAGCATGGTCTGAGGCTGTATGTTGGAGAGGAATTTTAACCTCTGATCGGTAGCACACTGATCTCATCAGGAAAGAGGGGAAAGTACTCCCCAGTAACAGTCACTGCTCACAGCATTGTTGCTATCTCTAGTTCCTCTTGTTCTAAGGGACATTGAAACCCACGATCCACTGCACAGCCTCTTTTCATCTACTTATCTCCTATGTGAGGTAGCATTTGGACAAGTTTTGGCCCTTTGCAGGATTAAAAGAGCGTGTCACTGACTGAGCAGAGCACCCAGCAGAGACAGCGCTGCACATCAGCTCTGGGAAGAAGGGCAGTAGCAGGCTCACCACACAGAAGAGCCATGCTATACTACAGGATACTGCCAGTGGGATCACACTGCATATATGGGACTGCTGTTGGTGCCTGATCACCCCAAGTGCATGAGGCACCCAGAATCAAAGTGCTTCTGCAGTGCAGGCAAGTCACTGCTACTTGTCCATATTAGCAGTGGACAGGTTATCATTTCTGAGTGATGAGTTTAAAGATGCTTGAAGATGGAGAGGAAGTCAGTCAGTGACACGATTCTTCATAGCTCTAGAGTGACTCACTTCTTCCTACTGAAGACACACTAAACAGTCCCAAAACCTGTAGTTTCTAGGTTTCTGAGCATGAAGATATCAGAACAAAAGATCCACAACCTACATCTTGGCCTGGTGTAATCTTACAGCAACCACTACCAAAACCTTAAGCCATATCTGTGAGGAATAATTTCACAGAAAAAAAAATCTAGGGACAATGTCTTCTTTTTATACGTTATATATTTACATAATATTTAGTTAACAACTGGTTACACCCACTAACTAAAATCCAACACAGATATTTTCTATCCTTTGAGACATTATAATCTAAGCATCATCATGAGTGGGGAAATCTAAAATTATGCTGCATAGCAATTCACTGCATGTCATTACCGATGTAGAAATTTAGGAACACAGGAACATCAGGAACATATAAACTCCTCTGAAGAACAGCATCCCTCAGTGACAGAAAGGTGTTTATTACAGTGACCTTACCACTGAGACTCTATGCACGGTTGACACAAAGATATGTTGATATGCAACCACTGATAATTTAACAACTCCCAACGCAATCCCCTCTGGATTATGCTGTTCTAAGATAAATTATCTAATTGTTATGAGAACTTCTTTAATAAACCTCTGCCTGAATCAACTCAAATGCAGTTCCAAAACCATTTGTGTGTCAACTGATATTCAGCTGACCAGCAAGCACACAAGCAGCCATGGCAGCTCCATCAACCACCTCCCCAAGAAAGTGCGAGAGTATCAAGGCTGATCCAAGAGCAGCATTAAGTATCTGGGAGCAGGTCAGCCATTCTCTAGCAGCAGCAATACTAACAAACACAAGCTTAAACATTTGTGAAATGATGACTTGACTAACTGGCGACAACAAAATAGTGCAAAATAAAAAATAAATGTTTGCTACTAGGAGATGGTTACTTTCTTCTCAGACAAAAGACAACTGGGAGAAGGGAAGGAAGCCAGCCAGTCACAAGAAAGCAAATCTTATTAATAGAGGGAAGATGCCATGCATTTCCATGATAAGATTTTAATTGGACTGTTTAATTGGATGAGAACTAGCACATGTTTGTACATATAAACATATTGTGCAACTTTCTGTCACTAGTACTGACTCAACAGTCACACTAAATGCAGGGCCGAGTTTACTCCAGCAGCTCCCTCTGTCCTGAGAGTCTTACAAAGTTTCTCCTCTCTTCTGCAAAGAGTGTTCCACATTCTCTTGTCACTGAGTATATGTGAGACCAAGGCTGGAAAATGCTACAGTGCAGCTCAATGTGTAAATTAAGATACAAACTATTTTTTTATTACAAAAATACAGTACTGTATATGGGGAGCAAAAATAATTGAATAATTCCAAAAGAGTAACTATTTTTAATGCCCTGTGAAAACTTCAGTGTGATTGAATTTCAGGAACCTTGGGTGAAATACCATTTAATGTAGTCATCCACCACTTATTATAAACATCAATGAACTATTGAAGAAGGATAAGATTTTTAACACCAAGAAGCAGGCAGATGGGAAAAAACAGGGTGGAATTGGAGCTACAAATTACCCAGAAAAATATTAATCTATTTATTTTAACAAAAAAATTCCTAAAGTCCTCTCAAGAATATACCCTTAACAAAAGTATGAGGAGGCTATGTTTAGATATAAAATTTTAGATGATGAAGCAGGAATCTAGGAGCACCTATTTATAGGTTACATATGTTTAATCTAAGAAATACTAGGAAATGAGGTTTCAAGCAGCAATACCAGTTTAAAGTTACTTCCTCGTTACCCTTCCATTGTGTCCTCATGCCACAAGACCTCAGGCACACACATTAGGAAACATATTAAGAAGCGTAAAAATTGAGGAGATAGGCGAGTTCACCTGCCAGGCTGCTCCAGCTCACATGATTTTGCTCACTAAGGAAACGTAATGTAGTAAAAGAGAATATAACTTATAACAAATTATAGGACAACTTTCAAGAGTGTTTAGAGGCAAAGTGCAGCAGCATTGGGCTGCTAGCTTTGCTCACTCATGTCATGATCGCACTGCAAGACTATCAGATTCCCAACACTAATGCAAATTACGTTTTCTCAGAGAATTTATGTACAATCTTGGTGTGAGACTTCTCAGAGAGATCCTTCCAAACTGCAAACAATTACAATAATTCCAATATTGTTGACAGCAAAAGAATTGTCATAGGGCTAATGCAGCTGGCCACTGGCAGGTAAAACACAGACCTTTACAATAATTATGCCTCAAGTCCTACACAGTCTCAGCAAATTTTAGTGGAAAACTCAGAACTGAACATACATATGACTTATATAATGGACATACTGATTACCAGTATAACTAGAAAGACCTGCAGCCATTACATCACATGTTAATCCCCTGACTTCATTGGAGCTACAAGTTTAAAAAACAGAACCTAAGTTCTATTTGAATAACAAATTCTCTTTGATCAATTTAAATCTTCAAGAACAAGTTCTCTGTGTCTGCTGTAGATTCATTTTATGGACGCCTAATCTTCAGGTTGCAATATAATCTGTAAGTAGACAGGTATTTTGGCACAGTATCAACACATCTTATGATTTTATTAGAAAAAAATTAAAATCTGTTTCCTGCATGTTAGCATTTTCCTCAAAAACCTGAAAACTAAACATTCAGGAAATCACTTCTTAAATATTAATTTTCCAAAGTTCCACTAAAATGTTAAACTCTGTGTACATCATCCCTCTCTTCTGCAAGTACTAATAGTGCTCATTAAATGTAGGTGGCTACTGGTGGCACTCCAAGAGTTGTAGTCAGTGTCCAAAGGACTAGAGCAGTGTGCCTCAGACGTTGGTATTGGGATGGTGATTAGACACCGACACAGGTTTGCCAGAGAGGTGACAGGTAATCCATCGCTGCAAGCACTCAAGGCCAGGCTTGGATGGGGCTTTCAGCAACCTGGTCTAATGGAAGGTGCCCTGGCCACGGCAGTGGGGCTGGAAATAGACTGTCTTTAAGGGCCCTTCTAACCCAAACCATTTTATGTAGAGCACATATGCCCTGAAGCACTGGGGCTGCTTAGAGAGGCTGGGCAGGAACTCGTGGCTCTGAGAAGCAACTATTACTATCTGTTTACTCTGCACTCTTACTGGGTGAGCGGTCAGGACTTTTGCAAAGGGATGGAAGCAACACCTACAAGAAACAGGTGCTTCCTCCATCCTGAAGTGAATAGATGCTATTACATGAGGATGGCAAGCTATTAGCTACTGAAGAGCCTACCTGCAGGCTTAAAGCAAGTCACAAAACTTGTTTTGCCACACAAACAACTATGCAAATCAATAGTTAAAAGAGATTTCTTCATACTTAAAAGAAACCCTGAGGGGAAATACGTGCTAATGAAGATGCTCATACCTTGAGAAGTTTCGAAAGCTTTAAAAAAAAAAAAAAACAACATGACAGTCATTAAGTAGCCATTTCTGGTGTGGGTTTGTGGTATTGATACTTTTTCTAAATAACTCCCCAATTAGTATTAAATAAATACTTTGTTAAAAGAGGAACAGTCAGCTGCGTTCATCAGCAAAGAGCCACCACAGGCTCCAAGTCTGTGAGGCATACCAGGCCATGCAGAATATTTAAAATACCTGGTATATGCAAAGACCTTCACCCAAGTCTGGAGTTATTACGCTGACGTTTAACCGCTTTTAAATGTGAGAAAATGGGAAGATAAACAAATCAGGTGAGTTATATGGTCCCTTAGTGGCGCAGCCAAACACGTGACTTAACATACGGTAGCATTTACCTAAGAGGGACAAAAAAATAATTTCTATACGTTTTCCTGCTTCAGCAACTCCAGTAACCAAAGGCACACAGGATGCTTCGAGAAATATCTCTCTGCAAACAGCACGTTTAACTTCCTTAGGAGTTCACGGCTGCCCTCTGTAAAGATGCATTTAGCGTTTTAGTTAAACAAGAGCTGAGCCCTACACCCGTGAGCCAATCCACAGAGCAAGCCGAGGGAACAGCACCGCCGAGCTGACTTTGTTTCAGCAGGAAGGGGCTGCCACGCTGCCAGGTTTCACTCATTTCCCTGGACCGGCGCGTCCTGTCGGCCCGACCGCCGCCGCCCGCTGCCTCCTCCTCCGGCACCGCCGCAGCTCCGGCGCTCGCCCCTGCCCGCCGCTTCCAGCCCGCCCTGGCCCCGAGCCGGGCCGGGCCGGCGGAGGAGCGGAGCACGGGACGGACACCCCCGTCCAGCGCCCCGCCCGGCTCTGGCCCGCGGCCCCGGCCCACCTCGCCCTTCCCGGGGCGGGAGGGGATGGGGGAAGGGCCAGGCGGCCCGGGGAAGGGGCACGGCCGGGGAAAGGCAGCAGCGGGGGCAGGGGCTGGCAGCCAGCGGCTGCCCCGCGCAGAGGAGAGCGATGCGCGCCCGGGTGGCGGAGCCAGCAGCGGGATGCCCGGCGGGAGACGGGCCGGGGCCGCTCCCCGCCAGCCCCGCGGACATCGCGAGCACTCACCGGGGCTGGAGGGCGCGGGCTCGTCGCGCAGCGTCCCCTCGGCGGCCGCGCCGCGAAGGCTGCCCCGGCCCGAGCAGGAACCGAGCGGAGCCGCCGCCGCGCAGCCGGAGGAAGGCGCGGAGGGCGCACCCGCCCCCTGCCGGTGGCGGACCGGGCCCGCCCCGCCCCGCGCCCCGCCCCGGGACAGCGGGGACAGCGGGGACAGCGGGGGCTGCGCGGGGATGCGCGGGGTGCCTCCGACACAGCGTGCCAGCAGTGCCTCCCCGTCAGCCTGGGGCCCGGCCCCGGAGGGCTTGGACACCCAGCTGTTTCTGCTTGTTTTCTCTCCTATTTTACACGCCTTTTCTTTCTTTATTTCTTCTTCTTTTTTTTTTTTTTAACCCAAACACACCAGAAGTTGTCTTCTGTTATGGAGCAGAAATGGCATTTTCGGTTTTAAAATAAACTAACAAAGTCCAACCTTTTTATTTTAAAAACATTATGATCATCAGGACTGAGGCAATCTGTGTTATTGCATAAGAAGGAAAAAAAATCTCTTCTTTATCCATTTTTTTTTTTTTTGCACTGATTTTTTTCTAACCCCACCATGAGTTGGGGTGGGTAGGGAGTTAGGGATATTTGGGGTGAGTGGGGCAGCAAGCAGGAAGAACAGCATTTTATTTTGTGAACTCACATTTTATTTTTTGAACTCACTCAGCTGGACTATTGCTGGGGTAGGTATCAAAGCGCTGGGGAAGCAGAGCTCCAGACTCTGTAAATTCCACTATTGTCAAATCAGCAAGAGAGCATTTTTACAAAATCAGTGTGGCACTTCTCTTAGCAGGGGACAGAGCCACAGACGAAATGTAGGGCATATTGCACATCATCAGTGTCAGGTAGACAAAAGAAAGTTTCCATGTCTTATTTTAACGACTTCTGGGCAATAGGTATTTCTTTTATTGGTTTTAAAATAGCATGCTTTGAGACTGACCGGTCCTTGGTATGAGACAGTTATTTGAACATCAGTCAGGTAATTTCTTCAGTAAATTTTCACAATACAATGAAGTTTCAGGCATACTGTAATCTCAAAATAAGCAAAATGTTCCCAGTGGGAACATTACACAAAAGGAAAGTATTCATAACTTTTAGTTCTAAATGATGCTATAGATATATAATATATATATATATATATTATAGTTTGACAGTTAGTGCTTAATATATTAAAATTAACCATGTTCCCTGATTACTAATTAGGTGGCACAGTCCACAGTAGCAGATTAGTAAGGTCGATATGCTAACAGAGGCTAACTCCTTTGATAAGCAAATGTTTGCAATTGAAACAAACATTGAAAAAAGATTACGTAAGTAGCAATATCAGATTATTTAAAGAAGAAATAATATTATCTGCGCAATAACCAATACCTCAGAACACATCCGCATCAAAGTCAAAGAAATAAGTTAGACTTGAGAACAGCTGCAGTTGAATCCCGTTGATTATTTACTTGGCTGAAAAGGTGCCACAGCACACAGAGGGTGTAGAGTCATGCTTCCCTCAAACCATGACAGAACAAAGGAGTATGCCAGCCTTCCCAGTGTCTCAAGAAGGCTCACATGTCCTCTTTTCCTTTTGTATTTCTAATTTGTCACGTAATTGTCCCTTTTTTCATATATTAAAATTGCTATGCCCATTAAGTATAGGTCTTCCATAAGAAACATAAATATCTATTATTATCTGTGATGAACTGACCATTTTTTCTTCTGTAGATTGCCATGAAACTAAATGTGTTTTATAGCTATATATATTCTAAATGTTTCATCATGACCTAATATGTTCTTAATTCACAGTTTTTATTCCAAAACGTTTATATTTATTTAATTATAAATTAACAAAATAACTTGTTTTTATGATTACACTGTCTAGGAAAAACATATACTATACCTATTCATTTTGCAAACATCAGAAACCAAAGTATCTTAAGAATTTGGATTCCATGGGCTTGAACAGAGATGACCTTGTTGGCCTTATTTGACAAATTTCTTTGCTAGTGTCTCTAGCATTTGACCTGAACTTTCTTGTCTCTCTCATCTTTTTACAAAGTGAAATCATAGGATTGTACTATGACTGTTTTATTGAGAATAAAAACATTTCCTCCATGTAGTTACAGGAAAACTAGATGTACTGCAAGCCTCATTTGGCATCCTAGAGATAACAGGAGTAATTGAAAATGAAGCAAAATACAGAAGCAAACCCTTTCAGGTGCTTTACCTTTGTTCTGTTGATTATTGCCTCTGGCAAGAGATGTTGTGCTAATTAGTCATCAGTCTGGATTCTCAGTTCTGGAATCAAAGCTGTTTCTGGTGACTTTTAAAAGTACTATTTTCCTGTAAGCCTAAACTTCATGTTTGTACACTATAAACTAGTACTTCTGCCCTAGCAAAACTTCCCATGGTCCTTTGAATGAGCCAGACTCACATTACTGGCAGAAAGCCAGCTCTCCAAAATTTGGAATATCTGTGGCATAGAAGTTACTTTTCTCAACACAGTAGAACAGTCATAGGAAACACTTTGCATTTGATAGCACCAGTATTACAGTGCTGTGATAAATAAAATGCAACCCCAAGACCTCTTTTAAATATTATAGAGAGGAAAGGAAAAATAAATAAAAGAGAAGAAAGTTCCTTAGAGAATGCTACAGGCGGTTTGCCTTTAAGAAATTGGAAAATGTGATTTCCACCAAGTTGTGGGTCTTTTAACCATAAATAGAATTCACTCCTCTCTTCTCTCCACCTCTTCCAAACATGTGAGAACATGTATGAAAAAATCTTCCTTTGTGTCCTGTTGGCTTTCTGACTGGTTTTATATATACAGTGTGGGCGTGTGTCTGAAAGAGAATGTATTATATAGTGTTTGTCCAATGATGTGGTAGAATTTAAAATATACACATTCAGTATATATTTTTGTGACTTCACCCTGTTGCTATCAAAAGTTAATTTTCAAGCAGCCAAAATAACAGGTCTGATATGAGATGTCTGATTAACAGTGGTTATAGAACTAAAATCAGTGCTCTAGTTTTAGATGAGAAGCATGCAAGAAACATTTCCAACTGAGGTTGTACTCATGGAGATCAAGAACAAGCATCACCAGCTGGGAATTGTAGATGTCTTGAGAAAGACAGACTACAGATTGTATTGTTCATGAACTGCATTGTAAAAGGTCATGAGCGCCACTCTGAACATCTTGTGACAGCATGAGAATTCTTCCACGCAAGAAACCTCCTCCAAATGTAACTCTTCATCATAGAAAACATATGGAGTTTGCTTCCAAGTTTATTAATGTTTCATTTCAGCAAGATATTTTTCCTGATCCACAGGCTCTCAACTAGATCCTACCTTTCCCAAGGCAGAGCTCCATGTATTGCTGCTGCTCTCTCAAAAAAGGTCAATTCCTCCCCTCCCTCCCAGTCCTCACTAAACTGCCTGTATCCTGTATCCATCAGCCGCACCACTCCATGTGTGAACTATGCCATCACGGTGATCCCAATGAGATATTGTAGTTGTGCAACTGCATTCAGACCTCTAATCCCTGCTGTAGATTCTCCACGCTGTATGCATTCATGTACAAGCATGCCAGATAAGGCACCGGGTTGAGATGATGTCCCAGAAAAAGATATGAGAGTTTTTCCATAATGCCATACTGTTGGCACTCTTTTATTGCTGTGCATTCCCTTAAGTTGACCTCTTTCACCCTGTTCTGTTTATCACACACCCCTCATCCCACACCACTTCCTTACTTGAAGGTGGGCCATATTCTCCCTCTCTGTTGTTTTGTAATTCCTAATTTACAGCTCTCCTCACCATGCTTGCCAGTCATGAGCCTGGCAGAGCTGCTTTAGCTTTCCTAACAGAAACAACCAATTCATTCCTAGTAGTTGTTGACACTCAGGACCTTAAAACCATAAGATGCCTGTTATTGATGCCAGCTGCATGATGCCAGCTGATGATCTGCAGTGTCTGTCCACTCCTCAAGACCTGTCTTTCCTTTCTCTCTCAGTATCATCCAAAAATCCACCTGGCCTGCCCTGTCCTTGACCCTCACTACCAGAGCCTTATATGTTCACAGCCTCCTGTGGCCAATGTCATTGCTGCCCATGTGGAAGAGTAGCAAAGAATAATAATCTAAGGCCCCACAAGTTTTCTTCAATATGTGTGATACAAACCCCAGAAAGAAGAAAATGCCCTTTGCCAGCAGGTAAGGTCAGCACATGGGGACCTTCTTCCCCATAGCAGGGAGTCAGTCCCTGCTTTTGCTTGCAGATTCCATCTGGTATTGTTGCAGGTTCAGCCTTAGCTGTTTTCCTGGGCCAAGCTTCTGGACGCTGCTGCCAGGACACTCAGTATTTTGTAAATCTGCAGATAGAAGTGGGGACATTCCTCCTGTTGCTAGAATCCACAAGTTTCCAGACTTCTTTACCCCCACCTCTGTGAATGTGTGAGGAATGTGCTCTGTTTTTTACAGCACATCACAAATGACGAGAGAGGAATTGATGGACAGTCTCTCCATGTCCACCCACACTTTAGTGCTTAATCAAGGTAACCACTCCCTGTCCTACCAACATATAAACCATTGTCAGTAGTTATCATGTCTGTGTTTTTCTAGTGGGAAGGAAAGAATTTAATCTTCTGAAAAATCTCAGGGTGATGGGGCAGAAAGACAGGGCAGCTCAGCAAAAATCTGCAGGATAGAGACTGTACTCAGGCCCTTAGGTACTACTGTAATAAAAAATTTTAAATCCTATATATCCAGAAATAGAAAGCAGCCTGTGTAATTAAGGATTCAGCCAATTCACACATTTTTCACCAGGATGGAATGACTGGATCCCATCCATCTAAGCTTCAAGTGATGAGTAAGATAAAAAGTGCAAAGGCAGTGGTGATCATTGTCCCTATTGTCATGCTTGGCTAGACCACAGAAAAGAAATTTCTTCCTTAGCTGGATTGATAGGCACAGCCCTGAAAAGGGGGTTCTAGCTCTAACCACAGAGTTACAAAACTGGAACTGGAGGCATCTGAATGTCCTTGAAAGTGAAAAAGAGAACTTGGACAGCAAACATGCTTTGGGTGAAGCAGGCCAAAATGCAGAAGTTTTCAGGTCAAAAGGATTTGTCTAGAGACCAGACTAGGCTCAGGCTAGTACAGAGAGCTCAAATCTAATGAAAGGATCTCTGATAACGGTGGAAACTCCAGGAGCAGACACATGGGAATGCAGCAGAGCTTACAGCTCACCAACCATAAGATCACACAACAAAAAGATCTCTTCAAGGGCCAAAAGATACAGTATTCTGAAACCAAAATACTGAAGCTATGGCAGTTTGGATGTTGAGGTTAGAAACCATTGTTTTACAGCTGTGGGCAAAAGAACCGGAAACATGAGAACTTCTGGGGTAATTTGGAACTTGCTGGCTGCTCATTTAACCCACATGCCCCTCTGATACTGCTCACTTGCCATCTTCACATGGGTGTTGCCTCCGTTATCTATGTAGCAATGGTATTTCTGAGCATCTCAGAGTAGCACAATGGCATTCATAGGGAAATGCAAGCAGACTCTGGCTTCTGCTGATAACCAACTCCTGTCTCAAAAGCTCTTCTGGCTGGGACACAATTTCAGCCTTTTTGAGTGATAAAACAAATGCAGTGAAGACTATTCACCACAGGCATGGTGGTTTTCTGAGCTCAGCAGTTTAGGATGAGAAAATATTTCTCATTGGTTGCTTCCTTCGACTACAGAGTTGATATAGTCACTTAAATTCAGATGTCTTTGAAGAAGGCTTATCTCAATAGCCAAAGTTATATGGTATGAGACAAACCAATTTTCATAGTCTCATTAAGCACAGTACCCTGTCAGAATGGATACCATCAATTTTTTGCAGCAGGACAACTGCTGCAGCAACTTCTTATGCAGTACTTTTAACTGTTTTTCATGTTGCTGGCTTCAACAGTGTACAAGCTTACTACTATAGATTTTCTGACAAAAGAATAGTATGACTTTTATTGAATTTTATAAACATATATTCCATATGAAACATCTACAGATAACTTACATTTTAGTTCAAATAATGACACTGAAAGAATATTTGCTTTGTTTTGCAGCAATGTGCTGTACAAACATCAAAGGAAAGAAAGAGCTCATGAAGTTTGAGAAGGTGCAGCTTGTAAGTTATTCCAAGGCAGGTACCCTTTGGTGCTGTGGTGTTTTGTGCTCTGCTTTTGCTGGGTTTATTCACCAGTTTGTTAAACATGCATTCAAATTTCAACTTGTTTAATAGTTTGTAGATTGTCCAGACAGAAAAATCTGTTACACCTCTCCCCCTGCTAAAAAATGCAGAGGTGCATAACATCCAGAGGAAGGCAAACTTCTCTAAAGCGTGAACTTCTTCCATCAGGTCTGCACAGCAGACCATGGCCTCTCTTGCGACCCTGTGACTCTGTAGGAAACCTCACTAGTTCTACAAAATGTGACCCTGCACGTGTCTTGCAGTGTATGTGCACAAAATATCTTGCACTGCTGAAATAAAGTGCAAACAGTCCCTTCTAGCAACACTCCTAAAACAAAACAGACAGCAATTTTGGGTTTTGGCATTTGTATTTGCCTGAATACTACTTAAAAATAATCTAGGAAAGACTTGAATTCTAAACTTTTATTTCTTGCAATCAGTCTTTTATCTTGCAAACAGAGCATAAAGGAAGAGGAAAGGAAAATACTGGAGGAGTAAAAGTTTGTTCTGCTATTGCACAGTTAGTTTCTAGGCAGGACATACTGAAATTGAAGTGACTCCACATAGACTAGACAGAATTGTTACTGTAATAGATTTGTGTTACAAAATGTCTTTAATGGACTTTCCTGCTTGAAGTGCTGACTTTCTGTTACAAATTCACTGAAGATATTTCTCTGAGTAAAACTGTTTAAATTATCCCTAAATCTGTTCCTTTTAGAATTTGCTGAAACAGATTTGTCGATCAGATAAAGACACTCATATTTGTCATAGATGTCGGGAAGAAACTGAAAGGGGCCTATGGCGGTCTCCTAATTCACCTTTCTGCTTCCCATCAGAATCATGAAACCTTCCTTCACACTCTATCTGGTGAGGCAGAGTGTGGTCTCTCTAAATCATTACTTATCTATATTTATCATCCTAATGTCTAACCTAAAACTTCCTTGTAGTGCATGCTCATTTCTTCCTCTCATCTACAGTGGTGACGTACAGAGAACCACATATTTGCTTTGCCTGTGCTATTCTTGTTTGTGCTATTCTTGTTTGAAGACGTTTTCTTCTTTTTTCTCTCAGCCTTCCCTAAACAAAACAGTCACACTACTTCTTATTCTTACTCACAGACAATGTTTTACAGACTTTCAGTCTCCTTCTCTGGATTACAGTTTCTTTGAAACATGGTAGCCAAACCTCAAAACACTTTTCCTATTTAGCCATCACCAACAGAAAATTATGTATGGCACACAGTACACTTACATGTTTTCTTCCATATTTTTGCCATTTCATTTACTAATGCTTGGCTGTGGCTGTATATGACCCCTACAACCTCATCTTGGGATCTACCAGCCTGATGAGAGTTTCCAGTCCTATGTTTATGCAGCTGATTTTTTTAACACTAAGTTGGAGCCTTTTTTATATAATTTCTGCTCCCTGCCAAGATATTTTTGAAAATATTCCTGTTCTCTAAAACCCTCACAGGCTCTTACAGATTGGTTGTAGCTCCTTATTTAGCAATGCAAAGTTCCATCATCTGGAGTGCCAATGGGAGCAATGCTCTTTACTGGAACCAGGACAGGATAGACTGCTGGGAGTAGCAAAGGGATTTTGGCATAACACAGCTGAGTGCATTTTTCTTCCAGCAGTATTGCACCTGTGTCAAAGAAGTTTTCTTCAGGTCTTGTGTGCCAATATTGTACCTGAAAAATCTCAAAAAAGACAGAGTCCACAATCCTCCTACCATATTACAGCCACCAACATTTCTCCTATCTGCATGGCCTGTTGACTTGATTACGTTGCTCACCTAAATAATTTTATTTCTCTTTAGCATGATAAGGCCTCTCATGATTAACTGAGGAAAGATATTTAGTCTTTGTGGTGTTTGAAGAAATATTTCTTCTTCATTAACAGAATTCTCATTGATTTCACAGCAACAATGACATTAATCTGACATTTGCCCACCTACCAATAAAATATATTTACAGTCACAGAGTGTTTTTTTACTTATTACCACTTTAGAATTGAAATAACCAGAAAATCCTACACTTTTTGAACCTGCTTTTGGGGCTATGAGATTTTATTTCTTGTAGTACTATTAGGAACTGTCTAAGTGAATAAAAACTGCTTACAGAAAGATATACCAGGATTTCCATTAGAAATATCTCTTTCCTGTATTTAGGACTAATCTGGTATTAATGCCTGTCTTTAATCAGAGGCAGGCTTCTAGTTCAATTAATTGTTCAGAACTTAAGAGCATTTATGGACATTTAAGAAATGCGTAAGTAGAGAGCAATTAATTATCTTCCGGTATCAGCCTCATGTTTCCCTAACTGAAGCCTGAATTATGGAGCTTTCAGCTAGAGGGAGGGGCTCCTGGAGCAAAACCTCAGAATCAAATGCCACTGAATGTTCAGAGTGCTTGCTTACTAACCTGATCCTACCAAACCACGTGGGAGTAGAAAAAATACCCAACAAGTCAAAAAACAACCCATAAAAATAGCTTTATCTACTTCCAACAGGGAACAATCTGGCTAGAAAATTTCTGATGAAACGTTTCTTCATCAGGGTATACCATTCATTGAAATCAAAATGTTCCACAAAAGAATTTCCATTTTTGACCAATTTCCAATGGAATCTAGGCAGGTTTCCAAGACAGATGAGCCTGCCAGTTCTCTTCTTAACAGCCATTTGGCTGGTTCTAGGAGATCTTGGTCTTACAGACTGCTTTGCCTTGGGTTTGGCAGAGTGCTGAGAGCTGGAAGAGAAGGACCCTCCACTTCGTGGCTTCTTGGCAATCCCAATTCCCCAGACATGTGGGGGCAAGGCTTACAGGCTTCCCCAGATCAGAGGCATCATGCCATGAAAAGACTCAACACTCCTTGGTTTCATTCCAAATTTTAAAATATTAAAATCTTCTATTGTATAAAAAAATAATTTGCATTTCTTGCTGATGCTCTAGTGAGTCTATTCCAGATCAGAGCCTAATCCTTTAAGCATGTGCATATCTATTTATTACAAGCTGTTGTATAAAATTACACAGAACTAATGGAGCTCCTGCAGGCTGACTATAGATAGGCATGCAAATGACAAAGGCCACACCTTAACATAAGACAAGGCTGTAATGCCCCTGTTGATGTGGGCATATAGCACTGCTTAGCTAACACTTTCCTCACAGTACTTAATAACTGACTACTTCCTTCAATATATCTTTGAAGTACTGATACACAATATTCCATTTCAGAAGCAAAAGAAAAATATATGGAAAAGTTACTGGTTTTTTTAGAACCACAAAACATATTAATATGACCTGGTTTACTATTTCACTGTCCAGCATATTCTATTAAGAGTCTTAGTTAAAATTAAATGCCTTCTGTTGTGCCTTAGATGATCATCCAATTCTGTCTTCAGCCAAAGAAAATAACTTCCTTGCCTGTTCTTTTTAATTTTCATTTCTCACATGCTGGTCTTGCTTGCAGTCAAGGGACTTACAGCCCTTACAGCTCAGTTCACAGAGTGAGTATGTGTCTGGTTTTTTCCCAATCCTATGTGATGCTGTTGCTCCTGTCTCAAACTCAGCCTAATGTGGCAACATGGCCACATGTTACTTTGCCTTGGTGTTCTATACAAACAGGAGACTAGAAAACAGCTATGGAGATGGCAGTGACTTCAAAGCCACACCAGATTTTTCAAAAAAAGGCTATTTGCTCCTTATGTGTTTTTCATGGTTGTTTGGTATTCTCACACTAAAATGTTTTGGGAAAAGCTCCCATATCCCTTTTGTGATGCACAATGTCAAATATACAATTAGAATTACTAAATGTGATGAAAACTACTAAAAATCCACAAAATCAGGGTAATAGGTGGCCTGCCAAAGAGTAGGGCTTCAGTCCAGGAGGACTTTTGGAAACTTGATGATTGAGCTAATAGAAATTACATACAGTTGTAAGAGCAGAGGTGCAAAGTTCTACACCTGGAGTAGGATTACCCCATACACTGAGAATTAACTGTCTGAGTAGCAGCACTGATAAGAAGAGCTCATGATAGATGTCACAGTGGATGCGAGGTTGAGTATGAGCCACTAACCTGGTGATGGGATAGAAGCGTGTCAGGGAGTCTGTCCAGCCTGAAGAAAAAGCCAAGAGAAGAATACAATTGCTGTTTTAACCTGTATAGTGAGGGAGGGTTTAAAGGTAAAGCAAACTATAGTCCTGCTTTGAGTGAAAATGGACCAGTCAACCTCCACATTTCTATGATTCCATTAAAACTGTATTTTCTAAAATTTTATTTGATGAATATTCAACACAATTGTCTAACTGAAACCAAGACCCTGGAAGTTCCCTTATCACAATTAACCAGGGTATAATGGTAGGATATACCATGAAAAAATATGTTCTATTCATGGTTTTTCCTGACCTTTTCCCCACAAATATATATTAACCATTGTCAAATACAGAGCTAAAGGGACCGTTGACCTATCTATTAAGGAAAATACTGGTTCTAGATTCCTAAGGGAAATAACAATGGCTCTTATGTATTTGTAGAATGTAAATATTTGCTGAAATTTATAAAAAGGTCTGACTGTCTTCCAGTCAGTAGTCACAACTGATAGACACAGTATGTTCAGATTCTGCCTCTGAGGCAGCATGAAATCCTGGTATTATGCAACATTCAGGAATGTTTTTGTATCAATTTCAGTGCAACAGCATTCAAGCATATAGTTTTAATCTGCTCATTTAAGAGATTGTAAAACAGTGCTGATTTACCACTCACTTGACTAAAATAGAGAATATGAGCATTTTAGGAACCAAACTGTGCAAAATAGTGTGCCTTTTGAAGGATAGATATGTGTTGGCAAAGTTGAGTCATTGACTGTATTTACCATTGACTAATACTCCCTGCACATATTGAGTTTTAAAGTGTCCTCTTTGGCTGTCATGCTGAATACACTGCCACATGACGAATATGGAGAAGATCCTGACTCCTTTGAAATCATGGCAAACTTCCTGTTGCCCTTATTGGCCAACACCCAGTATGGACATGGCTCTGTGAACCACGTAAGGCAAAATTTTGACAAATGTGAGCAAGAGCGGCTGGCAGAGTTGTATCTAATATCAAATTATCCGTTAGGTGGTGATTAAACTTTATTTCTTGCTTAATCAAACATCCAGTCATGTTGTGGGATAACAACTACTATGCCATAGATGGAAAACACAGTGTCTGGGAAGCAGATGAAAGGGTGGTATCTGAGCTTACCTCAAAACTGAAGTTTTTCTCTGTGTTACAGAATTCTTAGGCTAACCTATGCTCAAGTTTCTTGCCTCAAGGGTGACCTTATTTCTTGATCTTCTTTCCAAAATACTGGGACTCCAATTTTCATCTCTTTGACTTCGAAACAAGCTAAATCAGTCCCTCTGTGGACACATTTTCATGTACTCTGTTGCAACATTTTGTATTTAATGGGCTGCCTTTAAATAAAACACTGCAATTTTTTCTTAAGCAAAACCTCTGTGTAGTTTTGACTGAATCTGAAATCTATGTATCTTTAGGCTCCTGCTACTCTTTGTCTTGGCTTGCTTCAACAGGCCTAATTTCTCTGTATGTTGCAGTACTTGGGGGCTCCACTGGTGACTTTTCTTCCTCTTGGATACAATTTTTCAACCTTAGAACTTAAAACTTCTCCAGGATAGAAAAAAAGAAATATTGGGTTCAAGAGCAAGACAGGGAGCTATTTTTTTCTGACTGACCAGGGAGTCAACTGCTCCACTCAATTGACTACTTGGTCAGTCAGAAAAACACAGCTGAAAAGGCATTAATAAGTATAAAGTTAACTCGGGTCAATTTGCACAGAGTGGAGAACCCACCCAGACAGTCAGAGATATCAGCGAAAGTTTAGTTACGCTTATCCTCAAGTTTAGTCACCTATCCTTTCTTCCATGGATTTCCAGCCCAATATATCCCCTCAGACTTCCTATTCTCCGTTTAGTGTATACAAGGTTTAAACAGTTTCCAAGCTCCCTGAAAATATCTAGGAATCTAAATTGGTTTCATTGTAATGTAAATGGTCATCATTCCCCAATTACACTGCAGTCTGGCATTATGCCTGAGCTTGCATTGGGACCATAATCAAAAACTAGTCTGCAGCACTGCTCTGCCAGGAGCTGCACACTCTTGCTTTACCAAGTTTAGCAGTTGATTTCTGCTTTCATGAATCACCTTCTGAACTACTGGGGGTTTTGCCATTTGTCAAGGATTTCTAAGTATCTCAGTGTCTGCGTGCCCACAAATTCAGGATATACAGCCACTTGTCTAGTGCTTACTTGTGCTATAGTGTGGAGGCACAGTCTGAGAGGTTTATAGCGTATGGAATCCACTTTGCAACTGATTTGTGCATGCACTGGAAATAGGACTCATTTTGAACACTGGTTGTGTAGCACATGGTTTGAAGTTCTGTCTGCACATGCACAAGCTGTGTTGTGTCTGGGGTACATCAGGCTCCATATATATGCAAACACATATGATCCATGTCAGTCTGAAAGAAGATTGTAGAGGTAGTAGGCAGGATTGAAAAGATGACAGTCTTCCTCTGACTTTGTTGTGCTCACCAGCAGAATGACATGCTGCTCAACATATGCTTGCAATATCACTGGTTTCAGGCAATGTGGGTCCTTTCCCAAAGGCTGCAAATAGCTTGAAATCAGAGGGCCCAGGTGCTCATCACTAAGGAAGAAAACAAGTAATCTCATCTCAGTCTCATACCCTGGTAAAACCTATGTAAAACTTCACAATCACAATTCAGAATAAATGGCTGTGCATGAATTGTTGCTTCTTTAAGACCTGGGGCAATAGAGCATGACCTCCCCCTCAAACCTGTGTGACCATGATCAGAATAGAAAATGTGTCACATGAAGAGACATCACTGTGGCTATCTGCCTTACATGCTTGATAGCCAGTGTGTGGGAAACTTTCCTGACTTCCTATGCTGTTGTTTCATCCCAATGCTTTGAGAGTTCCTTCACACAACACAAATCAAGGAACAAAATATAAACCTTTGTATCAGACAAAACCAAAATGTTAGGCTTCAATGCTGAAAGAAATGTAGAAACAGCTAGTGATGCAGTAGCTGTTAAAAGCTAATTTTCTTTCCTTCATAAGCATAAACCACCAAACCGGCCACAGAACTTTCTGAGTTTGAACAGGCTGTACACACATGAGCATGGTACAGTAAATTTCTACTGTAATCATTTCCATTGTGTAGAAGGGCTAGTTTTAAGAAACCTGAGCAATAGTGGAATTATCAAGTGGTTTGGATTGAAAGCGACCTTTAAAGTTCATCCAATTCTAACCCCCCTGTCACCCTCCACTAGACCACGTGGCTCAAAGCCCTGTTCAATGTGGCCTTGACCACTTGCAAGGGATTGGACATCCAAGACTTGTCTGGACAACCTATTCCAGTGTCTCACCACCCTCAGAGCAAAGGAATTCTTCATAGTATCTAATCTAAACCTACCCTCTCTCAGTGTAAAGCCACTCTCTCGAGTCCTGTCACTAGTTGTCCTTGTAAAAAGTCCACCAGACGGTCTTTTGAGAAACTAATATAATTACTTCTTCTTATTTCTTCCTTTTTACTCACACATATTTGTACTTGTAGATAACTTCTGTTGCCAGACATCAGTATGGTGTTGCATCACCAGGAAATACTATATTATTTTTTCAACTAGACTGGTGAAGAATACTGTGAAGCGATATTGATTCAATCTGAACTGCAGTGGCTTGAGGTATGAAAGCCTATACAGATACAGGTTTTTCCACTTTGTTTTGCAAAAGTACTCCAGTCAGGATGTAGAGCTTGCAAGCTGTTCTGATCCCCAGCATGGGCCAATTGTAATGTAAACATAGGCCTGGGTGAGATAACTGTCTCAGTTTTCACTTAAACTACAGATTAAAAAATAAATTAGTTTCAATCATACTGTGCCTTTTAGATCTTCAATTTAACCTCGAATAAAAAGATATCTAATTAATTTTTTCCAACTGTTGCTTGATGAAAGGAATATTAATATGGTGGTAGCAGGTTACAGCATTTAACACTGTAGCCTCAACATTTCTTATTAAATATTTAACTGCTGGAAACTTGACAAGCATCTGTGAAAATGAAACCTGTTTTTGAGAACACAAAGTTGATACTATAAGAATAAGAATGAGAATATAGATAAAATAAATATTATAGAGTTGTCACATAATTTTTTATCTCCAAGACAAGATTTAGATTTTTAAAATATATTTATTTGAATGTATATTTTTTGTGTGTGGACAAAAGTTTGTAGATTCACTAAAATACATGCATTTAAGTCACAGACTGGTTTGTGAACAGTTTAATTTGGTTTGGGTTTTATTTTTTCAGACTGTATGTAAAACACCTCTTGTATTTGTAAAGAAGACTACTTTTGCAACATGGTG